>NC_068421.1:87256926-87446076 GCF_023373465.1 Oncorhynchus keta | reverse complement strand
GGACGCTCCGGCAGTGGCGCCGGACAGGCGGGAGCACCTGCAGGGAGGAGACTGAGAGAGACAGCCTGGTGCGTGGGCTGCCACAGAAACCACCAGGCTGGGGAGACCTTCAGGAGGCTTGGTGTTAGGAGGAGCCTGAAAGACCGGGCTGTGGGGAGCACTGGAGCTCTGGTGCGCAACCTTGGCACCACTTCCCCAGGCTGGACAACTACTCTAGCCCGGACCCTCCAGAGTGCAGGCACAGGTTGAACCGGGCTGTGGGTAAGCACGGGAGATCTAGTGCTTACTACACGCACCTCTCCCCTAGGCTCCACTCTCTCACAGTTGCCCGGCACGCAGGCAGAGGACGCAGTGCACCCTCCCAGCGCCCGGAGACACAGCACGCAGAGCCGGAGCAGGATAACCTGGACCAAGACTGCGTACCGGCGACCAGACCCGCTGAGCAGGCACCATACGCTCTGGCTCAATGCCCACACTCGCATGGCACTTTCGGGGGCTGCCCTATAGCGCACCGGGCTATGGACACGCACTGGCGACACTGTGCGCTTAACCGCATAACACGGTGCCTGACCAGTAATGCGCTGCTTATCATAAGCACGAGGAGTGAGCTCAGGTCTGCTACCTGGCTTAGTACTACACCTCGTGTGCCCCCAAATTTTTTGGGGCTGCCTCTCGTACCTGTCGCACTGCCGTGCTGGCTTCGCCAACCTCATTCTCCTGTAACCTTCCTTGCATTGCTCCATCGAATCCCAGGCGGGCTCCGGCACTCTCCCTGGGTCGACCGCCCACCTATCTATCTCCTCCCAAGTTGTGTAGTCCAGATTCTGCTCTGATGCTGGCCGCTGTTGTTGCTGCTGCTGCTGCTGCTGCTGCTGCTGCTGTCGTCGCTGTCCTTTACCACGCCGCTTGTTCCGATTTGGGTGGGTGATTCTGTAATGAATTTCCTCCTCTTCTTCCAAAGAGAGAGGCGAAAACGGATCAGAGGACCAATACGCGGCGTGGTAATTGTCCATGGTTCTTTTTAATGTGTAAAGGTACACATGAACAACTGACTACAAAAAAACAAGAAATGTGAAAACTCAAAACAGTCCTATCTGGTGCAAAGACAGAGACAGGAACAATCACCCACAAACACACAGTGAAACCCAGGCTACCTAAGTATGATTCTCAATCAGAGACAACTAATGACACCTGCCTCTGATTGAGAACCATACTAGGCCGAAACATAGAAATTCCCTAAACCTAGAAAAACAAACAGACTGCCCACCCAACTCATGCCCTGACCATACTAACTAAATACAAAACACAGGAAATAAAGGTCAGAACGTGACATTAGTCTTGGCTACTTTGAGGGATAGGTGTTACGGCAGATGAGTGAGGAGGTGTGGAGTCAGGCGCAGAGAGCAAAAGATGTAGGAAAAAACACGCTTTAATGTCCCGGATAAATAACATGAACAAAAGTAGGAAAACAAATGATCAGAAATATAAACGGACAGCGTGAAACCCAAAATACAAACAAAATACACTCAAACAAAGAACAGACGAACAAGCCCGCACGAAACAGAAGCGGGCTGAACAAACTATATATAACCCTACCCTAACAACCAAACAAGAAACAGGTGATACCAATCAGACAAAACCAAAGGGACACAGAACAACGGATCGGTGATAGCTAGTAGACCGGCGACGACGACCGCCGAGCGCCACCCGAATAAGAAGGGGAGTCACCTTCGGTAATATTCGTGATAATAGGTTGTTATTCTGGCACCACCCGGCAAGGTCTCTGACCTCCTCACTGTAGGCTGTCTCGTCGTTGTCTGTTATCAGGCCTACCACTGTTGTGTTGTGTGCAAACGTAATGATGGTGTTGGAGTCGTGCCTGGCCATGCAGTCGTGGGTGAACAGGGAGTACAGGAGGGGACTGAGCACCCACCCCTGGGGAGCTCCAGTGTTGAGGATCAGCGTGGCAGATGTGTTGCTACCTACCCTCACCACCTGGGGGCGGCCTGTCAGGAAGTCCAGGATCCAGTTGCAGAGGGAGGTGTTTAGTCCCAGGATCCTTCGCTTAGTGATGAACTTTGAGGGTACTATGGTGTTGAATGCTGAGCTGTAGTCAATGAATAGCATTCTCACGTAAGTTTTCCTTTTGTCCAGGTGGGAAAGGGCAGTGTGGAGTGCAATAGAGATTGCATCATCTGTGGATTTGTTTGGGTGGTATGCAAATTGGAGTGGGTCTAGGGTTTCTGGGATAATGTTGTTGATGTGAGCCATGACCAACCTTTCAAAGCACTTCATGGCTACGGACGTGAGTGCTACGGGTCTGTAGTCATTTAGGCAGGTTGCCTTTGTGTTCTTGGGCACAGGGACTATGGTGGTCTGTTTGAAACATGTTGGTATTACAGACTCAATCAGCGACTTGTTGAAAATGTTAGTGAAGACACCTGCCAGTTGGTCAGCACATGCCCGGAGCACACTTCCTGGTAAGCCGTCTGGCCCCGCAGCCTTGTTTATGTTGACCTGTTTAGAGGTCTTACTCACGTCGGCTACGAGAGCGTGATCACACAGTCGTCCGGAACAGCTGATGCTCACATGCATGCCTCAGTGTTGCTTGCCTCGATGCGAGCATAGAAGTGATGTTGCTCGTCTGGTAGGCTCGTGTCGATGGGCAGCTTGGAGCAGTGCTTCCCTTTGTAGTCCGTAATCGTTTGCGAGCCCTGCCACATAAGACGAGTGTCGGAGTCGGTGTAGTATGATTCAAATTTAGCCCTGTATTGACGCTTTGCCTGTTTGATGGTTCGTCGCAGGGCATAGCAGGATTTCTTGTAAGCGTCCGGGTTAGATTCCTTCACCTTGAAAGCTGCAGCTCTACCCTTTAGCTCAGTGCGAATGTTGCCTGTAATCCATGGCTTCTGGTTGGAGGTGTACGTAAATGTGTCTTTGCACAACTTTGCACAGCCATTGAAGAGAAGTGGGACAACATTCCACAGGCCACCATCAACAGCCTGATCAACTTTATGTGAAGGAGATGTGTTGCTCTGCATGAGGCAAATGGTGTCCACATCAGATACTGGCTGGTTTTCTGGTCCACGCCCCTACCTTTTTAAAGGTATCTGTGACTATGACCAACTGATGCATATCTGTATTCCCAGTCATGTGAAATCCATAGGTTCGGTCTATTGAATTTATTTAAATTGACTGATTTCCATATATGAACTGTAAAATCTTGGAAATTGTTGCATGTTGCGTTTACATTTTAGTTCAGTTTAGTAGGCATTAATTAGTGGGCATTTTAAGTATGCTACCATGTTGTTGTCATGTTGTGTTGCTACCATGCTGTGTTGTCATGTGATGCTGCCATGCTATGTTGTTGTCTTAGGTCTCTCTTTATGTAGTGTTGTGTTGTCTCTCTTGTTGTGATGTGTGTTTTGTCCTATATTTTTATTGAATTGATTTTTATTTTTAATCCCAGGCCCCGTCCCCGAAGGAGGCTATCATTGTAAAATAATAATTTGTTCTTAACTGGCTTGCCTATTTAAATAAAGGTTACATTTTTTTTAAAGTAGTCTAAAAAAGTCTCTCCACTGTAGGAAATATACTGTAAGAAGACACATCTGATCTCCGCCATGGACATTCCCAGCTTCCCAGCTTCCTGGCCTGTAAACATAAACATGTACAACTACCCCCTGGTCTTCAAAGCCCACGCACCCACTATATCAATACTTTTCATAGTTTGGTAAACAAGGGAATATCTCCATTCCTGCTCTACCTTAAGTTTAGAGCAGACTTTCGCACAAACCAACCCACACACCATAGTCAAAGGGTCAGCATGAATTAGGCCTACGTTAGCCTAACGTGTCCACAGTACAGAGGCTCAGAAGCAGAGGCGTTTTCGCATAGCATTCACAGGGGCACCCTCAGACTTTTACTGGGGGAAACAATTTGAATGTTTGCTTTTTATTTGTAATACTACTAGCTCCTTAGCAATTGTATGAAATTGGCTTAAGCTAGCCCAGATAGGTTCCCAATCTCCCAACCTCATTACTAGCTACCAAGGTATCAATTTCAGGCTATCAATCAAGTTAGAATAGCTAGCTAAATTTCTTAGCTAGCATGCCTGCTGGCAAGGTTGGCAAGCAATAGCTAAATGGACTGAATAAGACTCAAGTTCCTCTCAATCTTTTACTCATATTTTAGCAGAGATGCAGAGAAGCATATTTTGTTTATTTTAAAAAATAACCTCTAGTCAGTAGGATACTGACAGCTCAAGAGGTATGCCTAGATATGCAGACAAATTTATATATATATTTTTTTTACATATAATTAAGCATAATAATTATGGCTCTAGTTTCCTGGAAATACCTGTTTCAGGTGTTAAAAAAATTATCCAACTTACGGATGGGGGCATAGAATCCCTCTGGATCACCCCCACCAGACACTCCACATGTACTTTGGAGCCCTCAGATTTTGGGGCTGCATGACGCCCCTGCTCAGAAACCAGCATTGGTGAGAGTCAACAACTTGAAAATGTTTATGCAGAAGTACCAAATAACATCATCACTAATTTGTCTTAGTAAACACATCTGGGCAGGATGGCGTCAGAAAGTCCAGATTGGAATGCTACAAAGAGGCACTTTCCATGGCAATGGAAGAAGTGTGAAAGTGGAAAAGGGAGAGTGGAATACTACTTATTGCTTGTGTGGCTTCCATGCGGACTTCCATGTTGTCTGAGCATGAGTAGTCTTGGGAGACGGACGGATTCCAAATTGTCGTTTACAAGACGCGATTAAAAAGCTCATGGACTTTCATCAAATTCTCTCATAAAATGAGGAACTCCTAATGTTTATGTAATGTCACTTTTTAAGATGTCAATAAGGAAGAGGAGAAAGTGGAATGCTTCTCGGCTTGTGTGAGAAAAATAATGATATTCTAAAAACTGCTTATATTACTAAGCCATCCGACTGTTTAACAACCATCACCAGATAATGCACACAAACTGTTTTTGTATAGTTGTTTGAGCTTAAAACTTACATTTAGTGAATTTTGTAAGGGAAAATATTTATTTTGAGAATTTTCCAAATACTTTCAGTATAAATTTCCCTGTCGTCTCTATGCCTGTGTCTGGTGCAAAGGATCCCAATTCCAAACTCTCCCATTAAGTATTTTTTTAATAAAAACTGGCAGTAATGGATATTAACTGAAAAATGATATTATGTAGTATCTTGCTTCTCTCAAAACTGTGATTCCTAAAAGATGTGTCTGGAGATTTGGTGAACTTTTTGTCTAAAATGAATCAAGAATGAGCAGGGTCAGGTTTACCATAAGGACCATTTCTTCGTGTCCTCATTACATGTAGTGCAACAAGGCCACTTATGGTCTGTAGAGTAGCAACAGCGTAAATGAGGGGAGGCAATGAAAATAGTCTGGGTAGCCATTTGATTAGCTGTTCAGGAGTCTTATGGCTGGTGGATAGAAGCTGTTAACTTTTTAGGGCTAGGGGGCAGTATTCGGAAATTCGGATGAATGATGTGCCCAAAGTAAACTGCCTGTTACTCAGGACCAGAAGCTAGGATATGCATATAGTTGGTAGTATTGGATAGAAAACACTCTGAAGTTTCTAAAACTGTTAGAATAATGTCTGTGAGTATAACAGAACTGATGTGGCAGGCGGAAACCCGAGGACAATCCAGAGGAGAAAACCCGAGGAGAATACCTCCCAGATTGCAGTTCCTATGGCTTCCACTAGTCAACTGTCTTTAGAAAGGGTTTCAGGCTTGTTTTTTTTTAAATGACATAGTTATTGTAGTTTTTCAAGGTGGCTCTCATTTGGACTGTAGTCTTGTGGCGCGCGTGGATGAGGGTGTGGATGAGGGCGTGGATGAGGGCGCGCACTTTGTTATTTATCTCCGGTATTGAACATACTGCATTTCGTCTTAAATTGTATTGTTTATTTACATATTAGGGTACCTGAGGATTGATTAGAAACATTGACTTATTATTGACTTGTTTGCATGAAATGTATTGGTAACTTTTGGGATTCCTTTGTATGAATGTTGAACGAGTGGAACGGGTGGATTACTGAATCAAATGCGCCAAATAAACTGACTTTTTTGGTATATAAAGAAGCAGAAGGGCAGAAGCTCTGGACAGAGGGGCAGGGGCTCGGGACAGAGGGACAGGGGCTCTGGCGCCTCTGGGCTGAGGGGCTCTGGCGCCTCTGGGCTGAGGGGCTCTGGCGCCTCTGGGCTGAGGGGCTCCGGCAGCGGCGCCGGACAGGCGGGAGGCTCCGGCAGCGGCGCCGGACAGGCGGGACGCTCCGGCAGTGGCGCCGGACAGGCGGGAGCACCTGCAGGGAGGAGACTGAGAGACAGCCTGGTGCGTGGGGCTGCCACAGAAACCACCAGGCTGGGGAGACCTTCAGGAGGCTTGGTGTTAGGAGGAGCCTGAAAGACCGGGCTGTGGGGGAGCACTGGAGCTCTGGTGCGCAACCTTGGCACCACTTCCCCAGGCTGGACAACTACTCTAGCCCGGACCCTCCAGAGTGCAGGCACAGGTTGAACCGGGCTGTGGGTAAGCACGGGAGATCTAGTGCTTACTACACGCACCTCTCCCCTAGGCTCCACTCTCACAGTTGCCCGGCACGCAGGCAGAGGACGCAGTGCACCCTCCCAGCGCCCCGGAGACACAGCACGCAGAGCCGGAGCAGGATAACCTGGACCAAGACTGCGTACCGGCGACCAGACCCGCTGAGCAGGCACCATACGCTCTGGCTCAATGCCCACACTCGCATGGCACTTTCGGGGGGCTGCCCTATAGCGCACCGGGCTATGGACACGCACTGGCGACACTGTGCGCTTAACCGCATAACACGGTGCCTGACCAGTAATGCGCTGCTTATCATAAGCACGAGGAGTGAGCTCAGGTCTGCTACCTGGCTTAGTACTACACCTCGTGTGCCCCCCCCCAAATTTTTTTTGGGGCTGCCTCTCGTACCTGTCGCACTGCCGTGCTGGCTTCGCCAACCTCATTCTCCTGTAACCTTCCTTGCATTGCTCCATCGAATCCCAGGCGGGCTCCGGCACTCTCCCTGGGTCGACCGCCCACCTATCTATCTCCTCCCAAGTTGTGTAGTCCAGATTCTGCTCTGATGCTGGCCGCTGTTGTTGCTGCTGCTGCTGCTGCTGCTGCTGCTGCTGTCGTCGCTGTCCTTTACCACGCCGCTTGTTCCGATTTGGGTGGGTGATTCTGTAATGAATTTCCTCCTCTTCTTCCAAAGAGGAGAGGCGAAACGGATCAGAGGACCAATACGCGGCGTGGTAATTGTCCATGGTTCTTTTTAATGTGTAAAGGTACACATGAACAACTGACTACAAAAAAACAAGAAATGTGAAAACTCAAAACAGTCCTATCTGGTGCAAAGACAGAGACAGGAACAATCACCCACAAACACACAGTGAAACCCAGGCTACCTAAGTATGATTCTCAATCAGAGACAACTAATGACACCTGCCTCTGATTGAGAACCATACTAGGCCGAAACATAGAAATTCCCTAAACCTAGAAAAACAAACAGACTGCCCACCCAACTCATGCCCTGACCATACTAACTAAATACAAAACACAGGAAATAAAGGTCAGAACGTGACATTAGTCTTGGCTACTTTGAGGGATAGGTGTTACGGCAGATGAGTGAGGAGGTGTGGAGTCAGGCGCAGAGAGCAAAAGATGTAGGAAAAAACACGCTTTAATGTCCCGGATAAATAACATGAACAAAAGTAGGAAAACAAATGATCAGAAATATAAACGGACAGCGTGAAACCCAAAATACAAACAAAATACACTCAAACAAAGAACAGACGAACAAGCCCGCACGAAACAGAAGCGGGCTGAACAAACTATATATAACCCTACCCTAACAACCAAACAAGAAACAGGTGATACCAATCAGACAAAACCAAAGGGACACAGAACAACGGATCGGTGATAGCTAGTAGACCGGCGACGACGACCGCCGAGCGCCACCCGAATAAGAAGGGAGTCACCTTCGGTAATATTCGTGATAATAGGTTGTTATTCTGGCACCACCCGGCAAGGTCTCTGACCTCCTCACTGTAGGCTGTCTCGTCGTTGTCTGTTATCAGGCCTACCACTGTTGTGTTGTGTGCAAACGTAATGATGGTGTTGGAGTCGTGCCTGGCCATGCAGTCGTGGGTGAACAGGGAGTACAGGAGGGGACTGAGCACCCACCCCTGGGGAGCTCCAGTGTTGAGGATCAGCGTGGCAGATGTGTTGCTACCTACCCTCACCACCTGGGGGCGGCCTGTCAGGAAGTCCAGGATCCAGTTGCAGAGGGAGGTGTTTAGTCCCAGGATCCTTCGCTTAGTGATGAACTTTGAGGGTACTATGGTGTTGAATGCTGAGCTGTAGTCAATGAATAGCATTCTCACGTAAGTTTTCCTTTTGTC
The DNA here is from genome assembly GCF_023373465.1 of Oncorhynchus keta. Taxonomy (NCBI): domain Eukaryota; kingdom Metazoa; phylum Chordata; class Actinopteri; order Salmoniformes; family Salmonidae; genus Oncorhynchus; species Oncorhynchus keta. The sequence goes on along the minus strand of NC_068421.1, from coordinate 87,437,614 downwards.
CAGGTGGGAAAGGGCAGTGTGGAGTGCAATAGAGATTGCATCATCTGTGGATTTGTTTGGGTGGTATGCAAATTGGAGTGGGTCTAGGGTTTCTGGGATAATGTTGTTGATGTGAGCCATGACCAACCTTTCAAAGCACTTCATGGCTACGGACGTGAGTGCTACGGGTCTGTAGTCATTTAGGCAGGTTGCCTTTGTGTTCTTGGGCACAGGGACTATGGTGGTCTGTTTGAAACATGTTGGTATTACAGACTCAATCAGCGACTTGTTGAAAATGTTAGTGAAGACACCTGCCAGTTGGTCAGCACATGCCCGGAGCACACTTCCTGGTAAGCCGTCTGGCCCCGCAGCCTTGTTTATGTTGACCTGTTTAGAGGTCTTACTCACGTCGGCTACGGAGAGCGTGATCACACAGTCGTCCGGAACAGCTGATGCTCACATGCATGCCTCAGTGTTGCTTGCCTCGATGCGAGCATAGAAGTGATGTTGCTCGTCTGGTAGGCTCGTGTCGATGGGCAGCTTGGAGCAGTGCTTCCCTTTGTAGTCCGTAATCGTTTGCGAGCCCTGCCACATAAGACGAGTGTCGGAGTCGGTGTAGTATGATTCAAATTTAGCCCTGTATTGACGCTTTGCCTGTTTGATGGTTCGTCGCAGGGCATAGCAGGATTTCTTGTAAGCGTCCGGGTTAGATTCCTTCACCTTGAAAGCTGCAGCTCTACCCTTTAGCTCAGTGCGAATGTTGCCTGTAATCCATGGCTTCTGGTTGGAGGTGTACGTAAATGTGTCTTTGCACAACTTTGCACAGCCATTGAAGAGAAGTGGGACAACATTCCACAGGCCACCATCAACAGCCTGATCAACTTTATGTGAAGGAGATGTGTTGCTCTGCATGAGGCAAATGGTGTCCACATCAGATACTGGCTGGTTTTCTGGTCCACGCCCCTACCTTTTTTAAAGGTATCTGTGACTATGACCAACTGATGCATATCTGTATTCCCAGTCATGTGAAATCCATAGGTTCGGGTCTATTGAATTTATTTAAATTGACTGATTTCCATATATGAACTGTAAAATCTTGGAAATTGTTGCATGTTGCGTTTACATTTTAGTTCAGTTTAGTAGGCATTAATTAGTGGGCATTTTAAGTATGCTACCATGTTGTTGTCATGTTGTGTTGCTACCATGCTGTGTTGTCATGTGATGCTGCCATGCTATGTTGTTGTCTTAGGTCTCTCTTTATGTAGTGTTGTGTTGTCTCTCTTGTTGTGATGTGTGTTTTGTCCTATATTTTTATTGAATTGATTTTTATTTTTAATCCCAGGCCCCGTCCCCGAAGGAGGCTATCATTGTAAAATAATAATTTGTTCTTAACTGGCTTGCCTATTTAAATAAAGGTTACATTTTTTTTAAAGTAGTCTAAAAAAGTCTCTCCACTGTAGGAAATATACTGTAAGAAGACACATCTGATCTCCGCCATGGACATTCCCAGCTTCCCAGCTTCCTGGCCTGTAAACATAAACATGTACAACTACCCCCTGGTCTTCAAAGCCCACGCACCCACTATATCAATACTTTTCATAGTTTGGTAAACAAGGGAATATCTCCATTCCTGCTCTACCTTAAGTTTAGAGCAGACTTTCGCACAAACCAACCCACACACCATAGTCAAAGGGTCAGCATGAATTAGGCCTACGTTAGCCTAACGTGTCCACAGTACAGAGGCTCAGAAGCAGAGGCGTTTTCGCATAGCATTCACAGGGGCACCCTCAGACTTTTACTGGGGGAAACAATTTGAATGTTTGCTTTTTATTTGTAATACTACTAGCTCCTTAGCAATTGTATGAAATTGGCTTAAGCTAGCCCAGATAGGTTCCCAATCTCCCAACCTCATTACTAGCTACCAAGGTATCAATTTCAGGCTATCAATCAAGTTAGAATAGCTAGCTAAATTTCTTAGCTAGCATGCCTGCTGGCAAGGTTGGCAAGCAATAGCTAAATGGACTGAATAAGACTCAAGTTCCTCTCAATCTTTTACTCATATTTTAGCAGAGATGCAGAGAAGCATATTTTGTTTATTTTAAAAAATAACCTCTAGTCAGTAGGATACTGACAGCTCAAGAGGTATGCCTAGATATGCAGACAAATTTATATATATATTTTTTTTTTACATATAATTAAGCATAATAATTATGGCTCTAGTTTCCTGGAAATACCTGTTTCAGGTGTTAAAAAAATTATCCAACTTACGGATGGGGGGCATAGAATCCCTCTGGATCACCCCCCACCAGACACTCCACATGTACTTTGGAGCCCCTCAGATTTTGGGGCTGCATGACGCCCCTGCTCAGAAACCAGCATTGGTGAGAGTCAACAACTTGAAAATGTTTATGCAGAAGTACCAAATAACATCATCACTAATTTGTCTTAGTAAACACATCTGGGCAGGATGGCGTCAGAAAGTCCAGATTGGAATGCTACAAAGAGGCACTTTCCATGGCAATGGAAGAAGTGTGAAAGTGGAAAAGGGGAGAGTGGAATACTACTTATTGCTTGTGTGGCTTCCATGCGGACTTCCATGTTGTCTGAGCATGAGTAGTCTTGGGAGACGGACGGATTCCAAATTGTCGTTTACAAGACGCGATTAAAAGCTCATGGACTTTCATCAAATTCTCTCATAAAATGAGGAACTCCTAATGTTTATGTAATGTCACTTTTTAAGATGTCAATAAGGAAGAGGAGAAAGTGGAATGCTTCTCGGCTTGTGTGAGAAAAATAATGATATTCTAAAAACTGCTTATATTACTAAGCCATCCGACTGTTTAACAACCATCACCAGATAATGCACACAAACTGTTTTTGTATAGTTGTTTGAGCTTAAAACTTACATTTAGTGAATTTTGTAAGGGAAAATATTTATTTTGAGAATTTTCCAAATACTTTCAGTATAAATTTCCCTGTCGTCTCTATGCCTGTGTCTGGTGCAAAGGATCCCAATTCCAAACTCTCCCATTAAGTATTTTTTTTTAATAAAAACTGGCAGTAATGGATATTAACTGAAAAATGATATTATGTAGTATCTTGCTTCTCTCAAAACTGTGATTCCTAAAAGATGTGTCTGGAGATTTGGTGAACTTTTTGTCTAAAATGAATCAAGAATGAGCAGGGTCAGGTTTACCATAAGGACCATTTCTTCGTGTCCTCATTACATGTAGTGCAACAAGGCCACTTATGGTCTGTAGAGTAGCAACAGCGTAAATGAGGGGAGGCAATGAAAATAGTCTGGGTAGCCATTTGATTAGCTGTTCAGGAGTCTTATGGCTGGTGGATAGAAGCTGTTAACTTTTTAGGGCTAGGGGCAGTATTCGGAAATTCGGATGAATGATGTGCCCAAAGTAAACTGCCTGTTACTCAGGACCAGAAGCTAGGATATGCATATAGTTGGTAGTATTGGATAGAAAACACTTTGAAGTTTCTAAAACTGTTAGAATAATGTCTGTGAGTATAACAGAACTGATGTGGCAGGCGGAAACCCGAGGACAATCCAGAGGAGAAAACCCGAGGAGAATACCTCCCAGATTGCAGTTCCTATGGCTTCCACTAGTCAACTGTCTTTAGAAAGGGTTTCAGGCTTGATTTTTTTTTAAATGACATAGTTATTGTAGTTTTTCAAGGTGGCTCTCATTTGGACTGTAGTCTTGTGGCGCGCGTGGATGAGGGTGTGGATGAGGGCGTGGATGAGGGCGCGCACTTTGTTATTTATCTCCGGTATTGAACATACTGCATTTCGTCTTAAATTGTATTGTTTATTTACATATTAGGGTACCTGAGGATTGATTAGAAACATTGACTTATTATTGACTTGTTTGCATGAAATGTATTGGTAACTTTTGGGATTCCTTTGTATGAATGTTGAACGAGTGGAACGGGTGGATTACTGAATCAAATGCGCCAAATAAACTGACTTTTTTGGTATATAAAGAAGGACTTTATCGAACAAAACAACCATTTGTTGTGTAGCTGGGACCCTTGGGATTGCAAACAGAGGAAGATCTTCGTTTATTTTATCGCTATTTCTGACTTTTGTGACACCTCTGCTGGTTTGGAAAATGTTTTTAATGATTTTGTGTGTGGGGCACAGTCCTCAGATAATCGCATAGTATGCTTTCGCCGTAAAGCCTTTTTGAAATCTGACAATGTGGTTGGATTAACAAGACGTTAACCTTTTAAACGATGTAAAACACTTGTATGTTCATGAATGTTTACTATTATTATTTTTGTATTTTGAATTTCTCGCTCTGCAATTTCACCGGATGTTGTGGAGGTGGGATGCTAGCGCCCCACCTATCCCAAGCCTTTTGGACATAGACTTGGCACTCCGGTACCGCTTGCCATATGGTAGCAGAGAGGACAGTATATGACTAGGGTGGCTGGAATCTTTGACCATTTTTAGGGCCTTCCTCTGACACCATCTGGTATCGAAGTCCTGAATGGCAGGAAGCTTGGCCCCAAATATTAACCATGTATGCTGTCTATATTGCTTGTAATTGATATAAGTCAACATCTAAGTATTAAAACAATGAATGCTCAAGATTTGGCGGGAGACAGCTCACCGCATTCCGGAGAGCTGAGTGCATTCTGGAGACCTGAGTGCATTCTGGAGACCTGAGTGCATTCTGGAGAGAGATAAGCCAATATCTTCACAACGCACCCCATCTCTTTCTTCTTGTCTCAACATTTCAAATTATATTCAAGACACATTATCTTCAAACATATTTTAGATGCTTTTCACTGACAACTGCATCTCAATAATCAGCAAGGCCTATTGCCAAGTGCACTGTCCAAATTGCGGGCTTCCCAAATAGGCATGTAAGCCTTCACACTTGTGATTTGAAACAATCCACAGCTTTCAAAGATGCGTATGATCCTCTGTGGATAAGTAATGCTCTCTGCTGAATGATTGTTTTTATTTCTGTATAGACAGACGTAATTAGGCCAATATACTTTTAGCAATTTATTTAAATTGGCACCTATCAACTACGATCTAATGTTGTGAACACGGATAACAAATAACATATGTTGAGATCATTCTGGTGTCTCCACTGTGTGTACAGATCTGTTACATTTTCTGACATCATTATGACCGTCGCAAGATAGCTCATTATGACATCATGTATGAGAGAATTCCAATGACTGGCTCCGTGTAAATGGCAATGATCCCCTGCTGGACTTTCCTCCAACTATCCCCATGATGCTCTCTCTCTGTGTGCAATCAAAGAATAAACAACGTTGATGAATATGGAACCACACTATGAGTGAGTAGAGTAACCGGTTTTATTCAGCTTTATTCAGAAGTAACCTACAGTAGGTTACACTACCATGTAATTGCTGAGTCAGAGCTGTTTCCTATCTGCTTGCTCTACCCAAACATGAATCAGTTGGCTCTGTTATTGAGCTGTGGTCCCAGTTACGTGCTGAATTCAGACACCAGTTATACTACGGGTAGCTGCATTGTGTAGAACCTGAGCCAATCACAGTGTAGGACAGCCCAGCAGCACTGCCAAATACTTTTCCTCAATTAGCCTGAGCCAGTCCAGCAGCACAGCCAAATATTGTTCCCCATGAAATGTGCTCCCCAGAGCAGTCCAATATAGATACATTATAGACCAAGAACTCTATATCAAAACCACACTTCCAGTCACAGAGAAGGAACACTACTAAGGGAAATCTAGCCAAAATATAACATTTTGTTTTTCTTTGTCATTTCCTGCTGTTTTTGTGGCTTAAATTTGATCAGAACTGAGCAATGATTGCATAGCGATTGAAAGGGAACAGCTTAAATTGGGGCTTGGACCAGGCCTGATGCCACAAGGCAAGTACACCAGCACCTCTCTAAGGTAGGGATTGTGTATCCCTCTGGCCTCTGAAGCCTGGTCCCTGAGACAAACAAGTTGTGCACCTTTGATAAATATTAAATACACTTTTATTTGCCACATGTTTCGTAAACAACAGGTGTAGAGTAGACTAACAGTGAAATGCTTAAACAACAGGTGTAGAGTAGACTAACAGTGAAATGCTTAAACAACAGGTGTAGAGTAGACTAACAGTGAAATGCTTAAACAACAGGTGTAGAGTAGACTAACAGTGAAATGCTTAAACAACAGGTGTAGAGTAGACTAACAGTGAAATGCTTAAACAACAGGTGTAGAGTAGACTAACAGTGAAATGCTTAAACAACAGGTGTAGAGTAGAGTAACAGTGAAATGCTTAAACAACAGGTGTAGAGTAGAGTAACAGTGAAATGCTTAAACAACAGGTGTAGAGTAGACTAACAGTGAAATGCTTAAACAACAGGTGTAGAGTAGACTAACAGTGAAATGCTTAAACAACAGGTGTAGACTAAGGGTGAAATGCTTTACTTTATGGGTTATTTTTGTTGGTTCTTTTCCAACAATGCAGAATTAAAGATACAACACATCTAAATAGAAATAGTGACAAGAGGAATAAATCACAGTGAATAAGGAATAACAATAACAAGTAGACAATAACATGGCTATATACAGGGAGTAGACAATAACATGGCTATATACAGGAAGTAGAAAATAACATGGCTATATACAGGAAATAGACAATAACATGGCTATATATAGGGAGTAGACAATAACATGGCTATATACAGGAAGTAGACAATAACATGGCTATATACAGGAGGTAGAAAATAACATGGCTATATACAGGAAGTAGAAAATAACGTGGTAGAAAATAACATGGCTATATACAGGAAGTAGAAAATAACATGGTAGAAAATAACATGGCTATATACAGGAAGTAGAAAATAACATGGCTATATACAGGAAGTAGAAAATAACATGGCTATATACAGGGAGTAGAAAATAACATGGCTATATACAGGAAGTAGAAAATAACATGGCTATATACAGGAAGTAGAAAATAACATGGCTATATACAGGGAGTAGAAAATAACATGGCTATATACAGGGAGTAGAAAATAACATGGCTATATACAGGGAGTAGAAAATAACATGGCTATATACAGGAAGTAGAAAATAACATGGCTATATACAGGGAGTAGAAAATAACATGGCTATATACAGGGAGTAGAAAATAACATGGCTATATACAGGGAGTAGACAATAACATGGCTATATACAGAGAGTAGACAATAACATGGCTATATACAGGGATTAGACAATAACATGACTATATACAGGGAGTAGACAATAACATGGCTATATACAGGGAGTAGACAATAACATGGCTATATACAGGAAGTAGACAATAACATGACTATATACAGGGAGTAGACAATAACATGGCTATATACAGGGAGTAGACAATAACATGACTATATACAGGAAGGAGACAATAACATGGCTATATACAGGAAGTAGACAATAACATGGCTATATACAGGGAGTAGAAAATAACATGACTATATACAGGGAGTAGAAAATAACATGGTAGAAAATAACATGGCTATATACAGGAAGTAGAAAATAACATGGTAGAAAATAACATGGCTATATACAGGAAGTAGAAAATAACATGGTAGACAATAACATGACTATATACAGGGAGTAGGCAATAACATGGCTATATACAGGGAGTAGACAATAACATGACTATATACAGGGAGTAGACAATAACATGGCTATATGCAGGAAGTAGACAATAACATGACTATATACAGGAAGTAGACAATAACATGACTATATACAGGAAGTAGAAAATAACATGACTATATACAGGGAGTAGACAATAACATGGCTATATACAGGGAGTAGAAAATAACATGGCTATATACAGGGAGTAGAAAATAACATGGCTATATACAGGAAGTAGAAAATAACATGGCTATATACAGGAAGTAGACAATAACATGACTATATACAGGAAGGAGACAATAACATGGCTATATACAGGGAGTAGACAATAACATGGCTATATACAGGAAGTAGACAATAACATGACTATATACAGGGAGTAGACAATAACATGGCTATATACAGGGAGTAGACAATAACATGGCTATATACAGGGAGTAGACAATAACATGGCTATATACAGGGAGTAGACAATAACATGGCTATATACAGGAAGTAGACAATAACATGGCTATATACAGGGAGTAGACAATAACATGGCTATATACAGGGAGTAGACAATAACATGGCTATATACAGGAAGTAGACAATAACATGGCTATATACAGGGAGTAGAAAATAACATGGTAGAAAATAACATGGCTATATACAGGAAGTAGAAAATAACATGGTAGAAAATAACATGGCTATATACAGGAAGTAGAAAATAACATGGTAGACAATAACATGACTATATACAGGGAGTAGGCAATAACATGGCTATATACAGGGAGTAGACAATAACATGACTATATACAGGGAGTAGACAATAACATGGCTATATACAGGAAGTAGACAATAACATGACTATATACAGGAAGTAGACAATAACATGACTATATACAGGAAGTAGACAATAACATGACTATATACAGGGAGTAGACAATAACATGGCTATATACAGGGAGTAGAAAATAACATGGCTATATACAGGGAGTAGAAAATAACATGGCTATATACAGGAAGTAGAAAATAACATGGCTATATACAGGAAGTAGACAATAACATGCCTATATACAGGGAGTAGACAATAACATGGCTATATACAGGGAGTAGAAAATAACATGGCTATATACAGGGAGTAGAAAATAACATGGCTATATACAGGAAGGAGACAATAACATGGCTATATACAGGGAGTAGACAATAACATGGCTATATACAGGAAGTAGACAATAACATGGCTATATACAGGGAGTAGAAAATAACATGACTATATACAGGGAGTAGAAAATAACATGGTAGAAAATAACATGGCTATATACAGGAAGTAGAAAATACCATGGTAGAAAATAACATGGCTATATACAGGGAGTAGACAATAACATGACTATATACAGGGAGTAGACAATAACATGGCTATATACAGGGAGTAGACAATAACATGGCTATATACAGGGAGTAGACAATAATATGGCTATATACAGGGAGTAGACAATAACATGGCTATATACAGGAAGTAGACAATAACATGGCTATATACAGGGAGTAGACAATAACATGGCTATATACAGGGAGTGACAATAACATGGCTATATACAGGAAGTAGACAATAACATGGCTATATACAGGGAGTAGACAATAACATGGCTATATACAGGAAGTAGACAATAACATGGCTATATACAGGGAGTAGACAATAACATGACTATATACAGGAAGTACTAGTACTAGTAGATGTACTAGTGATCACACTCGACACGGTGGACCTACCTTAAGTATACATTCCACAGTTGCAGTAGAATGCACTTGTTAATCTTTTGGGGTTTCGTGATAAGTAATGCAATGTGGTTGTTTTTTATGCTTCTATGGTTAGGAAAATATTAGACTTTATTCATGGTGAGAATAAATTTGTTGGCAGTAATGACTGAACATGTGTACAAATCATAGAAAATGTAGCTATGGGGATATTGCATTGACATGTTTTGTTATCTTAATTAATAATACACAAAGTTAACAATGAAATATGTTAGGCGTACAGTGTTAGGCTATTTATAGCCCCTTTCAAAGTCTAGCTGACTGACTGATATCCCAGGCCTACTCTAACCTCTATAAGAGGCTCTTCAACTGTTACTGCACTTAGGACGGACAACCCAATCATTCCTTTCTGTTTCCTTGTTTGGACTTCTCTGTCACTAAGACATTCGTCTTCCAGGAGGAGTCTAAGTATAGGCCTTGAATGTGCTCATGATGTGTGTATGATAGAAGACTGTTTGAGCACCTGACTTTGAAGCAACCTGTTTGCTTTATGACAATCAAGCAGATGAATTATTGATTGATTGAGAAATTTGTTGGCTTTTCATTACACAATCTGACCTATTTACAAAGTAGGAATACTGGGTAGTCTGAAAGGACAGGCTTCCAGAACTACTTACATGTAGGAGCTCTAGTGAGTAAGATTTCCAATGTCTTTATTATTATTTGGTCAAGTTAACATGAAACCGGAAACTTCCTGTATGTTTATTTCTGGGGGAATTTTCTCCATTGTCACAAGTTGAATATAGTTTGTTCCTCTTCCTTGTCATATGTTCAACCCTCTTTCAACCCTCTTTCTGGTGATTTTTCTGCATCCTCTTACTTCATTCTGTGACCAACTCCAGTGGACTACGTGGTGTCCAGGTATTATTGGAATGGTGAACTTATGGGATGGCTTGTCATCTTATTTCCATGGCAATTTCCAACCATCCACTAGTGGGAACGCGGGTACCTTGTACCATCTAGTAAATCTGCAATCTATGGCTCCGAATATCGCAGGTTCAATCTCAGTGCTAGGCACTAGTTTTCTGTTTTACCCTAAACTTCAACCTTAGCCCTAATATTAACCAGTCACAATGAAAATCTAAATTTAATCCTAATGCCTAAACTTAACCAAAAATATCAGAATTAATTCATACTGTTAACCGTAGAGGTGAGTTACAGTTTTACATTTCCACAGTTTGACTGAGAGCTAACAGACGGCACCACACTCCGTAACCAACAGACGGCAACACACTCCGTAACCAACAGACGGCAACACACTCCGTAACCAACAGACGGCAACACACTCCGTAACCAACAGACGGCAACACACTCCGTAACCAACAGACGGCAACACACTCCGTAACCAACAGACGGCAACACACTCCGTAAACCAACAGACGACAACACACTCCGTAACCAACAGACGGCAACACACTCCGTAACCAACAGGCGGCAACACACTCCGTAAACCAACAGACGACAACACACTCCGTAACCAACAGGCGGCACCACACTCTGTTGCCTACGACAACTCTCTCTCCATTTGCCATAGTGCTTGCTTCTCTATGATGGTTGAGAGATGGTTGTCTCTGATGGTTGAGAGATGGTTGTGTCTCTCAGATGGTTGAGAGATGGTTGTGTCTCTCTGATAGTTGAGAGATGGTTGTCTCTCTCTGATAGTTGAGAGATGGTTGTCTCTGATGGTTGAGAGATGGTTGTGTCTCTCTGATGGTTGAGAGATGGTTGTGTCTCTGATAGTTGAGAGATGGTTGTCTCTCTCTGATAGTTGAGAGATGGTTGTCTCTCTCTGATAGTTGAGAGATGGTTGTCTCTGATGGTTGAGAGATGGTTGTGTCTCTCTGATAGTTGAGAGATGGTTGTGTCTCTCTGATAGTTGAGAGATGGTTGTCTCTCTCTGATAGTTGAGAGATGGTTGTCTCTGATGGTTGAGAGATGGTTGTGTCTCTCTGATAGTTGAGAGATGGTTGTGTCTCTCTGATAGTTGAGAGATGGTTTTTGTTTCTGATGGTTGTCTCTTTCTGATGTTTGAGATATGGTTGTTGATGTGGTTATTTAACTAGGTAAGTCAGGTAGGAACAAATTCTTATTTACAATGATGGCATAGGAACAGTGGGTTAACTGCCTTGTTCAGGAGCAGAACGACAGATTTTTACCTCGTCAGCTCGGGGATTCAATCCAGCAACCTTTCAGTTACTGTCCCAACGCTCTAACCACTGAGCTATCTGCTGTCCGAAAAAAAATTAAGGTCACTAATTAGTAATCTTCTTTTAGCTGTTGATGACTTTGCAAATGCTACAGTGCCTTCAGAAAGTATTCATACCCTTTGACTTATTCCATGTTTTGTTGTGTTACAGCCTGAATTGAAAATGCATTAAAAATAATTAAAAAACACACCTGTTTACACAGCGATATATGTCTGTATGTAACGGTTCTCTTGTGGTGAAGGAGAGTCGGACCAAAATGCAGCGTGTAGATTGCGATCCATGTTTATTCAACTAACGTAACACGAATCTAAATACAAACACTACAAAACAATAAACGTAACGAAAACCAAAACAGCATAATACTGGTGCACATACACACAGAACAAGGACATCAAGACACTAGTGGGAACCACTAAATATGGTTCCCAATCAGAGACAACGATAAACACCTGCCTCTGATTTAGAACCACTTCAGACAGCCATAGACTTAACTAGAAAACACACAGCACCGCTGTTGCTGCCTTTGTTGCTTCTCCTGCGGCTCCTGCCTGTTACCACGCTGCTTGGTCCGGGTGTGGTGGGTGATTCTGTAACGGTTTGTGGTGAAGGAGAGTCGGACCAAAATGCAGCGTGTAGATTCCGATCCATGTTTATTCAACTAACGTAACACGAATCTAAATACAAACACTACAAAACCATAAACGTAACGAAAACCGAAACAGCCTAATACTGGTGCACATACACACAGAACAAGGACATCAAGACACTAAGGACAATCACCCACGAAACACACAAAGAATATGGCTGCCTAAATATGGTTCCCAATCAGAGACAACGATAAACACCTGCCTCTGATTGAGAACCACTTCAGACAGCCATAGATTTAACTAGAATACCCCACTAAGCTACAATCCCAATACATACACACCACATACAAAAACCCATGTCACACCCTGGCCTGACCAAATAAATGAAGATAAACACAAAATACTTTGACCAGGGCGTGACACTGTATCAGCTTCGCACATCTGGATTTGGATTTTCTGAAACCCAACTGTAAGATGGGGATCACGGTGAACAGCAATGTAGAAAATGTATTGAAATTAAATACACTGCTCAAAAAATAAAGGGAATGCTAAAATAACACATCCTAGATCTGAATGAATGAAATATTCTTATTAAATACTTTTTTCTTTACATAGTTGAATGTGCTGACAACAAAATCACACAAAAATTATTAATGGAAATCAAATTTATCAACCCATGGAGGTCTGGATTTGGAGTCACACTCAAAATTAAAGTGAAAACCACACTACAGGCTGATCCAACTTTGATGTAATGTCCTTAAAACAAGTCAAAATGAGGCTCAGTAGTGTGTGTGGCCTCCACGTGCCTGTATGACCTCCCTACAACGCCTGGGCATGCTCCTGATGAGGTGGCGGATGGTCTCCTGAGGGATCTCCTCCCAAACCTGGACTAAAGCATCCGCCAACTCCTGGACAGTTTGTGGTGCAATGTGGCGTTGGTGGATGGAGCGAGACATGATGTCCCAGATGTGCTCAATTGGATTCAGGTTTGGGGAACGGGTGGGCCAGTCCATAGCATCAATCAATGCCTTCCTCTTGCAGGAACTGCTGACACACTCCAGCCACATGAGCATATGGTCTCACAAGGGGTCTGAGGATCTCATCTCATATATAATATAATAATATAATATAATATAATAATATAATAATCTCGGTACCTAATGGCAGTCAGGCTCCTTCTGGCGAGCACATGGAGGGCTGTGCGGCCCCCCAAAGAAATGCCACCCCACACCATGACTGACCCACCGCCAAACCGGTCATGCTGGAGTATGTTGCAGGCAGCAGAACGTTCTCCATGGCGTCTCCAGACTCTGTCACATCTGTCACATGTGCTCAGTGTGAACCTGCTTTCATCTGTGAAGAGCACAGGGCGCCAGTGGCAAATTTGCCAATCTTTGTGTTCACTGGCAAATGCCAAACGTCCTGCACGGTGTTGGGCTGTAAGCACAACCCCCACCTGTGGACGTCGGGCCCTCATACCACCCTCATGGAGTCTGTTTCTGACCGTTTGAGCAGACACATGCACATGTGTGGCCTGCTGGAGGTCATTTTGCAGGGCTCTGGCAGTGCTCCTCCTGCTCCTCCTTGCACAAAGGCGGAGGTAGCGGTCCTGCTGGTGGGTTGTTGCCCTCCTACGGCCTCCTCCACGTCTCCGGATGTACTGGCCTGTCTCCTGGTAGCGCCTCCCATGCTCTGGACACTACGCTGACAGACACAGCAAACCTTCTTGCCATAGCTCGCATTGATGTGTCATGCTGGATGAGCTGCACTACCTGAGCCACTTGTGTGGGTTGTAGACTCCATCTCATGCTACCACTAGAGTGAAAGCACCGGCAGCATTCAAAAGTGACCAAAACATCAGCCAGGAAGCATAGGAACTGAGAAGTGGTCTGTGGTCACCACCTGCAGAACCACTCCTTTATTGGGGGTGTCTTGCTAATTGCCTATAATTTCAACCTGTTGTCTATTCCATTTGCACAACAGCATGTGAAATGTATTGTCAATCAGTGTTGCTTCCTAAGTGGACAGTTTGATTTCACAGAAGTGTGATTGACTTGGAGTTACATTGTGTTGTTTAAGTGTTCCCTTTATTTTTTTGAGCAGTGTACATAAATATCTAATTTAAATAAGTATTCACACCCCTTTGCCATACATGTCACTCCAAATTGGGGCGGCAGGGTAGCCTAGTGGTTAGAGCGTTGGACTAGTAACCGCAAGGTTGTGATTTCAAACCCCCAAGCTGACAAGGTACAAATCTGTCGTTCTGCCCCTGAACTGTTCCCAGGCTGTCATTGAAAATAAGAATGTGTTCTTAACTGACTTGCCTGGTTAAATAAAGGTAAAAAATAAAAAAAATCTAATCAAATAAACAAAATTGGGCTCAGGTGCATCCAATTTCCTTTGATCATTTTTTGGCCTGAACACTATGTCTGAAGAAAACCAGCCCCAGCTCGTCACTCGTCTAACACCATCCCTATTGCGAAGCATGGTGAAGGCAGCATCATGCTATGGGGATGCTTTTCAGTGTCAAGGAATGGGAGACTGGTAAGGATAGAGGGAACAATGAATGAAGCCAAATACAGGAAAATCCTTGATGAGAACCTGCTTCAAAGTGCAATTGACCTTATACTGGGACGAAGATTTACATTCCAACAGGACTATGACCCCATCCCATTGAACATTTGTGGGAAGACTTGAAGATTGCTGTTCACCACCACTACCAATCCAACTTAACAGAGCTTTAGAAAATCTGCAAGGAAGAATGGGAGAAAATCCCCAAATCCAGATGTGCAAAGCTGATACAGACATATATCGTTGACAAAGGTGCTTAACTAAATGAGGTATTTCTGTATTTCATTTTCGATACATTACCAAACATTTACTAAAAACATGTCATTATGGGGTATTGTGTGTAGATGGGTGAGAAAAAAATATTTATTTAATCAGTTTTGAATTCAGGCCGTAACAACAAATTGTGGAATAAGTCAAGGGGTATGAGTACTTTCTGACGGCACTGTATGTAATCTTAAATAGCGTCATTCATAATATATTAATGATAGAGTGTGGTCACATTTAATTTTCCCAGTTAAACCTTCCCTTTGGAATGAAGATAGCAGCAGCATGTCTATTTCATGTTATGTGGGATTGCTAAACGATCAACGACCAGGTTAAAATCCTGGATGGGAGACCAAAGGGAAAGGGGGATACCTAGTCAGTTGTACAACTGAATGCATTCAACTGAAATGTGTCTTCCGCATTTAACCCAACCCCTCTGAATCAGAGAGGTGAGGGGGGCTGCCTTAATCAACATCCACGTCTTCCGCATTTAACCCAACCCCTCTGAATCAGAGAGGTGAGGGGGGCTGCCTTAATCAACATCCACGTCTTCCTCATTTAACCCAACTCCTCTGAATCAGAGAGGTGAGGGGGGCTGCTTTAATCAACATCCATGTCTTCCTCATTTAACCCAACTCCTCTGAATCAGAGAGGTGAGGGGGCTGCCTTAATCAACATCCACGTCTTCCTCATTTAACCCAACTCCTCTGAATCAGAGAGGTGAGGGGGGCCTTAATCAACATCCACGCATTTAACCCAACCCCTCTGAATCAGGTGAGGGGGCTGCCATCCATGTCTTCCTCATTTAACCCAACCCTCTGAATCAGAGAGGTGAGGGGGGTCTTCCTCATTTAACCCAACCCCTCTGAATCAGAGAGGTGCTGCCTAATAATCAACATCCACGTCTTCCTCTAACCCAAGGTGAGGGGGCTGCCTTAATCCATCCTAACCCAACTCCTCTGAATCAGTCTTCCTCATTTAACCCAACTCCTCTGAATCAGAGAGGTGAGGGGGCTGCCTTAATCAACATCCACGTCTTCCTCATTTAACCCTGAACTCCTCTGAATCAGAGAGGTGAGGGGGCTGCCTTAATCAACATCCACATCTTCCTCATTTAACCCCCCCTGAATCAGAGAGGTGAGGGTGCTGCCTTAATCAACATCCAACCCAACAACCCTCTGAATCAGAGAGGTGAGGGGTGCTGCCTTAATCAACATCCACATCTTCCTCATTTAACCCAACCCCTCTGAATCAGAGAGGTGAGGGGGCTGCCTTAATCAACATCCACGTCTTCCTCATTTAACCCAACCCTCTGAATCAGAGAGGTGAGGGGGCTGCCTTAATCAACATCCACGTCTTCCTCATTTAACCCAACCCCTCTGAATCAGAGAGGTGAGGGGGCTGCCTTAATCAACATCCACGTCTTCCTCATTTCCGACATCATCCACGTCTTCCTCATTTAACCCAACCCCTCTTAAGGGTGCTGCCCCAACATTTCCTCTGAATCAGGTGAGCCTTAATCAACATCCACGTCTTCCTCATTTAACCCAACCCCTCTGAATCAGGAGAGGGGGCTGCCTTAATCAACATCCACGTCTTCCCTCATTTAACATCTGAATCACGCCTTAATCAACATCCACGTCTTCCTCATTTAACCCAACCCCTCTGAATCAGAGAGGTGAGGGGTGCTGCCTTAATCAACATCCACATCTTCCTCATTTAACCCAACCCCTCTGAATCAGAGAGGTGAGGGGGCTGCCTTAATCAACATCCACATCTTCCTCATTTAACCCAACCCCTCTGAATCAGAGAGGTGAGGGGTGCTGCCTTAATCAACAGGCCTTAATCAACATCCACATCTTCCGCATTTAACCCAACCCCTCTGAATCAGGCTGACGTCTTCCGCATTTAACCCAACCCCTCTGAATCAGAGAGGTGAGGGGGGCTGTCTTAATCAACATCCACGTCTTCCTCATTTAACCCAACCCCTCTGAATCAGAGAGGTGAGGGGGGCTGCCTTAATCAACATCCACGTCTTCCTCATTTAACCCAACTCCTCTGAATCAGAGAGGTGAGAGGTGCTGCCTTAATCGACATCCACGTCTTCCTCGACATCCACGTCTTCCTCATTTAACCCAACCCCTCTGAATCAGAGAGGTGCGGAGAGGCTGCCTTAAATCGACATCCACCTCTTCGGCATCCGGGGAACAGAGTAGATGTAGATAAATCAATTCTCTAATAGGAAGTGCTGCCCAGCCAATAGTTTTTTTTCTGATAGTGGATTTAACATTGAAGATCTGATGTAGTTTTAAAGGTACAAATTAAACAAGGTTTTTCTATGTTGAAATTTGGTTACCATGACAACAAAATCCTGTGGTCTAAATGTTATCCCGTTGATGACTTTTTTCCAATCCAATGTATTTTCCACGTAGATTCCATGTCACAATACATTGATAAATGACCTTGAAACAACTTTGATTCAACCAAACAACATTCATGACATTAAAGTATGTGAAGATACTTCATATCCCCCCGAACATACATACAGTATGTGAAGATACTCTCATATGAACATTACAGTATGTGAAGATACTCTCATATCCCCCGACATACATACAGTATGTGAAGATACTCTCATATCCCCCGACATACATACAGTATGTGAAGATATGAACATACATACAGTATGTGAAGATACTCTCATATCCCCCGAACCCCAGTAACATACATACATACAGTATGTGAAGATACTCATATCCCCCGACATACATACAGTATGTGAAGATACTCTCATATCCCCGACATACATACAGTATGTGAAGATACTCTCATATCCCCCGACATACATACAGTATGTGAAGATACTCTCATATCCCCCGAACATACATACAGTATGTGAAGTATGAACATACATACAGTATGTGAAGATACTCTCATATCCCCCGAACATACATACAGTATGTGAAGATACTCTCATAGAACATACATACAGTATGTGAAGATACTCTCATATCCCCCGACATACATACAGTATGTGAAGATACTCTCATATCCCCATACAGTATGTGAAGATACTCTCATATCCCCGAACATACATACAGTATGTGAAGATACTCTCATATCCCCGAACATACATACAGTATGTGAAGATACAGTATGTGAAGATACTCTCATATCCCCGAACATACATACAGTATGTGAAGATACTCTCATATCCCCCGAACATACATACAGTATGTGAAGATACTCTCATATCCCCGAACATACATACAGTATGTGAAGATACTCTCATATCCCCGACATACATACAGTATGTGAAGATACTCTCATATCCCCCGACATACATACAGTATGTGAAGATACTCTCATATCCCCCGACATACATACAGTATGTGAAGATACTACTCATATCCCCCGACATACATACAGTATGTGAAGATACTCTCATATCCCCCGACATACATACAGTATGTGAAGTATACAGTGAAGATACTCTCATATCCCCCGACATACATACAGTATGTGAAGATACTCTCATATCCCCGAACATACATACAGTATGTGAAGATACTCTCATATACATACATACAGTATGTGAAGATATCATATCCCCCGACATACATACAGTATGTGAAGATACTCTCATATCCCCCGAACATACATACAGTATGTGAAGATACTCTCATATCCCCCCGACATACATACAGTATGTGAAGATACTCTCATATCCCCCGACATACATACAGTATGTGAAGATACTCTCATATCCCCCGACATACATACAGTATGTGAAGATACTACATCAGTATGTGAAGATCCCCCGACATACATACAGTATGTGAAGATACTCTCATATCCCCGACATACATACAGTATGTGAAGATACTCTCATATCCCCGACATACATACAGTATGTGAAGATACTCTCATATCCCCGAACATACATACAGTATGTGAAGATACTCTCATATCCCCCGACATACATACAGTATGTGAAGATACTCTCATATCCCCCGACATACATACAGTATGTGAAGATACTCTCATATCCCCCGAACATACATACAGTATGTGAAGATACTCTCATATCCCCCGACATACATACAGTATGTGAAGATACTCTCATATCCCCCGACATACATACAGTATGTGAAGATATCCCCGACATACATACAGTATGTGAAGATACTCTCCCCCGACATACATACAGTATGTGAAGATACTCTCATATCCCCGAACATACATACAGTATGTGAAGATACTCTCATATCCCCCGACATACATACAGTATGTGAAGATACTCTCATATCCCCCGACATACATACAGTATGTGAAGATACTCTCATATCCCCCGACATACATACAGTATGTGAAGATACTCTCATATCCCCCGACATACATACAGTATGTGAAGATACTCTCATAGAACATACATACAGTATGTGAAGATACTCTCATATCCCCCGACATACATACAGTATGTGAAGACAGTATGTGAAGATACTCATATACATACATACAGTATGTGAAGATCCCCCGACATACATACAGTATGTGAAGATACTCTCATATCCCCCGACATACATACAGTATGTGAAGATACTCATATCCCCCCATACATACAGTATGTGAAGATACTCATATCCCCCGACATACATACAGTATGTGAAGATACTCATATCCCCGACATACATACAGTATGTGAAGATACTCTCATATCCCCGACATACATACAGTATGTGAAGATACTCTCATATCCCCGACATACATCAGTATATCCCATATCCCCGACATACATACAGTATGTGAAGATACTCTCATATCCCCCGACATACATACAGTATGTGAAGATACTCTCATATCCCCGAACATACATACAGTATGTGAAGATACTCTCATATCCCCCGAACATACATACAGTATGTGAAGATACTCTCATATCCCCCCGACATACATACAGTATGTGAAGATACTCTCATATCCCCGACATACATACAGTATGTGAAGATACTCTCATATCCCCCGACATACATACCTCATATCCCCCGACACATACAGTATGTGAAGATACTCTCATATCCCCCGAACATACATACAGTATGTGAAGATACTCTCATATCCCCCGACATACATACAGTATGTGAAGATACTCTCATATCCCCCGACATACATACAGTATGTGAAGATACTCTCATATACATACAGTATGTGAAGATACTCTCATATCCCCCGACATACATACAGTATGTGAAGATACTCTCATATCCCCGACATACATACAGTATGTGAAGATACTCTCATATCCCCCGACATACATACAGTATGTGAAGATACTCATATCCCCGACATACATACAGTATGTGAAGATACTCTCATATCCCCCCCCAGTATGTGAAGATACATACATACAGTATGTGAAGATACTCTCATATCCCCCGACATACATACAGTATGTGAAGATACTCTCATATCCCCCGACATACATACAGTATGAAGAAGATACATACATACAGTATGAAGATCTCATATCCCCGAACATACATACAGTATGTGAAGATACTCTCATATCCCCCGACATACATACAGTATGTGAAGATACTCTCATATCCCCCGACATACATACAGTATGTGAAGATACTCTCATATCCCCCGACATACATACAGTATGTGAAGATACTCTCATATCCCCCGACATACATACAGTATGTGAAGATACTCTCATATCCCCCGACATACATACAGTATGTGAAGATACTCTCATATCCCCCGACATACATACAGTATGTGAAGATACTCTCATATCCCCCGACATACATACAGTATGTGAAGATACTCTCATATCCCCCGACATACATACAGTATGTGAAGATACTCTCATATCCCCCGACATACATACAGTATGTGAAGATACTCTCATATCCCCCAACATACATACAGTATGTGAAGATACTCTCATATCCCCCGACATACATACAGTATGTGAAGATACTCTCATATCCCCACATACATACAGTATGTGAAGATACTCTCATATCCCCCGAACATACATACAGTATGTGAAGATACTCTCATACATACATACAGTATGTGAAGATACTCTCATATCCCCCGACATACATACAGTATGTGAAGATACTCTCATATCCCCCGAACATACATACAGTATGTGAAGATACTCTCATATCCCCCGACATACATACAGTATGTGAAGATACTCTCATAGAACATACATACAGTATGTGAAGATACTCTCATATCCCCGACATACATACAGTATGTGAAGATACTCTCATATCCCCCGACATACATACAGTATGTGAAGATACTCTCATATCCCCAACATACATACAGTATGTGAAGATACTCTCATATGACATACATACAGTATGTGAAGATACTCTCATATCCCATACATACAGTATGTGAAGATACTCTCATATCCCCGAACATACATACAGTATGTGAAGATACATAGACATACATACAGTATGTGAAGATACTCTCATATCCCCCGACATACATACAGTATGTGAAGATACTCTCATATCCCCCGACATACATACAGTATGTGAAGATACTCTCATATCCCCCGACATACATACAGTATGTGAAGATACTCTCATATCCCCCGACATACATACAGTATGTGAAGATACTCTCATAGAACATACATCTCATATCCCCCGACATACATACAGTATGTGAAGATACTCTCATATCCCCCAACATACATACAGTATGTGAAGATACTCTCATATCCCCCAACATACATACAGTATGTGAAGATACATACAGTATGTGAAGATCATATCCCCCGACATACATACAGTATGTGAAGATACTCTCATATCCCCCGACATACATACAGTATGTGAAGATACTCTCATATCCCCCGACATACATACAGTATGTGAAGATACTCTCATAGAACATACATACAGTATGTGAAGATACTCTCATATCCCCCGACATACATACAGTATGTGAAGATACTCTCATATCCCCCGACATACATACATAGATACAGTATGTGAAGATACTCTCATATCCCCGACATACATACAGTATGTGAAGATACATAGACATACATACAGTATGTGAAGATACTCTCATATCCCCCGACATACATACAGTATGTGAAGATACTCTCATATCCCCCGACATACATACAGTATGTGAAGATACTCTCATATCCCCCGACATACATACAGTATGTGAAGATACTCTCATATCCCCGAACATACATACAGTATGTGAAGATACTCTCATATCCCCGACATACATACAGTATGTGAAGATACTCTCATATCCCCGAACATACATACAGTATGTGAAGATACTCTCATATCCCCCGAACATACATACAGTATATGAAGATACTCTCATATCCCCCGACATACATACAGTATGTGAAGATACTCTCATATCCCCCGACATACATACAGTATGTGAAGATACTCTCATATCCCCCGACATACATACATTCACACATCTAACCACAACATACGGCACAAAAAGCTGTCATTTTAACAATGAACAAAACTGATTTGTCAGCCAGAAACTGTCACCATATCATGTGTGTTTTGCTGGTGCGTTTATGTTTTGCATCATTAACATTTATGCCAATCAGCAGTGCCATCTCCCTGCAAGGGCGTTGTGTGTGCGTGTGCAGGCCATCATTGTAGAAGTCTATGGTGGAGGTGTCCAGTTCCCGGGGCTGCTTCAGGAAGCTACCCACCTCTAGTGGACCAGCACATTACACTTTCCCCAGTGCACGGTATCTGCGGAGGCGGATGTGAAGAGTGGTTGGAGGGAAAACACACAGGTCTATCTCCCTGATACTCTCCCGCACCACCGCTCACGACCCACTCACTCATGCTCATTACACACACACAATGGAAGATGTGTTCCCCCACTCGCTCCTCACGGAGCTCATAGACTGGGCCACATAGGCCCTTTGCAGCAGCCTCACCCCCAGGCCACTCAGAAAGGGGAACACTAATAATTTTGCACGCGCAATCCGGTCATTTTCCTGCCGTGATGGGCCAAGTGAAATGACATATGATAGATCATCCTACGCCCAGCTCTTTGAAGTTTAGGAGGACTATAGATTATGAGTGGGACAGCTTTAGGATGGGATGACAACTGATGTACATGACTCATTCAATCTGATTTGTCTTTGTCTTTGTCTTTGTCTTTGTCTTTGTCTTTGTCTTTGTCTTTGTCTTTGTCTTTGTCTTTGTCTTTGTTTAATCACTGCATTAATCACTGTATTAATCACTGCATTAATCACTGCATTAATCACTGTATTTATCTTCAGCACACGCGTACGCGTACACACACACACACACACACACAAAGGATTAATACAGTGATTAATACAGTTATTAATACAGTGATTAATGCAGTGATTAATGCAGTGATCAATGCAGTGATTAATACAGTTATTAATACAGTTATTAATACAGTTATTAATGCAGTGATTAATGCAGTGATTAATGCAGTGATTAATGCAGTTGTCAAGCCTGTCTTCGGAATAAGTGGACCAAAGCGCAGCGTGGAAAGTGTTCATGATTTTATTTATCAAAGAAACACTCGAACAAAGTAACAAAACAAAAGCGAACAGTTCTGTCAGGTAACAGAGACTAAAGAGAAAATAACTACTGTCACGCCTTGGTCGTAGTGTTTTGTGTTTTCGTTATATATTTGTTCAGGCCAGGGTGAGACATGGGTTTATTGTGTTGTCATATTTGGGTTTTTGTAGGCATTGGGATTGTGGCTGATTAGGGGTTTGTGTAGCATAGGTTTGGCTGCCTGAGGCGGTTCTCAATCAGAGTCAGGTGATTCTCGTTGTCTCTGATTGGGAACCATATTTAGGTAGCCGCGGTTTCACTTTGTATTTCGTGGGTGATTGTTCCTGTCTCTGTGTAGTGTTCACCAGATAGGCTGTATTAGGTTTTCACGTTTCGTTTGTTGTTTTTGTATTTATAAGTTATTTCATGTATCGTCATTTTGTTTAATTAAAGACTTGAGTAACCACCTCGCTGCATTTCGGTCCGACTCTCTTTCGACAAACGAAGAACGCCATTACAGAATCACCCACCACACAAGGACCGAGTGGCGTGGTTACAGGCAACGACAGCAGGAGCAGCGAAGGGAGGACGTTATGGACAGCAGAAGTATGGAGTATACGAAGTGGGATGAAATAGACAGGTGGGCAGTCGACCCAGAGAGAGTGGCGGAGCCCGCCTGGGATTCGCTGGAGCAGTGCGAAAAGGGCTATAGGAGAATGGAGTCGAAGAGAAAGACACGGCGGCGCAGAAAGAAACCCGACAGTCAGCCCCAAAAATGTATTAGGGGAGGGCTCAGGGAGAGAGTGGTAGAGTCAGGAGTCAGACCTGAGCCTCTCCCTGTTAATCGTGAGGAGCAGCGATCAAAGGACTTCTGGACTTGGGAGGAGATATTAGACGGAAAAGGACCCTGGGCTCAGCCTGGAGAATATCGCCATCCCAAGGAAGAACTGGAGGCGGAAAAAAGCGGAGAGGCGCTGGTATGAGGAGGCAGCACGGCGACGCGGATGGAAGCCTGAGAGTCAGCCCCAAAAATGTATTGGGGGGGGCTTACAGGGAATATGGCTATGCCAGGTAGGAGACCTGCACAAACTCCCTGTGCTTACCGGGGGGCTAGAGAGACCGGGCAGGCACCGTGTTATGCTATGGAGTGCACGGTGTTTCCAGTGCGGGTGCATAGCCCGGTGCGGTTCATACCAGCCCTTTGTATTGGCCGGGCTAGAGTGGGCATCGAGCCAGGTAAGGATGGGCAGGCTCGGTGCTCAAGAGCTCCAGTGCGCCTGCACGGTACGGTCTATCCAGAGCCACCTCCACACACCAGTCCTCCGGTAGCAGCTCCCCGCACCAGGCTTCCTGTGCGTGTCCTCGGCCCTGTATCACCAGTTCCAGCACCACGCATCAGGCCTTCAGTGCGCCTCGCCTGTTCAGCACAGCCAGAGCCTTCCTTCCCTCCTGCGCTGTCGGAGTCTCCCGCCTGTTCAGCGCTATCAGAGCCTTTCTCCTCTCCAGCGCTGCTGGAGTCTCCCGCCTGTTCAGCGCTTCTAGAGCCTTCCTCCTCTACAGCGCTGCCGGAGCCGCCTGCCTGTTCGGAGCAGCCTGAGCTGTCAGTCTGCATGAAGCAGCCTGAGCTGTCAGTCTGCATGAAGCAGCCAGAGCTGTCAGTCTGCATGAAGCAGCCAGAGCTGTCAGTCTGTATGAAGCAGCCAGAGCTGTCAGTCTGCAAGGAGCTGCCAGTCTGCAAGGAGCTGCCAGTCTGCAAGGAGCTGCCAGTCTGCAAGGAGCTGCCAGTCTGCAAGGTGCTGCCAGCCTGCAGGGAGCAACCAGAGCTGTCAGTCTGCATGATGCAGCCAGAGCTGCCAGTCTGCATGGAGCAGCCAGAGCTGTCAGTCTGCATAGAGCAGCTAGATCCGCCAGTCAGCCATGATCTTCTAGATCTGCCAGTCAACCAGATTCTTCCAGATCTGCAAGTCAACCAGTCTCTTCCAGATCTGCCAGTCAACCAGAATCTTCCAGATCCGCCAGCCAGCCAGGATCTACCGGAGCCTACTACCTGCCTGAGCTTCATCTCAGTACTGGGCTTCCTCTCAGTACTGGGCTTCCTCTCAGTACCGGGCTTTCTCTCAGTACTGGGCTTTCTCTCAGTCCCGGGCTTCCCCTCAGTCCCGGGCTTCCCCTCAGTTCTGGGCTTCCCCTCAAATGATGATTTGAGAGAAATGAGCTGCCCCTCTTTTATTTCAGCCATGAGAACATTTGTTTATACTTTTGTTCCACCAGTTTTATAATTTCCCGAGCTTCCCCTCAGTCCCGAGCTGCCTCAGTCCCGAGCTGCCCCTCAGTCCCGAGCTGCCCCTCAGTCACGAGCTGCCCCTCAGTTCAGTGGGGTTCTGGGTGAGGACTATTAGGCCATGGTCGGCGGCGAGGGTGGATTATCCCAGGACGCGAAGGGGAGGAACTATGACATTTATGGAGTGGGGTCCACGTCCCGAGCCGGAACCGCCACCATGGACAGACGCCCACCCGGACCCTCCCTATGGTTGTGAGGTGCGTCCGGGAGTCCGCACCTTAGGGGTGGGGGGGTTCTGTCACGCCTTGGTCATAGTGTTTTGTGTTTTCGTTATATATTTGTTCAGGCCAGGGTGTGACATGGGTTTATTGTGTTGTCATATTGGGGTTTTTGTAGGCATTGGGATTGTGGCTGATTAGGGGTGTGTGTAGCATAGGTTTGGCTGCCTGAGGCGGTTCTCAATCAGAGTCAGGTGATTCTCGTTGTCTCTGATTGGGAACCATATTTAGGTAGCCGGGGTTTCACTGTGTATTTCGTGGGTGATTGTTCCTGTCTCTGTGTAGTGTTCACCAGATAGGCTGTATTAGGTTTTCACGTTCCGTTTGTTGTTTTTGTATTTATAAGTTATTTCATGTATCGTCATTTTGTTTCATTAAAGACATGAGTAACCACCACGCTGCATTTCGGTCCGACTCTCTTTCGACTAAAAACGAAGAACGCTGCATGGATGATTGTCTCTACACAGTAAGATGTAGTGGCCCTTGCGTCCTGAGAAACCGAAACACTTTCCAGTGGGATTTAATGTATTTACTTTGTCTGCGGGCTTTGATCCATTGTAATGAAGATGCTTGAACAGAGTCTCTCTCCCTTCTCCCACACTCTCTGTAGTTGTCTGGAGCGTACTGTGCCGTTTTCCCAGCTTCGTGGGTAGGACATGTGGAAACACATGGGTTAGAAACAAAAGAGTTAGAATTGGGTTTAGGGTTGTCACGCCTACGCCCGCTCGCACTAACCACCGGCCCTGGCAACCATTATTATACACACCTGCACCCCATCATTATGCACACCTGGACCTAATCAGCACCTTGATTACATTCCCTTTATTTAGCCCTCAGTAGCCTCAGTCATCAGACAGTTTTGTTTTACGTTCTCTTGTTTTGTTCATCTGCATTTATTCATGATTAAAATCTCCTTCTGCACCCACTTCCTGACTCCTGACATATACATAACAAGGGATAGGGTTCGTTTTAGGGTTAGGAGCTAATCTCAGGTTTAGGGTTAGGATATGGGTTAGGTTAAGGGGAAATTGGATTTTGAATGTGTGTCCCCACAATGTTAGTTGTACAAGACTGTGTGTGTGTGTGTGTGTGTGTGTGTGTGTGTGTGTGTGTGTGTGTGTGTGTGTGTGTGTGTGTGTGTGTGTGTGTGTGTGTGTGTGTGTGTGTGTGTGTGTGTGTGTGTGTGTGTGTGTGTGTGTGTGTGTGTGTGTGTGTGTGTGTCCCAATGTAAGATAAACTTCTGCAGCAGATATGGAGGACAAAAATGGAGAGATAATTGCTTGACACATTGAAAATAATTTACCAAAAAACAAGCAAACTGGAATGCTATTTGTCACTAAACAGAGATTACACCGTATAGTGTACACCACAGGAGGTTGGTGGTACCTTAATTGGGGAGGACGGGCTCGTTGTAATGGCTGGAGTGGAATAGTGTCAAATACATCAAACACATGTTTTGATGCCATTCCATTTGCTCCACTCCAGCCATTATTATGTGCTGTCCTCCTCTCACCAGCCTCCACTGCAGTACACAGTGCACAGTGCCCTCTTAAAGAACAATACTTGAGTCAGCAGAGAATATCACAGTAATGCAGCAAGAGGACTGAATCTGAATAGGGCTGCAGGGTCATTACGTAAATGTGGAAAGATGAGGGAGTCATGTTTGTATTTCATTAGATGGTGTTTTATTAAAACAATAAGAAGTCAGCTCAAGTATTTTAACAAAACACTAAGAAAATACTTTAAGGGTTACAGTATCATAGTACAATGACCTGTACCTATTAGCTTTAGGTACAGTATTTTACCTGCTATATTTTCGCTTGCACCGAGGAGCAAACAGTTAGGTGGAATGTAACATTGTAACATGCAGTTAGGGTGGAACGTAACGTATCAGGCTGTAAACTAAATGTGTTAAATTCAAGTATCAGTTTTAAAACAAAGTCAACTTACATACATAAACAATATTGCCAGTGCTATTTTCTGAGGTCAATAACAGAACATAATTTATTAAAGCTGTAATCCTTAATGGTGAAACAGCCACGTCCATTCATAATATTACAACAACAAAGACATTAATGCAAACAACAAACCCTTTTTTCCCCCCACGGACATCCCTGCACACGTGATAGAACAGCCCCTTATGTACAATGCTGGTGCAGCCCAATATGTACCATGCTGCTGCAGTCCAATATGTACCATGCTGATCTGGACCAAAAATCCTGACAATGTGGCAGCCAATGGCGCTGTTCCCCCCCGTGCTGCGGATTCCATCTTTAAATGAGCTCTTAGAATAAATACAACTAAAAGGATTGGTTTTCATTGAACTTACAAAAGTCATGTCAAAACAATCAGAGGCAGAAGAAAACATTTCTCAATAAAGATTCCAGGATGCAATAAATTAAATAAATATTCAAATAAATAAATAAAAAGTTACATTTAAAATACATTTAAAAGTTTAATTCCAGAAACTATTTCAGCTGATGTCTTATCAGAGCTCAGTGGTCCTTTCTTTCAGAAGTACTGTGGGATTGACATCGTTGCTCCCCGACTGTGCTGTACTGGAATTGATGGTATTGGATCTATTGTCTTCTACGTCGGGCACATGAAAGGACGCCACAGGGCACGGGCCCTTGACGTTGCTGCACACTAGCCTCTGCAAGGACGCGGTGTTGATGATGTCAAAGCCAACTCTCCCGCCAAAGGTGCTGGGCTTCCAGTACTCTGGTGAACAAATGGGGTTTCCCATCAGGCCTTTCAGGGAGTAGGGGGCACCCATCTCCACCATGGTCTCCCCAAAGATGGCATTGGTTCTGGGCTTCTCCACCAGCAGACCTGGGTAGAGCTCCACAGCATCCACATGCCCATACATCTCCTCCAGCTCTGCAGCCATCTCCTTTTCTCCTGGGAAACACACAGAGAGGGAAATGTTCTGTTAGTTACTCAACCTGGCTTCTATAGGAAATGTTACGTTACTCTACTCAACCTGGCTTCTAAAGGAAATGTTATGTTAGTTACTCTACTCAACCTGGCTTCTAAAGGAAATGTTACGTTAGTTACTCTACTCAACCTGGCTTCTAAAGGAAATGTTACGTTAGTTACTCTACTCAACCTGGCTTCTAAAGGAAATGTTACATTACTCTACTCAACCTGGCTTCTAAAGGAAATGTTACGTTACTCTACTCAACCTGGCTTCTAAAGGAAATGTTACGTTACTCTACTCAACCTGGCTTCTAAAGGAAATGTTACGTTAGTTACTCTACTCAATCTGGCTTCTAAAGGAAATGTTACATTACTCTACTCAACCTGGCTTCTAAAGGAAATGTTACGTTAGTTACTCTACTCAACCTGGCTTCTAAAGGAAATGTTACGTTAGTTACTCTACTCAACCTGGCTTCTAAAGGAAATGTTACGTTAGTTACTCTACTCAACCTGGCTTCTAAAGGAAATGTTACGTTACTCTACTCAACCTGGCTTCTAAAGGAAATGTTACGTTAGTTACTCTACTCAACCTGGCTTCTAAAGGAAATGTTACGTTAGTTACTCTACTCAACCTGGCTTCTAAAGGAAATGTTACGTTACTCTACTCAACCTGGCTTCTAAAGGAAATGTTACGTTACTCTACTCAACCTGGCTTCTAAAGGAAATGTTACGTTAGTTACTCTACTCAACCTGGCTTCTAAAGGAAATGTTACGTTACTCTACTCAACCTGGCTTCTAAAGGAAATGTTACGTTACTCTACTCAACCTGGCTTCTAAAGGAAATGTTACGTTAGTTACTCTACTCAACCTGGCTTCTAAAGGAAATGTTACGTTACTCTACTCAACCTGGCTTCTAAAGGAAATGTTACGTTACTCTACTCAACCTGGCTTCTAAAGGAAATGTTACGTTACTCTACTCAACCTGGCTTCTAAAGGAAATGTTACGTTACTCTACTCAACCTGGCTTCTAAAGGAAATGTTACGTTACTCTACTCAACCTGGCTTCTAAAGGAAATGTTACGTTACTCTACTCAACCTGGCTTCTAAAGGAAATGTTACTTTACTCTACTCAACCTGGCTTCTAAAGGAAATGTTACGTTAGTTACTCTACTCAACCTGGCTTCTAAAGGAAATGTTACGTTACTCTACTCAACCTGGCTTCTGAGGGAAATGTTACGTTACTCTACTCAACCTGGCTTCTGAGGGAAATGTTACGTTACTCTACTCAACCTGGCTTCTAAAGGAAATGTTACGTTACTCTACTCAACCTGGCTTCTAAAGGAAATGTTACGTTAGTTACTCAACCTGGCTTCTAAAGGAAATGTTACGTTACTCTACTCAACCTGGCTTCTAAAGGAAATGTTACGTTAGTTACTCTACTCAACCTGGCTTCTAAAGGAAATGTTACGTTACTCTACTCAACCTGGCTTCTGAGGGAAATGTTACGTTACTCTACTCAACCTGGCTTCTAAAGGAAATGTTACGTTAGTTACTCAACCTGGCTTCTAAAGGAAATGTTACGTTACTCTACTCAACCTGGCTTCTAAAGGAAATGTTACGTTAGTTACTCAACCTGGCTTCTAAAGGAAATGTTACGTTACTCTACTCAACCTGGCTTCTAAAGGAAATGTTACGTTACTCTACTCAACCTGGCTTCTGAGGGAAATGTTACATTACTCTACTCAACCTGGCTTCTAAAGGAAATGTTACGTTAGTTACTCAACCTGGCTTCTAAAGGAAATGTTACGTTACTCTACTCAACCTGGCTTCTAAAGGAAATGTTACGTTACTCTACTCAACCTGGCTTCTAAAGGAAATGTTACGTTACTCTACTCAACCTGGCTTCTGAGGGAAATGTTACATTACTCTACTCAACCTGGCTTCTGAGGGAAATGTTACGTTACTCTACTCAACCTGGCTTCTGAGGGAAATGTTACATTACTCTACTCAGTTTGAGAGCTGTTTCACAAGGATTTAGAGAGTACATTTGACAGTCTGGATGCAATACAATATACATGGAAACAGATTAAATCTAAAAGTCCTCCAAACATCTCGCTTTTTTACACTGTATCTCTCACACACACAGAAACCCTTCTGGTTAATTCTCACACTTTAAATCTTCCTCTTTCTGTGAGGCAGTGCAGAGCCTGTCAACTCCCCAAACACTCCTCTGTTTAGACCTGACTCTCTGCCATCACTAACCTCTTTCTGGAACGAAAGTGCACATCTGTTTGTCCCACTGTAAGTTTACTCCAATATAGAACTTACCTCCACAGGATCTACTATATCTGCCCAGGCCAGTTTTATTACTATTTCAAAAAGTTTTAAAAAATGTCACATTTAAAATGCAAATTTGAACTATGATATTATATCAGTAGCAACTAGAGGCACCTTTAGTTATTAGAGTTATTTAGTACCAGTCTTAACTGGTTTTAATGATTTCCTGTCCAAACAGGATAGTAGGATGTTACACCTTCTACTTTTAAATGGGAATTACACTAATTCATCACTACATAATAATCTAACTCAATCTCAATGTTTACAGGGTGATCAGTGTTTATGTTATAGCTGTGATGCTAATGGTGGTTCTCTCACCTGTGAGGTCTTCGAAGGAGGTGTATGGCTTCATGGAAAAGCGTTTCCTGTAGGCGTTGAGGGACTGGTAGCGCATCTGTCTACTGTTCTCTATGGACTTCAGAGCCACCATCATCACTGCAGGGGGGACGTTACGACCTCCAGCAACCTGAGGACGGACGAGGGAGAGGAAGTAAGTCGACCAGCCTCAAACAACAATGAGTTTCTCTTTATTTTGAATGACTGACATTCCCTCAGGGTAAACACTGAGGTACAATAGTTGGATTAAGTTTGCTTAAAACACAATAACATGCAAATTCATCCACCCATACTTCAGACACCTTAAGTGGCCACTCAGAGCCCACAACTTAAATCCCACACAGAGAGTCTCTCACCCGTCCAGCGATCTGCTTGGTAAAGGACGCCACCAGGTTGGAGATGCCGTGTGTGGTGACCACGGAGGTGTTGAAGACAAACTGGGGGTAGGAGTAGACCTGCTCCTGTATGTGGAAGGCATCAGGCATCAGTGGGTGCCAGTGGTACAGGGTGTTGAACTCTGACGAGATGCGGTTCTGATACTGGAAACGCTCTTTGAAGAGAAGCTCCGGGTCGAACTTCAGCTTGAAGTTGTAGCCACTCAGGTGCTGCACGTAGTCCTCAATCACAATCTTGATGGTCTCACCTATAAGAAGGAGCAAGGGGAGGGACAATTAGTTAGTCTTTTGTTTCGTTATACTATTTATTTCTTCACCTAGTCTTTTACAAGATAGAGCAGTTAGAAGTTATTAAAAACCTCCATAAAGTCCATTTTAAAATAATGTCTCAGTGTTATTAATTCTCACCTACCCCTATTTGTATGGTACCACTGAACTGCCGACTCATCTGGCATATTAACAATGTGACCGACCGACAACTTTAGGTAGCAGCCATTAACACTTAACTATAGAGAAGTTGATGTGAAGGAGAATACCACTCCCTGTGATCAGACCCATCTTGAGGAAATGGGGTCATACTGCGGTTCATTAGCTCGCAATTTAGTCAAATATTGGATCTAGATGTCTCTATTTTAGAAACAAAGAACAGCTGTTTGCAAATTCAGCTAACCTACAGTATTTGATGGGAACAAGTTACAATACACAATGTTAATCCAGATACTATGTAAGATCTGACCACATGAGTATAACCACATCATATAATAATGAGCAGCAAGTCCTACACCTCTTTTTTCCACATGCTGCCCGCTTAGACAACTCACCAATGAGAATGAGGCGTGATGTCTGGAAGAGCCTATCATCATCCCAGTCCGGATGGACCTCCTTCAGGACATCACAGACGCGGTTGTGTTCCCTCAGCCAGATAGTAGCGTACATCATGAGACCAGGCACCAGGCCGAACGCCTCATGGCCCACAGCGAAGCGGTGAGACTCAGGAACATGGGGAGGGTAGTGCATATCAGCCCCAACCTCTTTCACTGTAGGTGGGTACACCTCTCCATCCAGCACCTAGAGAGAGAAAAGGTGAGAGAAGAGACTGTCAGCTGGAGCTGTGACAAACAGTATAAGTTCAGTGATGTTCAAGGTGGTTTATGGTTGACCAGATCTGTTCAGTACCTGAAACTTCAGCTTGCCATCCTTGAAGAGCCGCAGTTTATGTTGCCTCTCAAGGTTTTCCCCGTAGATGTGACCAAGGTCCACCTGGAACACAAGCATCCAAATCAGTCACATAGGCCTATATACATACGTCTTCTTTCAGTTAACTCCACCTCTCTGGGTGAAACCATGTTGTATTGTTCAGTGCATGTCTGCTGTGTGCTGTGCTGTGTAGTTATATATACATGTATATAGTCTACCCACCCCGTGGCCCTTGGCTTTAGTAAATGCCGGCCCCATCTTCTGGTCAGATTTGAAGAACTGGTGGGTGAAGTGTTGGGCGAAAAAAGCAAACATCAGGCTGGAACCCTGGGGGTCGGGGATAAATGTCCTCCTGATCAGGAGCTTCTCAGCCAGCAGCTTAGCATCAGGTAGCTCTATCTTACCTGCATGGGGGAAATACAATATTTCTGTCAATTTAGAGACACTTTCAATTTGAGCTTATACTTGGAATGAATTACTAATCATTACAATCAATCAATGGCTAAATTATAGTTTGATTGTTTTTCTTTATATGTCTTTCAAATGAACATTTTGCATGGAAACAACCTGATCTTATGTCCACCAAACCAAAAGCAAGCCTCTGTAAGGTAACAGTATCAAAAAGGTGTTGCCCGATATCCGCCATTGCAAAATCTCTGTGTTGAAATCAGTGAAACATCCTTTCTCATTACAATTAGTATGCTACAATCACTGTATGGGAATGCCACAAGAATGACAGTGTCGCTCAGTGAGTATGAATTTGTGCTGTGATTTTGCCTCATAGAAAACCTCAGTGAAGCAGCCAACTCTACGCTACAAGGACTGTCGGGCATGTGCATGATGTAATGGAGGTTAGCCAAGTTTTTTTTTTTATCTGAGAGAACAGGTTTGGAGAGAGAGAGAGAGATTACCTACGA
The DNA here is from genome assembly GCF_023373465.1 of Oncorhynchus keta. Taxonomy (NCBI): domain Eukaryota; kingdom Metazoa; phylum Chordata; class Actinopteri; order Salmoniformes; family Salmonidae; genus Oncorhynchus; species Oncorhynchus keta. The sequence continues at coordinate 87,403,333 of NC_068421.1, read as the reverse complement.
CTCCCATAGGGGTTGGGCAATCCTTGGGCAGAGGAGGGAGGGTTCGTGTGTAGTAGGACAGGTTGGAGTAGGCTTCCCAGCTTTTATAATTATAGTCCGCATTGAAGGTCGGTGGACTGTCGATCAGATGAGAGCGGGCTTGAGAGAGAGAGAACAAAATGGATTAATATGAACTCAAAATAAACAGGGATAACTTTATATGTTATTGTAACCCTAATTATCAAATAGTTTTGACAATGCAAAACTTCACATCAATAGTTTTGACATTGTCAAATGGCAAGAGAGAAACGCTAATGAAGACTATGACATTATTGAACTCAACTCACATGTCAGAACATATCTCATGATAGCATCCCTGAGGAATGAAATGCTATTGATGATGTTCCAGACCCCCTTGTAGTTGGTGAGGAGGTAATGCACTGTGTTTGGGGTAGGCTTCAGAGACACTTTAATCCACGTGAAAAATTCAGCTGTCAAATCCAAATGAAAGCATATTAATTAAGTGTCTAGAGAGAAAAGATTGAGTTGTTTTTATGTTGATTTTTATACAGCTATCGGTATATATATATATATATATATATTGGTATATATATATTGGATGTACGTTACGTTGTGTGCAGTTGTGGCCATAGAATCCAGTGCGTGTGCAGTCGCACTCATAGTCTTCTGAGCCCATGGCAGTACACACTCCGCGGTTCAGGCATGGCTGTGAACAGCAAGGGTTGCCTGCATAGACACATTTTTGGTTAGGTTAGACTGAGTGTAATAAATTATGATCACAAAAACATGTCATTATCTGATCATTTCTATGTACATATAGACCTTCATACTGTATCAAATCATTCACATAGATAGGCCTATATATCCAAATATAGCCTAGGCTATCAAATCCAAAATATTATGTTTTTTATATAGCATAAAAAGAAACTCATAATGATTCGATAGCTGATTGAAAAATGGTTAGAAAGGTCAATAAACTGTTTATACACATTTTGTTACTAACACGTTGCGCATATGATATGTTCAAACGAACACATGTAAACTGCATCAAAGTTTAATAACTTATATCGCATCATGTTCTTACCTCCTTCGCAGACAAATATTATGCCCAGAGGCAGAAATAGAAGCGCAGTTATGATTCTGTTCATTCCAATGTTTTTTTATCGACAGCGCAACTCTGGTTTTTGTCTTCCGTTTGAAGTATCCAACTCTGAGGTTGTGAATGAACCTGTGTGCTGCGAGGACACGTTTTATAATACTTGATGTGGGCGTGAGTTTGACATACCGAGCTATGGGCTCAACTTCTGGTCTTTATCGATAGATTACGATTTAGAATTGACCAGTGGAAATATTTGTAATGGGGATTTAGCACCAATGTTGGTAATAATAAACCATCTCAGTCAAACGAATATTAATTCAGCTATAGGAAATAATCAGCAATTACTCACAATAATTCATAGACCTAATGATGGGGAAGAGTGGGGTAAATTGAGACAAAGAGGTAAACTGAGCTAAGAGGGTAAATTAAGATAACCTCGATTCTAGGAAAACATACCCAAAATTAATAATTTGACCAAATATGTAAGAAAAGGTTATGATGTCATAGATTATGTGAAGGAAGAAAACCACATAGAAAAAGTTGTAAACTAGTTAGGTCCAAAAAACAAGTCAAATTAATTGATTGTGTTAGAGGTTTTCTTATGCTTGTTTCTACACCAAAATAGATAATTTTAAGATTGTTCTATACATCATTTGGGGTCTCTTTATATGAGGTCCTAAACCTAGTATGAAAGTTCATCCTTGTCGCTGTGTGGGCTAATCAAAATGTTAGCCTTAGGGAAAGTTGAGCCAATGGCCTTGGGGTAAATTGAGCCAAAGGTTGACCCAATTGAAATGTTTTCATCACAAGCATAATGCAAGGCATTATAGCTGGGATATGAGGGAACAACAAGGTCTGGCCTATGTGAAGAGGGTTATAAAAACAACTAAGTAATAGTCTATACCCGCTAGATGTGCCAACAGACCACTGTAATGTTTACATTCATTCTGATGATTTCCAAGGATACACAACATCCTGAAAGATATAGAGATATATTTGTTAGAAAGAATACTATATTTCTCTTGGCAAGGTAATGCTGAATTTAAATTGAAAAAGCTCAACTTACCTCACTCTCCCCTACATGGAATGATAGTAAAGGACTATTTGATTTAATTGATTTCCTATTGATTTACACATTTTTTGCTATTGAGATTATAGAATAAATATATATATCACAGTAATGTGACTGCTGAATTCCGCCCAATTAATGTTATGTAATTGTTTTATGTATTAGGTTGCTCATGTTAATCTTACTTTCAATGTCTGAATCTCAATTGTAATAATTTTATTTGTCAACGAATAATGGCCACGTTTAATTTATAGGCTCCTCATATTGTCAGACTTTTCAAGTCAATCTTGGTATGGGTGCTTGGGGGGAAATGTAATTCACACTTTGTAGGCCTAATTTCGGCCACAGACTCTAAATACTATTTTGCAGACCACCTGCCAACATCTACATCACAACATCAACTTCACAACATCAACTAGCAAATAACCAGTAAACAACCAGTCTTTGCGCGACCTCGCGTGGAGATATTTTACTTGCAGTGATCATACAAGTGGGTTGGTATCAGAGAGTCTACGGAAACTGTATTACCGTTCTCTTAGCAGCAGGAAATTATGATGGCAGAACCAACGCTGTGTTGCAACCACAGCATTGCAATCACGTTGGAAAAATGTATGCATAATTTAGGTACTTTTATTGTTAATATTTATTTATTTATTTATACCAGCAGTTCTCTTGAAAGAATACACAAATACGGGTATGTTGAAAGCTATTGTGTCTATTTGAAGAAATACACTTTTAATTACACATTCATATATGTTGTTGGAATTACTCAAAAGTCTGTAGAATTGAAATCTGGTCTCTTGTGCTGGGTAATTGTTTTAACACGGAGTGCTGGTGACTCCTTAAAGGCGGGCTTCCCAGCCAAAACAGTGTGATAGATAGAGTTCGTGCATGTATTATAATGACATTTTGGGCCGTTTTTGTTCGTTTAGGAATTCGGCGAGTTTTTTGTTGTTGTTGGCTATTCGGCATGTAGAATTCTGCAAAAAATATAACCAGTCCACAACGTAAAACACCAAATAATGTATGCAGGCCATGTCACGACTTCTACCGAAGTCGAAGCCTCTCCTTGTTCGGGCGGTACTCGGCGCTTGACGTCACCGGTCTTCTAGCCATCATTGATCCATTTTTCATTTTCCATTTGTCTTGTTGTACTACACACCTGGTTTCAAACCCATTCATTACCTGTTGTGTATTTAATCCCCTGTTTCCCCTCATGTCCTTGTCAGAGATGGTTTATTGTTCAGATTTCGTGTTGTTGTATTGGTGCATGACGGGTCCTCGTACCCACTTTGTTTTATTATTTCATAGTTTTGGAGTTGTGTTGTTTTCATTAAACAACTCAATTTCATTAAGTTTGATTCTCCTGCTCCTGACTTCACCGCCACCTATACACACGACTCTGACAGGCCAATACTGGCTAATTATCAAAATCCAGAAAAGAGCTGTTAAAATCTACAACCACCTAAAAGGAAGTGTTTACCTTCCATAACAAAACCAAACACCTACAGAGATTTGAACCCGGAGAAGAGGCTCTGTACACAAACAGACTCCACAGAGCCCCAGGACAGTAACACAATTAGACCCAACCAATTCATGACAAAACAAAAAGAGAATTCCTTGACACATTGGAAATAATTAACAAAAAGAGCAAACTAGAATGCTATTTGGCCCTAAACAGAGAGTACATAGTGGCAGAATACCTGACCACTGTAACTGACCCAAACTTTAGGAAAGCTTTGACTATGTACAGACTCAGCGAGCATTTGCTATTGATATTGATAAATGCCACCGTAGGCAGACCTGGCTCTCAAGAGAAGACAGGCTATGTGCTCACTGCCCACAAAATGAGGTGGAAACTGAACTGCACTTCCCAACCTCCTGCCAGATGTATGACCATATTAGAGACACATATGTCCCTCAGATTACACAGATACACAAAGATTTTGGAAACAAATCCAATGTTGATAAAATCCCATATCTACTGGGTGAAATACCACAGTGTGCCATCACAGCAGCAAGATCTGACCTGTTGACACAAGAAAAAGGCAACCAGTGAAGAACAAACAACGTTGTAAATACAACCCATATTTATTTATTTATTTTCCCTTTTGTACTTTAACTATTTGCACATAATATGACATTGGTAATGTCTTTATTATTTTGGAACTTTTGTGAGTTTAATCTTTTCTGTAAATTTTTATTGTTTATTTCACTTTTCTTTATTATTTAGTTCACTTGCTTTGGCAATGTTAACATTGCTTTGGCAATTGAAGGGCTTTATTAAATTGAGTCGAAACAGCAGGTCCTGGACAAATCAAATCAAATTGTATTTGTCACATACACATGGTTAGCAGATGTTAATGCGAGTGTAGCGAAATGCTTGTGCTTCTAGTTCCGACAATACAGTAATAACCAACACAAGGTAGCACGTCATGTTAAATATGTCAAGGTTCCAGAGCTGCATGCAGAACAGGAGAAATTGATTGGCAGTGGTTAGAAGAGACACTACTGAGTAGACTAGTGTCAAGCCCACTTTTGCCTCAGCCTGAAGAATAGATATTTTACAACTCAATATTGTGAACATACCAACAATCTATTTGATTAATATCGGTCTTAAACAAAATGTAACCATATTTTTCATACATATTTGAAATTGTTTTCATTAATTCTTATCTCCCTCACTAGCTTTAAGCACCAACTGTCAGAGCAGCTCACAGATTACTGCACCTGTACATAGCCCACCTATAATTTAGCCCAAACAACTACCTCTTTCCCTACTGTATTTAATTTATTTATTTTGCTCCTTTGCACCCCATTATTTTTATGTCTACTTTCCACATTCTTCCATTGCAAATCTACCATTCCAGTGTTTTACTTGCTATATTGTATTTACTTTGCCACCATGGCCTTTTTTTTGCCTTTACCTCCCTTATCTCACCTAATTTGCTCACATCGTATATAGACTTGTTTATACTGTATTATTGACTGTATGTTTGTTTTACTCCATGTGTAACTCTGTGTCGTTGTATGTGTCGAACTGCTTTGCTTTGTCTTGGCCAGGTCGCAATTGTAAATGAAAACTTGTTCTCAACTTGCCTACCTGGTTAAATAAAGGTGAAATAAATAAATAAAAATTCCTTCTTGCATTTACTTCTAAGCACAATAAAAAAGACATTGACTAAAATGTAATATATTTGGAATGAGTCATCGACATTGCAATGTTTTGAAATGCGGACTTTTAATCTGAAGGTTTTTGCTATTAACATACAAAGTCACGATATCGTTTGTGCTGCTGGCAGAACCAAGCTGGAAGTAGGGTTGTACTTGTAGAAATGATTGCGTACATACGTCGCATACCAAAAGTTCACATTTCAAATGTTTTTAATCGTATGTACGGGATAGACATGGTATACACCGTCCAACAAAATGCTTACTTGCAGGTTCCCTCTGCACAATGCAACAATAATAAAATATAATAATACGAAGATAAAGTAAATGGCTCAGTAGAAAATAAATTGAAACATCCGCAGGTTGCATCATACTTCTCTCAGGGATTTTCTCAAGTCTTCCAACTCTCATGGGCAGCCTTTGAGGTCAGATAAGTAGCGAACAATGTCTCTGATACAACCCATGCGGCAAATTTCAGTTTTCAATTAGTCTCCCCATAAATTCTGACTTCCTAAATTACCAAAGCTAAACTTGAGTTCCGCTACGAGGTGTGTACGTTTTTCGAGGGGCGGTGTTTAGCACCTCCTCCGGCTCATCCGATACCGTATACAGTGGAGCCATACTTCAGGCGTCGATGACATATTTCCTAGGATTTATGCGCTGATATTGTTCTCAAGGTAGGTGGACACATAACTGTCATTCCTCGGTGTTGCATGTTTGTTACAATACAAACACGTAAAGCCTGTTCTGTATGTTGCTGTTGCCTATTTAACTTTGGACACTGCGCTTTTCGAGATTGCTATGCGCGGTGGTGTCGAGTCAGTGTATTAACTTGATGTTTCCGTAAGCGGCAAGTCAACGGAAGTACATCGCCTTATTAGACCACTATAGAATTCGATTATTATTCGATCCGAACTGGAAATATATTATTCTAATTTTAAAATGATTGTGTTAACTTCAACAAGAATAGACTAGCCTAAATCAACAAGTAAGACATTTTAGTTTTAAAACGTTTTTAAACACTTTCACATGTTAAACTCTCATTTGAAAGATATTATGCAACTCATCATCAACTTATCAATTCCACTGAAGATATTCGGCAAATGTAGGTTATTAATATGGATTGGTTTTTGCTTGCTGTGTTTTGATTGGTTTTGATTGGTTTTCATTGCTGTGTTTTGCCATGTAAAATGCCATGTAAAATGTTATTACTTTCACTTCGCTTTTGTTATTCCATTCATTTGATGCAGTCAGCGTGTCCAGCCATGGTCTATGAGCAGAGGATACCTTTTTGTATAGTAACAACACTAGTGTAACAACATGGCACTTAATTAAGCCTGTTGATTACAGGTATGGCTAAGTCCATGGTCTTGCGTTTAGGAACATCACAATTCAGTCATTGAATTGACTTTTGAATGAATAACCATTATTGTAATTTAATTCTAATTTAATGAGGAGACCAGATAGATAGTTAAGCACATTGGCACAGCTTTCTTGTACCAAAATAACAATAAGCCCACTCAGTGGTCAGGCCAAGCTGTCTGTGTTCCTGTCCAATCCACTCAGCTCTTATTGCTTTGTTGATGGATCGTTCAGAAATGTGGAATACATGCAGGTCACCACGTCACAGCCCAAATAGGCTCATTCAGAACTTGAACCATCCATTCAAACTACGTGACCAGCACTGCGAACACACAACCACACTACGTGCATGAACTCTTCACAGAAATGCTACGCTTTGTTGAACAACTGTGGGGAGCCTTGGAGCCACACTGGGCTTGTGGTCTACTGTAATACACACACACACACACAACACATATACACACACACACAAATTATTAGGCTGCGGTAGCATCTCTCACTTCGCTGAGTCACATAGGCCTCTATCTCTCTCACACACACGCACGCACGCACACACACACACACACACACACACACACACACACACACACACACACACACACACACACACACACACACACACACACACACACACACACACACACACACACACACACACACACACACACACAGGCCTATCTCAGTCTTGTGGCTTCAGTACATCCCCTCTCCCTGGTCCTACACTCACTACAGTAGCTGATAACCAGTTATTTCAGTAGCTGATAACCAGTTATTTCAAGTTATTAGTATTTTATATCATCACTGTTTCAAACTGTTTCACTCACCAGCAACGTGTCACTAGACTTGGACAGTATACAACTGTCAAGCAAAGCTATTGTTTCACTAACTGCCACAAGTTACCATGTGTCATATCTGTCTTTCCACACCATCCCTTTACATATTGATGCTCTGTGTGTCCCCAGTCTGTAGATTCTACCCAGTGTTCCTGGAGGATCTGCTTAAGTTCAAGGACACATTTGGAGACTGGACAGAGACTCTCCTCCTACAGTAGCTGACACCAACTCTCCCACCAGCCAACCATGTCTTCCATAGACCCCTACCAGTACATTATTGTAAGTCCACACATGTCTGGTTACATTCAAATTCTTAGGTATTTACTATACTGCATGTTTTGCATACATTTACTTGGTATTTTGGTAGTGTAACAAACATCTTCTTACAACTTCACCTTAAGTCCAGTGAGTCATGTGCTCCAGTAATAAGAAGGAACCTACTACTCTAGATAAGACTATCTTTGGCCACATAGTGTTTCTGATAAAGCAGTATTACTTCAGTAGAAAACCTTATATTTGTTCCATCTCTATCTATCAACATTAGATTAGTGGGCAGCTCTGTTCTCACTACAGTTCTCATCTCACTCGTTTTTATTTGATTTATTTTACCTTTATTTAACCAGGTAGGCTAGTTGAGAACACCTTTATTTAACCAGGTAGGCCAGTTGAGAACACCTTTATTTAACCAGGTAGGCTAGTTGAGAACACCTTTATTTAACCAGGTAGGCTAGTTGAGAACACCTTTATTTAACCAGGTAGGCTAGTTGAGAACACCTTTATTTAACCAGGTAGGCTAGTTGAGAACACCTTTATTTAACCAGGTAGGCTAGTTGAGAACACCTTTATTTAACCAGGTAGGCCAGTTGAGAACACCTTTATTTAACCAGGTAGGCTAGTTGAGAACACCTTTATTTAACCAGGTAGGCTAGTTGAGAACACCTTTATTTAACCAGGTAGGCTAGTTGAGAACACCTTTATTTAACCAGGTAGGCTAGTTGAGAACACCTTTATTTAACCAGGTAGGCTAGTTGAGAACACCTTTATTTAACCAGGTAGGCTAGTTGAGAACACCTTTATTTAACCAGGTAGGCTAGTTGAGAACACCTTTATTTAACCAGGTAGGCTAGTTGAGAACACCTTTATTTAACCAGGTAGGCTAGTTGAGAACACCTTTATTTAACCAGGTAGGCTAGTTGAGAACACCTTTATTTAACCAGGTAGGCTAGTTGAGAACACCTTTATTTAACCAGGTAGGCTAGTTGAGAACACCTTTATTTAACCAGGTAGGCTAGTTGAGAACACCTTTATTTAACCAGGTAGGCTAGTTGAGAACACCTTTATTTAACCAGGTAGGCTAGTTGAGAACACCTTTATTTAACCAGGTAGGCTAGTTGAGAACACCTTTATTTCACCAGGTAGGCTAGTTGAGAACACCTTTATTTAACCAGGTAGGCTAGTTGAGAACACCTTTATTTAACCAGGTAGGCTAGTTGAGAACACCTTTATTTAACCAGGTAGGCTAGTTGAGAACACCTTTATTTAACCAGGTAGGCTAGTTGAGAACACCTTTATTTAACCAGGTAGGCTAGTTGAGAACACCTTTATTTAACCAGGTAGGCTAGTTGAGAACACCTTTATTTAACCAGGTAGGCTAGTTGAGAACACCTTTATTTAACCAGGTAGGCTAGTTGAGAACACCTTTATTTAACCAGGTAGGCTAGTTGAGAACACCTTTATTTAACCAGGTAGGCTAGTTGAGAACACCTTTATTTAACCAGGTAGGCTAGTTGAGAACACCTTTATTTAACCAGGTAGGCTAGTTGAGAACACCTTTATTTAACCAGGTAGGCTAGTTGAGAACACCTTTATTTAACCAGGTAGGCTAGTTGAGAACACCTTTATTTAACCAGGTAGGCTAGTTGAGAACACCTTTATTTAACCAGGTAGGCTAGTTGAGAACACCTTTATTTAACCAGGTAGGCTAGTTGAGAACACCTTTATTTAACCAGGTAGGCTAGTTGAGAACACCTTTATTTAACCAGGTAGGCTAGTTGAGAACACCTTTATTTAACCAGGTAGGCTAGTTGAGAACACCTTTATTTAACCAGGTAGGCTAGTTGAGAACACCTTTATTTAACCAGGTAGGCTAGTTGAGAACACCTTTATTTAACCAGGTAGGCTAGTTGAGAACACCTTTATTTCACCAGGTAGGCTAGTTGAGAACACCTTTATTTAACCAGGTAGGCTAGTTGAGAACACCTTTATTTAACCAGGTAGGCTAGTTGAGAACACCTTTATTTAACCAGGTAGGCTAGTTGAGAACACCTTTATTTAACCAGGTAGGCTAGTTGAGAACACCTTTATTTAACCAGGTAGGCTAGTTGAGAACACCTTTATTTAACCAGGTAGGCTAGTTGAGAACACCTTTATTTAACCAGGTAGGCTAGTTGAGAACACCTTTATTTAACCAGGTAGGCTAGTTGAGAACACCTTTATTTAACCAGGTAGGCTAGTTGAGAACACCTTTATTTAACCAGGTAGGCTAGTTGAGAACACCTTTATTTAACCAGGTAGGCTAGTTGAGAACACCTTTATTTAACCAGGTAGGCTAGTTGAGAACACCTTTATTTAACCAGGTAGGCTAGTTGAGAACACCTTTATTTAACCAGGTAGGCTTATTTAGGTTGAGAACACCTTTATTTAACCAGGTAGGCTAGTTGAGAACACCTTTATTTAACCAGGTAGGCTAGTTGAGAACACCTTTATTTAACCAGGTAGGCTAGTTGAGAACACCTTTATTTAACCAGGTAGGCTAGTTGAGAACACCTTTATTTAACCAGGTAGGCTAGTTGAGAACACCTTTATTTCACCAGGTAGGCTAGTTGAGAACACCTTTATTTAACCAGGTAGGCTAGTTGAGAACACCTTTATTTAACCAGGTAGGCTAGTTGAGAACACCTTTATTTAACCAGGTAGGCTAGTTGAGAACACCTTTATTTAACCAGGTAGGCTAGTTGAGAACACCTTTATTTAACCAGGTAGGCTAGTTGAGAACACCTTTATTTAACCAGGTAGGCTAGTTGAGAACAAGTTCTCATTCACAACTGCGACCTGGCCAAGATAAAGCATAGCAGTGTGAACAGACAACAACACAGAGTTACACATGGAGTAAACAATAAACAAGTCAATAGCACAGAACACTGGAGTGATAAATGATCAGATAGTCATGTACAGGTAGAGATACTGGTGTGCAAAAGAGCAGAAAAGTAAATAAATATAAACAGTATGGGGATGAGGTAGGTAGATTGGATGGGCTATTTACCGATGGACTATTATGTACAGCTGCAGCGATCGGTTAGCTGCTCAGATAGCAGATGTTTAAAGTTGGTGAGGGAGATAAAAGTCTCCAACTTCAACGATTTTTGCAATTCGTTCCAGTAGTTGGTAACAGAGAACTGGAAGGAAAGGCGGCCAAATGAGGTGTTGGCTTTAGGGATGATCAGTGAGATACACCTGCTGGAGCGCGTGCTACGGGTGGGTGTTGCCATCGTGACCAGTGAACTGAGATAAGGCGGAGCTTTACCTAGCATGGACTTGTAGATGACCTGGGACCAGTGGGTCTGGCGACAAATATGTAGCGAGGGCCAGCCATCTAGAGCATACAGGTCGCAGTGGTGGGTGGTATAAGGTGTTTTAGTAACAATACGGATGGCACTGTGATAAACTGCATCCAGTTTGCTGAGTAGAGTATTGGAAGCTATTTTGTAGATGACATCACCAAAGTCAAGCATCGGTAGGATAGTCAGTTTTACTAGGGTATGTTTGGCGGCGTGAGTGAAGGAGGCTTTGTTGCGAAATAGAAAGCCGACTCTAGATTTGATTTTAGATTGGAGATGTTTGATATGAGTCTGGAAGGATTGTTTACAGTCTAGCCAGACATCTAGGTACTTATAGATGTCCACATATTCTGGGTCGGAACCATCCAGGGTGGTGATGCTAGTCGGGCGTGCTGGTGCAGTCAGCGAACGGTTGAAAAGCATGCATTTGGTTTTACTAGCGTTTAAGAGCAGCTGGAGGCCACGGAAGGAGAGTTGTATGGCATTGAAGCTCGTTTGGAGGTTAGATAGCACAGTGTCCAAGGAGTTCCTGAGTGGTGCAGCAGTCTAAGGCACTGCATCTCAGTGCTTGAGGCATCACTACAGACACCCTGGTTCGAATCCAGACAGTATCACAACCGGCCGTGATTGGGTGTCCCGTAGGGCGACGCACAATTGGCCCAGCGTTGTCTGGGTTTGGCCGCTGTAGGCCATCATTGTAAATTAGTGTTTGTTCTCAATTTACTTGCCAAGTTAAATATATATATATTTTAAACACTACAGCTCTCTTCTCACTACAGCTCTCTTCTCACTACGGCTCCCTTCTCACTACGGCTCCCTTCTCACAACAGCTGTCTTCTCACTACAGATGTCTTCTCACTACAGCTGTCTTTTCACTACAGCTGTCTTCTCACTACAGCTGTCTTCTCACTACAGCTGTCTTCTCACTACAGCTCTCTTCTCACTACAGCTCTCTTCTCACTACAGCTGTCTTCTCACTACAGCTGTCTTCTCACTACAGCTGTCTTCTCACTCCAGCTGTCTTCTCACTACAGCTCTCTTCTCACTACAGCTCTCTTCTCACTACAGCTCTGCTCTCACTACAGCTCTCTTCTCACTCCAGCTGTCTTCTCACTACAGCTCTCTTCTCACTACAGCTGTCTTCTCACTACAGCTGTCTTCTCACTACAGCTCTCTTCTCACTACAGCTGTCTTCTCACTAAAGCTGTCTTCTCACTACAACTGTCTTCTCACTACAGCTGTCTTCTCACTACAGCTCTCTTCTCACTACAGCTCTGCTCTCACTACAGCTCCCTTCTCACTACAGCTGTCTTCTCACTACAGCTCTCTTCTCACTACAGCTCTGCTCTCACTACAGCTGTCTTCTCACTACAGCTGTCTTCTCACTACAGCTCTCTTCTCACTACAGCTCTCTCTCACTACAGCTCTCTTCTCACTACGGCTCTCTTCTCACTACAGCTGTCTTCTCACTACAGCTGTCTTCTCACTAAAGCAGCTCACTACAACTGTCTTCTCACTACAGCTCTCTCTCACTACAGCTGTCTTCTCACTACAGCTGTCTTCTCACTACAGCTCTCTTCTCACTACAGCTTCTCACTACAGCTGTCTTCTCACTACAGCTGTCTTCTCACTACAGCTGTCTTCTCACTACAACTGTCTTCTCACTACAGCTGTCTTCTCACTACAGCTCTCTTCTCACTACAGCTCTGCTCTCACTACAGCTCCCTTTTCACTACAGCTGTCTTCTCACTACAGCTCTCTTCTCACTACAGCTCTGCTCTCACTACAGCTGTCTTCTCACTACAGCTGTCTTCTCACTACAGCTCTGCTCTCACTACAGCTCTCTTCTCACTACAGCTGTCTTCTCACTCCAGCTGTCTTCTCACTACAGCTGTCTTCTCACTACAGCTCTCTTCTCACTACAGCTGTCTTCTCACTACAGCTCTCTTCTCACTACAGCTGTCTTCTCACTACAGTTTTCTTCTCACTACAGCTCTCTTCTCATTACAGATGTCTTCTCAGTACAGCTCTCAGGGCTAGGGGTAGGCCTAGTGTTCATCATGATAGGATAAAGAAGGTGTAGGGTGGCCCAGCCCCCGAAGTGACTCAGATCAACTGTATGCAAGGATTTCCTTTCTGTTGTCTTAGGAATTCAACATTCTATGTGTTATCTCACCAACCCCATCTTGTCACACTTCTGGGTAGCAGAGGTTCAGTTGTCTTTACATCATGTAGGTTTGACATCTGATTGGAAGTTAACTCAACAGTTAACTCAACATGGTATTGGTCAACAACTCAGATTCTTTATCTACACATAATCAGATGTTATAAAGGGTCTTAGATTAATTGCCTCTTTCTCTTTTTGTTGCTGACCTGCATTGGTTAGATACCTACACCGTTTCTTTCTCTCTCCACCCCAGGGTCTCTTGGGGCATGGCCTTTCGGGTCATGACTTCTCTCTCCACCCCAGGGTCTCTCAGGGCATGACCTTTCAGGTCATGACTTCTCTCTCCACCCCAGGGTCTCTTGGGGCATGGCCTTTCGGGTCATGACTTCTCTCTCCACCCCAGGGTCTCTCAGGGCATGGCCTTTCAGGTCATGACTTCTCTCTCCACCCCAGGGTCTTTTGGGGCATGGCCTTTCAGGTCATGACTTCTCTCTCCACCCAAGGGTCTCTTGGGGCATGGCCTTTCAGGTCATGACTTCTCTCTCCACCCCAGGGTCTCTTGGGGCATGGCCTTTCGGGTCATGACTTCTCTCTCCACCCCAGGGTCTCTCGGGGCATGGCCTTTCAGGTCATGACTTCTCTCTCCACCCAAGGGACTCTTGGGGCATGGCCTTTCAGGTCATGACTTCTCTCTCCACCCCAGGGTCTCTTGGGGCATGGCCTTTCGGGTCATGACTTCTCTCTCCACCCCAGGGACTCTTGGGGAATGGCCTTTCAGGTCATGACTTCTCTCTCCACCCCAGGGTCTCTTGGGGCATGGCCTTTCGGGTCATGACTTCTCTCTCCACCCCAGGGACTCTTGGGGAATGGCCTTTCAGGTCATGACTTTTCTCTCACTCTCCCTCTCTGATCATGCTTAGAGTAATGTCTTGTAATGCTTGTTAATGATTTGTAACTTAAGTTTATTCCTTGTATAATGCATCTTTCATTTGAAAAAGTAATTGAATAGACTATTTAGAATTCCATTCTCAGACATTTCTTGATTGCCTATTACTGTAACTCAACTGAATCAAATCAAATGTTATTTGTCACATGAGCAGAATAAAACAGGTGTAGACCTTACTGTGAAATGCTTACTTACAAGCCCTTAACCAACAATGCAGTTTTAAGATAAACAAGAGACAAGAAAATATTTACGAAATAAACTCAAGTTTTAAAAAAGTTACACAATATAATAACAGTAACGAGGCTATGACTGGGGTTGCTGGAGTGTTTGACAATTTTTCGTGGCCTTTCTCTGACACCGCCTAGTATAGAGGTCCTGGTTGGCAGTGATGTACTGGGCTGCACACACTACCCTCTGTAGCACCTTATGGTCAGATGCCGAGCAGTTGTCATACCAGGCAGTGATGCAACCAGTCAGGATGCTCTCGATGGTGCAGCTGTAGAACTTTTGGAGGATCTGGGAACCCATGCCAAATCTTTTCTGTCTCCTGAGGGGGAATAGTCTCTTGCATATTTTAATTATCTTTAAGGAGTCAATTAAACATTTGAATAGGCTAATTGCATAGTCTTATTCTTATCACGGGTCGCATGTGAGGTAAATATAATATACACATATCAAATATTACCCCACTACAAATGTGCCCGGGTAAATAACAATATGGGGATGAGGTAGTCGGGTGTGCTATTTACAGATTGGCTGTGTACAGGTACTGTGAAAGAAAATCAGATCCCGTACTCCTACTATGGGGCAGACAACTGTAGTTTTGTTGCTTCCTTTTTGTTTTTAGGTCATTTGTAAACAGAAGGTATGATGATGTCATTTTGTCTTATCACCATTCCCCTTGAAGTGAACCTGCAGATCTGCTAGTCTCCACTACAGCATAGCAGTGATGAATGAGGCTTCGCAGCAGGCATAGACTTTCAATAGGAACTGAGCAGCCAACGGGGCTACAGTGGAATATCTCCATGTCAAGACAACAGGCCTCTTGCTCTTTTGCACCCCAGTATCTCTACTTGCACATCATCATCTGCACATCTATCTCTCCAGTGTTAATGCTAAATTGTAATTATTTCACCTCTATGGCCTATTTATTGCCTTTCCTCCTTACTCTTCTACATTTGCTCACACTGTATGTAGATCTTTCTATTTTTCTTTTCTTTTGTGTTATTTGGCTGTACGTTTGTTTATGTGTAACTCTATGTTGTTGTTTTTTGTCGCACTGCGTTGCTTTATCTTGGCCAGGTCACAGTTGTAAATGAGAACTTGTTCTCAACTTGCCTACCTGGTTAAATAAAGGTAAAAAAAACAATGTACCTAAGTAGTTCTATGTTGGAGTTCAAGTGTGATAGATTTGTGTTTGTGTGAGGAGTGTGTCCTGGCTCACAGACTCTCTGTTATGTGTTGTGTTGTGTTTCTGTGCAGGTGGAGCAGCAGTTCTCTCACAAGTTCAGAGTGACGGTGGTGCGAGCTGAGAATGTCACCAAGGGAGCACTGGGTGACCTGTGTGAGTCTGACAACACCTGTTATTCTACATGCTCTTAGTTCACATGTTAACGATCACAAATTCGCCAACATAAAAACACACCACAGAGAGTTGTCATTTCTGTAAAAACTAAGATTTTATGTTGTGTCATGAAATGTAATGCCGCCAAGTAATAGCAATATTATTAAAGTCATAACACTATAGTGTCACCTATTTGTTGCTATGCATGTTTCTATCACATTAATATGTTTGCTTGTATGTAAATCAAATCAATCAAATGTAATGTTATTTATCCCATGCTTGGTAAACAACAGGTGTAAACTATCACTGAAATGCGCACTTATGGGCTCTTCCCAACAATGCAGAGAAAACTAACTATACAAGGAATAAATATGTAATGAGTAATTATAACTTGCCTATAGACCGTTGCTCACGAGTGGCACAGCAGTCTGAGGCACTGCATCTCAGTCCAAGAGGTGTCACTACAGTCCCTGGTTCAAATCCAGGCTGTATCACATCTAGCCGTGATTGGGAGTCCCATAGGGTGGTGCACAAATAAAGGTTAAATAAAAAAGAAATATATATGGGGAACCAGTACTGAGTTGATGTGCAGCAGTACGAGGTAATTGAGGTAGAGATGTAAATTTAGGTAGAGATAAAGTGACTAGGCAACAGGACAGTAGCAGCAGTGTATGTGATGAGTCAAAAGAGGGTCAATGTAGATAGTCCGGGTAGCTTTTAGTAAACTATTTAACTAATTGTTTAGCAGTCTTAGAAGTTGGTCAGGGTCCTGTTGGCTCCAGACTGTACCAATGTAGTAGCAGAGAGAACAGTCTATGACTTGGGTGGCTGTAGTCTTTGACAATTTTTAGGCCCTTCCTCTGACACCGCCTGGTATAAAGGTCCTGGATAGCAGGGAGCTTGGCCCCGGGGCTGTACTGGGCCGTACACACTACCCTCTGTAGCGTCTTGCGGTCAGATGCCAAACAGTTGCCATACCAAGGGGTGATGCAGCCAGTCAAGAGGCTCTCAAGGGTGCAGCTGAAGAACTTTTTGAGGATCTGAGGGTCCATGCCAAATCAAATCACAAGAAGCATTGTCGTGCCCTCTTCATGACTGTGTTTGTGTGTGTGGACCATGACAATTCCTTAGTGATGTGGACACTGGGAAACTTGAAGCTCTCGACCTGTCCACTACAGCCCTGTCTATGTGGATGGGGGCGTTCTCGGTCCTTTGTTTCCTGTAGTTCATTTCTCATGTACTGTATGTACTGTAACACATACATTTGTGTGTTTGTGTCTGCAGTGGACACTCCTGACCCCTATGTGGAGCTGTTCATCCCAACTTCCCCCGAGAGCAGGAAACGAACGCGCCACATAGACAATGACATCAACCCTGAATGGAACGAAACCTTTGGCTTCATACTAGACCCAAACCAGGAGAACTTTCTAGAGGTGAACAAAAAGTCTAATAAAATCAAAACAGTCAAATGTAACTCATTTTATGTCAGGCCCAGTCCACTACAGTACAATGGTTACCTGAAGCTTGTCTGTTGGTGCTTTACTATTCAATCAGATAACGTTAATGGATGCCAATTACGTGATGGATGAGAAACTTGGGACTGCGTCGTACAACATCTCCAAAATGTTGAAAACTGGTCAGACGGAGATGGTGCCTTTTCTTATCGGCAAAGTAAGCTCTCTCTTTATATATACTGTATATATATACAGTGCCTTGCGAAAGTATTCGGCCCCCTTGAACTTTGCGACCTTTTGCCACATTTCAGGCTTCAAACATAAAGATATAAAACTGTATTTTTTGTGAAGAATCAACAACAAGTGGGACACAATCATGAAGCTAAATGGCATATACATATACATATACATTTATTGGATATTTCAAACTTTTTTAACAAATCAAAAACTGAAAAATTGGGCGTGCAAAATTATTCAGCCCCTTAATACTTTCAGTGCAGCAACCTTTGCTCCGATTGTGAGGCTGAAGATCAATGTTGACCTAAATGACTAATGATGATAAATACAATCCAGAGACTGAATTTTTTCCCATTCCTTCTGCAAAACAGTGATAGTCTCAGAGGTCCGTTGGATGGAGAGCATCATGAAGAACAGAACACACCAGTTCTTTCCACAGATACTGTTGTGAAGAACTTTGACTTGGCCATTCTAACAAAAAGATATTTTATTTTTGAACCATTCCATTGTAGATTTTGCTTTATGTTTTGGATCATTGTCTTGTTCAGAAGACAAATCTCCAATCCCAGTCTCAGGTCTTTCAGACTCCATCAGGTTTTCTTCCAGAATGGTCCAAGTATTTGGCTCCATCCATCTTCCCATCAACTTTAAGATCTTCCCTGAGGTGGAAGAAAAGTCCAGGACAACAACCATGATGCTGCCACCACCATGCCTTGACAGTGGGGATGGTGTGTTCAAGGTGATGAGCTGTTTGCTTAAAGATATCCAAAAAAGTGTTTTGCATTGTTGCCAAAAAGTTCAATTTTGGTTTCATCTGACCAAACATGTTCTTCCACATGTTTGGTGTGTCTCCAAAGGTGGCTTTTGGCAAACTTTAAACAACACTTTTTATGGATATTTTAAGAAATGGCTTTCTTCTGCCACTCTTCCATAAAGGCCAGTCAAACATTTGTGCAGCATCGACTGATTGTTGTCCTATGGACAGAGTCTCCCACCTCAGCTGGGAAGATGCAGTTCATCCAGGGAAGATGGATGCGCCTACTGGCTGCATTCTGATCAGTCTTTCCTTGTATGAGTCTGCAAAAGTTTGAGGGACTGGGTCTTGGAGATTTGCCTCCATACTCCTTCCATTTCAAAACATTGCAAAGTCTACAATGGGATGTTTAAAAATGGGAAATCAGGTGTTAGAATCCAAGTCCGGCTTTAAATCTTCACAACAGTATCTGTGGAAAGAACTGAACACTGCTGTTCTTCATGATGCTCTCCTCCTTTTAACCCTCTGAGACTATCACAGCTGTTTTACATTTAGGAGGACATTAATTAAACATTTGTATTTATCATCATTAGTCATTTAAACATTGGATCATTCAGAGATCCTCAGCTGAACTTCTGCAGAAAGTTTGCTGCACAAAGTATTAAAAGGGGCTGAATAATTTTGCACGCCCAATTTTTCAGTTTTTGATTTGTTAAAAAGTTTGAAATATCCACTTATAATAAATGTGCCATTTAGCCGCTTTTCATGATTGTGTCCCACTTGTTGTTGATTCTTCACAAAAATATACAGTTTTATATCTTTATGTTTGAAGCCTGAAATGTGGCAAAAGGTCGCAAAGTTCAAGGGGGCCGAATACTTTCGCAAGGCACTGTATATATATCTGTAGTAACTACATTAACCTACAGCGGAAAGTGTGTCTGAAATACATTCGCTCTCACCAGACTGTAGTTGTCTGTTGAGTGATGACTTATCCATGAGAGTTTTTCCTCTCTTATCATCTTCTTTTTCTTCCTGAATATCCCTGTCTTTTCTTTGTTTCCCTCTTTCTATTCACTCCTCCCTCTTCATTACTGTAGCCCACCCACCTGCATCTCTCCCCCTTCTCTCCTCCTCTCATCCCTCCTCCTTCTGCTTGTGGATGTTGTATTCTATCCCAGGGTGTTTTGCAGTTGACATATTAATCCATTTTTTCTATTCTACAATAACCACAGCATCGTTGTGTTGTTTTTACAGGCAACCAATGTGTATTTAGAGATGGCTCTGGAGGTCTGGTAGGTACATTTTCATTATTTCTCCATTCCTCTCCTCGTGTCTGTCTGTCAGGAAGCCTGTCTGGTTTACAGATGCTATCTTAAACACTGTGGCTTCTCTGGTTCACCTGAAGGCCTCTCTCTCTCTCAAATTCAAATTGCTTTTTTGGCATCTATCTCTCTCTCCATGTACAAAAATAAGCACACAGCCAGATAATAACCCTTAAAATTGTAGCACTGGGTGGAACAGTACTTTAGACTCAGCAAAACACAAGAATTCACGTCAAGCTATTTAACCCACACCAGAGTGATAAGTACATTTCTTTCTACTTTTAAAGACTGTAGCTGTTTTCAGTAAACACATGGCTTAGATTTACTGTACTGTTGCATCACAAAGGGCTTTTGCTTCAGATGACGGAGAGGATATGTTTGGCATGTTTTGGAGGTAGGACGTCAGAGGTCGTGGGTGTGTTTGTCTCAGTAGGTCTGTCTCAGACCAGACCATCTTGGAGCGAGGCTTTTATTCAAAGTGACTTACAGTCATGCGTACATAGTAACCCACAATACATAAAATCAATCACCATTGCTGACCAAGAGGTCTACTACGTGTCTGTTTCCATATGGGAACATATTTGATGTTTTAAAGCTGTTGTTCATATGTAATTACACAACTGTATTTGTATTTATTATGGATGCTCCCAAAGCAGCAGCTACTCTTCCTGGGGTCCAGCAAAATTAAGGCAGTTTATACAATTGTAAAAACATTACAACACATTCACAGATTTCACAACACACTGTGTGCCCTCAGGCCCCTACTCCACCACTACCACATATCTACAGTACTAAATCCATGTGTATGTATAGTGCGTATGTTATCGTGTGTGTGTGTGTGTGTGTGTGTGTGTGTGTGTGTGTGTGTGTGTGTGTGTGTGTGTGTGTGTGTGTGTGTGTGTGTGTGTGTGTGTGTGTGTGTGTGTGTGTGTGTGTGTGTGTGTGTGTGTGTGTTTGTCTGTCTGTGTCTGTGTCTGTGTCTGTCTCTGTGTGTGTCGGTCTGTGTATCGTGTGTCTGTGTCCGTGTGTGTCTGTCTGTGTATCCATGTGTCTGTGTCTGTCTGTCTGTGTATCCATGTGTCTGTGTCTGTGTGTCTGTCTGTGTATCTATGTGTCTGTGTATGTGTGTGTCTGTCTGTGTATCCATGTGTCTGTGTCTGTGTGTGTCTGTCTGTGTATCCATGTGTCTGTGTCTGTGTGTGTGTCTGTGTATCCATGTGTCTGTGTATCCATGTGTCTGTGTCTGTGTGTGTCTGTCTGTGTATCCATGTGTCTGTGTCTGTGTGTGTCTGTCTGTGTATCCATGTGTCTGTGTCTGTCTGTGTATCCATGTGTCTGTGTCTCCATGTGTCTGTGTGTGTATCCATGTGTCTGTGTGTGTCTGTCTGTGTATCCATGTGTCTGTGTGTGTGTCTGTCTGTGTATCCATGTGTCTGTGTCTGTGTGTGTCTGTCTGTGTATCCATGTGTCTGTGTCTGTGTGTGTGTCTGTGTATCTATGTGTCTGTGTATCTTTGTGTCTGTGTCTGTGTGTGTCTGTCTGTGTATCCATGTGTCTGTGTCTGTGTGTGTCTGTCTGTGTATCTATGTGTCTGTGTCTGTCTGTGTATCCATGTGTCTGTGTCTCCATGTGTCTGTGTGTGTATCCATGTGTCTGTGTGTGTCTGTCTGTGTATCCATGTGTCTGTGTGTGTGTGTGTCTGTGTATCCATGTGTCTGTGTCTGTGTGTGTCTGTCTGTGTATCCATGTGTCTGTGTCTGTGTATCCATGTGTCTGTGTCTGTGTGTCTGTGTATCCATGTGTCTGTGTGTGTCTGTGTCTGTCTGTGTATCCATGTGTCTGTGTGTGTCTGTCTGTGTATCCATGTGTCTGTGTATCCATGTGTCTGTGTCTCTGTCTGTGTATCCATGTGTCTGTGTATCCATGTGTCTGTGTATCCATGTGTCTGTGTGTCTGTGTCTGTGTATCCATGTGTCTGTGTATCCATGTGTCTGTGTCTCTGTCTGTGTATCCATGTGTCTGTGTCTGTGTATCCATGTGTCTGTGTATCCATGTGTCTGTGTGTCTGTGTCTGTGTATCCATGTGTCTGTGTGTGTGTCTGTGTATCCACGTGTCTGTGTATCCATGTGTCTGTGTGTCTGTGTCTGTGTGTCTGTGTGTGTGTCTGTGTATCCATGTGTCTGTGTGTCTGTGTCTGTGTATCCATGTGTCTGTGTGTGTGTCTGTGTCTGTGTATCCATGTGTCTGTGTGTGTGTCTGTGTATCCATGTGTCTGTGTGTGTGTGTCTGTGTATCCATGTGTCTGTGTGTGTGTCTGTGTCTGTGTATCCATGTGTCTGTGTATCCATGTGTCTGTGTATCCATGTGTCTGTGTATCCATGTGTCTGTGTATCCATGTGTCTGTGTGTGTGTCTGTGTCTGTGTATCCATGTGTCTGTGTGTGTGTCTGTGTATCCATGTGTCTGTGTATCCATGTGTCTGTGTGTCTGTCTGTGTATCCATGTGTCTGTGTGTCTGTGTCTGTGTATCCATGTGTCTGTGTATCCATGTGTCTGTGTGTCTGTGTCTGTGTATCCATGTGTCTGTGTGTGTGTTCTGTGTATCCATGTGTCTGTGTGTCTGTCTGTGTATCCATGTGTCTGTGTGTCTGTCTGTGTATCCATGTGTCTGTGTGTCTGTGTCTGTGTATCCATGTGTCTGTGTATCCATGTGTCTGTGTGTGTATCTGTGTATCCATGTGTCTGTGTATCCATGTGTCTGTGTGTCTGTCTGTGTATCCATGTGTCTGTGTGTCTGTCTGTGTATCCATGTGTCTGTGTGTCTGTGTCTGTGTATCCATGTGTCTGTGTATCCATGTGTCTGTGTGTGTATCTGTGTATCCATGTGTCTGTGTATCCATGTGTCTGTGTGTCTGTCTGTGTATCCATGTGTCTGTGTCTGTGTGTGTCTGTCTGTGTATCCATGTGTCTGTGTCTGTCTGTGTATCCATGTGTCTGTGTCTCCATGTGTCTGTGTGTGTATCCATGTGTCTGTGTGTGTCTGTCTGTGTATCCATGTGTCTGTGTCTGTGTGTGTCTGTCTGTGTATCCATGTGTCTGTGTGTGTGTGTGTCTGTGTATCCATGTGTCTGTGTCTGTGTGTGTCTGTCTGTGTATCCATGTGTCTGTGTCTGTGTATCCATGTGTCTGTGTCTGTGTGTCTGTGTATCCATGTGTCTGTGTGTGTCTGTGTCTGTCTGTGTATCCATGTGTCTGTGTGTGTCTGTCTGTGTATCCATGTGTCTGTGTCTCTGTCTGTGTATCCATGTGTCTGTGTATCCATGTGTCTGTGTATCCATGTGTCTGTGTGTCTGTGTCTGTGTATCCATGTGTCTGTGTATCCATGTGTCTGTGTCTCTGTCTGTGTATCCATGTGTCTGTGTCTGTGTCTGTGTATCCATGTGTCTGTGTATCCATGTGTCTGTGTGTCTGTGTCTGTGTATCCATGTGTCTGTGTGTGTGTCTGTGTATCCATGTGTCAGTGTGTATCCTGTGTCTGTGTATCCATGTGTCTGTGTGTGTGTCTGTGTATCCATGTGTCTGTGTGTCTGTGTCTGTGTATCCATGTGTCTGTGTCTGTGTCTGTGTCTGTGTATCCATGTGTCTGTGTGTGTGTCTGTGTATCCACGTGTCTGTGTATCCATGTGTCTGTGTGTCTGTGTCTGTGTATCCATGTGTCTGTGTGTCTGTCTGTGTATCCATGTGTCTGTGTATCCATGTGTCTGTGTATCCATGTGTCTGTGTATGTGTGTCTGTGTCTGTGTATTCATGTGTCTGTGTGTGTGTCTGTGTATCCATGTGTCTGTGTATCCATGTGTCTGTGTGTCTGTCTGTGTATCCATGTGTCTGTGTGTCTGTGTCTGTGTATCCATGTGTCTGTGTATCCATGTGTCTGTGTGTCTGTGTCTGTGTATCCATGTGTCTGTGTGTGTGTCTGTGTATCCATGTGTCTGTGTGTCTGTCTGTGTATCCATGTGTCTGTGTGTCTGTCTGTGTATCCATGTGTCTGTGTGTCTGTCTGTGTATCCATGTGTCTGTGTGTCTGTCTGTGTATCCATGTGTCTGTGTGTCTGTGTCTGTGTATCCATGTGTCTGTGTATCCATGTGTCTGTGTGTGTATCTGTGTATCCATGTGTCTGTGTATCCATGTGTCTGTGTGTCTGTCTGTGTATCCATGTGTCTGTGTATCCATGTGTCTGTGTGTCTGTGTCTGTGTATCCATGTGTCTGTGTATCCATGTGTCTGTGTGTGTGTCTGTGTATCCATGTGTCTGTGTATCCATGTGTCTGTGTGTCTGTCTGTGTATCCATGTGTCTGTGTATCCATGTGTCTGTGTGTCCATGTGTCTGTGTATCCATGTGTCTGTGTATCCATGTGTCTGTGTGTCTGTCTGTGTATCCATGTGTCTGTGTATCCATGTATCTGTGTATCCATGTGTCTGTGTATCCATGTGTCTGTGTGTCTGTCTGTGTATCCATGTGTCTGTGCCAATGTTTGTGTTGCTTCACAGTCTCCTCTGGTGTTTTATTATCTGTTTTTTAAATCTAATTTTACTGCTTTGCTTCAGTTACTTGATGTGGAATAGAGTTCCATGTCGTCATGGTTCTATGTAGTACTGTGTGCCTCCCATAGTCTGTTCTGGACTTGGGGACTGTGAAGAGACCTCTGGTGGCACGTCTTGTGGGGTATGCATGGGTGTCCGAGCTGTGTGCCAGTAGTTTAGACAGACAGCTCGGTGCATTCAACATGTCAATGCTTCTCATAAATAAAAGTAGTGATGAAGTCAATCTCTCTTCCACTTTCAGCCAGGAGAGATTGACATGAATATTATTAATATTAGCTCTCTGTGTACATCCAAGGGCCAGCCGTGCTGTCCTGTTCTGTAACAATTACAATTTTCCTTAGTCCTTTTTCGTGGCACTTAACCACACGACTGAACAGTAGTCAAGGTGTGACAAAACTAGGGCCTGTAGGACCTGCCTTGTTGATAGTGTTGTTAAGAAGGCAGAGCAACGCTTTATTATAGACAAACTTCTCCCCATCTTAGCTACTACTGCATCAATAGTTTTGACCATGACAGTTTATAATCTAGGGTTACTCCAAGCAGTTTAGTAATTTCCACTTGCTCAATTTCCACATTATTTATTACAAGTTTTAGTTGAGGTTTAACGTTTTGTGAGTGTTTTGATCCAAATACAATGCTTTTAGTTTTAGAAATATTTAGGGCTGACTTATTCCTTGCCACCCACTCTGAAACTAACTGCAGCTCTTTGTTGAGTGTTGCAGTCATTTCAGTTGCTGTAGTAGCTGATGTGTCTAGTGTTGAGTCATCCGCAAACATAGACACTCTGGCTTTATTCAAAGTCAGTGGCATGTCGTTAGTAAAAATAGAAAAAAGCAAGGGGCTTAAACAGCTACACTGGGGAATTCCTCATTTTATCTGGATTATATTTGAGAGGCTTCTATTAAATATCATCCTCTGTGATCTGTTAGACAGGTAACTCTTTATCCACATTATCGCAGGGGGTGTAAAGCCATAACACATACATTTTTCCAGCAGCAGACTATGATCGATAATGTAAAAAGCTGCACTGAAGTCTAACAAGACAGCCCCCACAATCATTGTATCATCAATTTCTCTCAGCCAATCATCAGTCATTTGTGCAAGTGCTGTGCTTGTTGAGTGACCTTCCCCATAAGCATGCTGAAAATCTGTTGTCAGTTTTTTAACTGTGAAATAGTGTTGTATCTGGTCAAACACAATTTTTTTCCAGAAGTTTACTACTTTGGATGTGTAGTGTCAGCGTGTGTTGCTGACATGTCATCCCTAAGTTTGCTTATCTCGTCAATGAAAAAGTAATTAAAGTAGGTTTCAATATCAGTGGGCTTTGTGATGAATGAGCCATCTGATTCAATGAATGAAGGAGCCGAGTTGTCTTTTTTCCCCAAAATTTCATATTAGGTGCCCCAAAGGCTTTTTACTATCATTCTTTATATAATTTATCTTTGTTTCGTAGTGTATTTTTTTATTTTATTTAGTTACATGATTTCTTAATTTCAACCTGATCCAGGTTGCAGGCACTGGTTACAGTTTGAATTTTTTTCCTGAGTGGGCAGCTTGATGATAGCCAGTCAATATTGAAATCACCCAGAAAATATACTTCTCTGTTGATATCACGTACATTATCAAGCATTTCACACACGTTATCCAGATACTGACTGTTAACGCTTGGTGGTCTATGGCAGCTTCCCACAAGAATGGGCTTTAGGTGAGGCAGATGAACCTGTAGTCATATTAATTCAACAGTATTTAACATTAGATCGTCTCTAAGCTTTACAGGAATGTGGTTCTGAATATAGACCTCAACACCGCCTCTGTTGGCATTTCTGTCTTTTCGGTAGATGTTATAACCATGTATTGCTACCACTGTATCCTCAAAGGTATTATCTAAGTGAGTTTCAGAGATAGTCAGAAAATGAATGTCATCTGTTACAAGCAGGTTATTGACTTCATGGACCTTGTTTCTTAGGCTACATATGTTAATATGGGATATTGTTAGCACTTTTCTGGGTTGCTTGTTTTTAATGCTTTACTGGGAAGCTTATCAGATTCAGACTTACTCATGTTATTTACATTGGAGCTGCAGTGTGAGCTGCACACCGCCTCAGTGCCAACAGTGTAACTCTGGTTTATAGGCTCATGATTACTGCTTACAATAGCTGTAGGACAAACATATGTATTTGGTGCAATTAGGGGTACATCAATTAAATTACTTACATTGTGTTTGCCAATGCTCCTAAGATCATGTACATTTGATGCAGCATTATGACAACTCATTGTCACAATGGTAGGGATTAACTGAACTGGTCTTGGATCATTTACCAGTCATTGTTTCAACTGTGAATATGTTTTGTGCGCTTTTGTTTAAGGTTATTACTGTAGGTCTCCTAAACTAATCTTACTGCATTTCACTCAACAGCACACATCTGAAAATCTCTGACCCCATAAACAGGCCTTTTTTTTGTATTTTACCCACTTTTTCTCCCAAATGTCAATCTTGTCTCATCGCTGCAACTCCCTATCGGGCTCAGGAGGCGAAGATTGAGTCATGCGTCCTCTGAAACATAACCCGCCAAACCACTCTTCTTAACACCCGCCTCGATTTTTCTTCAACGAGTCCAACGCAAAGGATATACTGCTTTCTCGGGAACAGGCCCAAATCCCTGACATTTGCGTGAAGAAAAGACAGAGAAAAAAGGGGCAGAGGTCGGGCTTTCTGAGAATTTGTGGGCGAGTGAGTAAACCTCCACTACCATCCATACTATTGGCGAACGTGCAATCATTGGAAAACAAAATGGATGATCTATGATCAAGACTATCCTACCAACGGGAAATAAAATCTTTAATATCTTATGTTTCACCGAGTCGTGGCTGAACGACAAAGCGGATAATATAGAGCTGGCAGGATTTTCCATGCATTGGCAGGACAAAGAAGCTATGTCTGGTAAGACGATGGGCGGGGATGTGTGTCTATTTGTCAATAACAGCTGGTGCTCAATGTCTAATATTAAAGAAATTTCATGGTATTGCTCACCTGAAGTAGAGTTCCTTATGATAAGCTGGAGACCACACTATCTACCAAGAGAGTTCTCATCTATATTATTCCTAGTCATCTATTTACCACCACAAACTGATACTGCCACTAAGACCGCACTCAACGAGCTGTATAAGGCCATAAGCAAACAAGAAAATGCTCATCCGGAAGTGGCGCTCCAAGTGGCCAAGGACTTTCATGCAGGCAAACTTAAATGAGTTTTACCTCATTTCTACCAGTAGGAAACATCCGCATCGAGATAAAGGCTATAGCTGTCTCTTTCAATGAGCAGGACACTAGTCCGGACGCTTATAAGAAATCCCGCTACGCCCTCAGACAAACCATTAAACAGGCAAAGCGTCAATACAGGATTAAGATTGAATCCTACTACACCGGCTCTAACTCTCGTCGGATGTGGCAGGGCTTGAAAATTATTACCGACTACAAAGGGAAACCCAGCCGCGAGCTGCCCAGTGACGCAAGCCTACCAGACCAGCTAAATGCCTTTTATGCTCGCTTCGAGGCAAGCAGCACTGAAGCATGCATGAGAGCACCAGCTGTTCCGAACAACTATGTGATAACGCTCTCGGTAGCCGATGTGAGCAAGACCTTTAAACAGGTCAAAATTCACAAAGCCTAGGGTCAGACGTATTACCAGGACGTGCACTCAAAGCATGCGCGGACCAACTGACAAGTGTCTTCACTGACATTTTCAACCTCTCCCTGACCAAGTCTGTAATACCTACATGTTTCAAGCAGACCCTGTGCCCAAAGGAAGCGAAGGTAACCTGCCTAAATGATTCATGTAGTGCTTTGAAAGGCTGGTCACGGCTCACATCAACAGCATCATCCCGGATACCCTAGACCCACTCCAATTCGGCGGCAGGGTAGCCTAGTGGTTAGAGCGTTGGACTAGTAACCGAAAGGTTGCAAGTTCAAATCCCCGAGCTGACAAGGTACAAATCTGTCGTTCTGCCCCTGAACAGGCAGTTAACCCACTGTTCCTAGGCCGTCATTGAAAATAAGAATTTGTTCTTAACTCACTTGCCTAGTTAAATAAAGGTACAAAATAAAATACCGCCACAACAGATCCACAGATGATGCAATCTCAATCGCACTCCACACTGCCCTTTCCCACCTGGACAAAAGGAACACCTATGTCAGAATACTGTGCATTGACTACAGCTCAGCGTAGTGCCCACACCATAGTGCCTACCCACAAAGCTCATCACTAAGCTAATGAACCTGGCATTAAATACCGCCCTCTGCAACTGGATCCTGTACTTCATGACGGGCCGCACCCAGGTGGTGATGGTAGGTAGCAACACATCTGCCACGCTGATCGCTTGTAAGTGACAAATGAAGTTTGATTTGATTTGACAGTCAACTTTCTCGCTCCTCCCACAACTTCCGGACTTTATAGCATTCCGAGAAAGCATTGATTATTGAGTCATTGTTAGAGTTACACTGAAGACAATATGCTGCCGTTGTGCTGTAGAATTTATGAATTATATCTCTTGTACAATACATTCCATACATTAGTTTATGCTGTATTTCGTGTACATTTTCATTAACTGTCATTTCATTAGTTATGCTCCAACTTTCCCTCCATCTTGTGCCAACATCAGTTATTTTTAAGTCTTGGTTCGAATAGTTTATGTTTATTCTAAGACATTGTCAGTTGGATATGTTCTCTTCCCAATCATATGAATGTCATTTTCTGACTCAAAATAAGATTCCCTCAAGGTTGCTCTGACATTATGTGATATGTAACTTTAAGTTGCAAGTATTTGAAACAACAGTTTCTATGTTGGTCAGTCAAAAAATACTTTTTAATTCCGTCATGTAAATAAATGTATTTCCTGTTACCAAGTCATTTACAGTTTCTATGCCTTTAGTTTTCCATGTGGACTAATTTATTAGTGAATTCTGAAAGCTATCTCAAGTATTTTTCCATAAGGTAGTGTTTTTAGGAAGTAATATTGGTTCTTGTAGAATACGTTTCATTTCCTTCCATATTTGTATAGTGTTCTTGAAGTTGTTCATGTTCTTAGCTCTATCCTTTGAAAACAGATACATCAAAATATTCTGGGGATGAGCATCTTCAATATGTTCCCATGCTTCCACTTTAGTGCATTTAACTAGTCGCAAGTAAAAGCCCTATGTAGCAAGTTGATACAATTCCAAGTCTGGAAGGTTAAAACCACCCTCAGACTTAGGAAGATGCAAAACTTTCCTTCTTTATTCTATGAATTTTATTAATTATACATTACCGCTTTTGTATCTCTCTCGGGAGATTTAGAAAATTATAACTAATTTAGGATGTATTCATTTTGTGAGAGCTGTGAGATATTTACCAGGTTTATTAGCCATTAAGTCATGTGCTTTATTTGAGTTTAACCTGTATTTGTTGGCTCTCTTCAAAAGTTAAAGATCGTATTCCTGCTTAAGTTCAGACATTTTATTTTCTTCTTTACCTTTTTTTAAGATAGTGATTTTTTTTCTTTCATTTCAATTTCTAAATCATATTTAACTTTTGCCGAGTATGAGATTATCATTACCCTAATGTACGACTTAAAGGCATCCCAAATTATATCAGAGGTCAGCTTTTCTCTGTCCTCTATGTCAACATTTGTAATGGTAAAGGTTTTTATTTTTTCAATTATGTATTATAACATTTCAGGTCCAGAAGATGAGCTCTGTTCATCCTCCAAACTCTGTTGCTAAGTTAATTTCCGATTGGTGTAATTATACATGATATCAGAGGAATGAAAGGAATGAATTCAAAGTTTATTTGTCACGTGCGCCGATAGACCTTATAGTGAAATGCTTACTTACAGGCTCTAACCAATGGTGCGAGAAAAAAAATGGTATGTGTGTGTGTGTGTGTGTGTGTGTGTGTGTGTGTGTGTGTGTAGGTAAGTAAAGAAATAAAACAACAGTAAAAAGACATTTGAAAAAAGAGTAGCGAGTCTATATACAGACACCGGTTAGTCAGGCTTATTGAGGTAGTATGTACATGTAGGTATCGTTAAAGTGACTGTGCATATATGATGAACAGAGAGTAGCAGAAAAGCATGAAAAGAGGGGTTGGCGTGTGGTGGGACACAATGCAGATAGCCCGGTTAGCCAATGTGCGGGAGCACTGGTTGGTCGGGCCAATTTAGGTAGTATATACATGAATGTATAGTTAAAGTGACTATGCATATAACATAAACAGAGTAGCAGCAGTGTAAAAGAGGGGTTTGTGGGGTGGCACACAATGCAAATAGTCCGGGTAACCATTTGGTTACCTGTTCAGGAGTCTTATGGCCTGGGGGTAAAAACTGTTGAGATCCTTTTTGTCCTAGACTTGGCACTCTGGTACCGCTTGCCATGTGGTAGTAGAGAGAACAGTCTATGACTGGGGTGGCTGGGGTCTTTGACAATTTTTAGGGCCTTCCTCTGACAACGCCTGGTGTAGAGGTCCTGGATGGCAGGCAGCTTTACCCCAGTGATGCACTGGGCCATACGCACTACCCTCTGAAGTGCCTAGCGGTCGGAGGCTGAGCAATTTCCGTACCAGGCAGTGATGCAACCGGTCAGGATGCTCTCGATGTTGCAGCTGTAGAACCTTTTGAGGATCTCAGGACCCATGCTAAAAATATTTTGTTTCCTGAGGGGGAATAGGCTTTGTCGTGCCCTCTTCACGACTGTCTTGGTGTGTTTGGACCAATCTAGTTTGTTGTTGATGTGGACACCAAGGAATTTGAAGCTCTCAACCTGCTCCACTACAGCCCCGTCGATGAGAATGGGGACGTGCTCGGTGCTCCTTTTCCTGTAGTCCACAATCATCTCCTTAATCTTGGTTACGTTGAGGGATAGGTTGTTATTCTGGCACCACCCGGCCAGGTCTCTGACCTCCTCCCTATAAGGCTGTCTCGTCGTTGTCAGGGATCAGGCCTACCACTGTTGTGTCGTCAGCAAACTTAATGATGGTGTTAGAGTCGTGCCTGGCCATGCAGTCGTGGGTGATCAGGGAGTACAGGAGGGGACTGAGCACGCACCCCTGGGGAGCTCCAGTGTTGAGGATCAGTGTGGCAGATGTGTTGCTATCTACCCTTACCACCTGGGGGTGGCCTGTCAGGAAGTCCAGGATCCAGTTGCAGAGGGAGGTGTTTAGTCCCAGGTTCCTTAGCTTAGTGATGAGCTTTGAGGGTACTGTGGTGTTGAACGCTGAGCTGTAGTCAATGAACAGCATTCTCACATAGGTGTTCCTTTTGTCCAGGTGGGAAAGGGCATTGTGGAGTGCAATAGAGATTGCATCATCTGTGGATCTGTTTGGGTGGTATGCAAATTGGAGTGGGTCTCGGGTTTCTGGGATAGATATCACTAAACATTTTTGAATCCAGTAAATTGTTGAAAATTGTTGAATGCATTTTTTTGAAATATAAATTTAGTCAATTCTTGAATATCTTTTCTTGCTTTGAGAGAAAAATGAATAATCTTTTGTACTCGGGATAATAATCTCCAGGTGTCCTGTAAATAATGTCCTAGTGACACATGTTCAACTGAGCACTCGAAATTGAACAACAATTGAAATTGATAATACATTATTCCATTTGTCAGATATGATTCTTCAAAAATATTTATTTGATAAACATGTCTTATGATACCAATATGCAGGGTTAAGGCAAATATTATTTTTTTATAACCAAAGCAAGATAGACCACAGCCTGTCATTTCCAATGGGAACAGATGCGTCATAGTGGGCAGAACAAGCAAGGAGGTGGGCAGAGCCAAGCATGAGCTACTTAGTTCCTATTGGCCCATTCCATCTTTATATAATAACTAGGCAAGTCAGTTAAGAACAAATTCTTATTTACAATGATGGCATAAGAACAGTGGGTTAACTGCCTTTTTACAGGGGGAGAACAACAGATTTTTACCTTGTCAGCTCAGGGATTCAATCTAGCAACCTTTCGGTTACTAGCCCAACACTCTAACCACAAGGCTACCTGCCGCCCCAACATCTCCATATTTCCGTTAGGGAACGCCTACTCTGTAAAATGCGCATGTGCAATAACTCAATTCACCTTTGCTCTCCTTAACAACGCAATTTTAATATTCCTACATCCAGTGAAATATCTCTGTCATTGTTTTATCTGTTGTGCGTCTTTGTCTACAGTACTAACTTGGACCTGCGGTTCAGCCTGGCCCTGTGTGACAAGGAGAAACTGTTCAGACAGGCCCGCAGAGAGAAGGTGACGTTGGGCATCAAGAAGCTGCTAGACATGGAGAAGCCTCGCTTCCTCCCCAGCACCCCTCAGGAGGTGGGCATGCCCGAGTACTGTGGGCCCAGGCTCCAAGAGCGGCCTACGTCCAGCCACAGTGTCATTTCATTTTAAATTTTTTATAATTTTGGTCTTAGATTCAAATGCAGTGTTTGACATGTAACACCTCATTTATTAGGGTGCATTGTGGGTTTAATGCATCATAGAATGGTAACCACTCCAAAATGGCATGGCAATATAATAGACATGGCTAAATAAACATATATTGCCATAGAAAGTGGGCTTACCCTGCAGTATTGCTTAGCATAGTTTTCAAGGTCATAGACAAGATCTGATATTAGCAAACAACACCCTTTTTTATATGCTGTATATACACATGCACCACATTCACACATTTAGATCTGTTAGTATTGTGATCACTCTGTCGCCGCTGACTTCCTCTTAGACCGAGAGCTCTCAGGGCCTGTTCAGCTTCTGAGTTCTGCATTCCTCCCCTGGTTGGACTGGGCTGTGTTTCTGGGACTGGTTTTGGCCTTGTGTTCCTGGTTGTAGTGTGTACCCTCACCTCTGGCCAGCTACTGTAGGCCCTTCCTGCCTGCCTTTGTCCTCACATGGTCCGGAAGCTACCAGCCATGATGAGATAATAACCCACCACATAACAGTAGTGTTGCAGAGCTGTTGAGCTGCCACACTGCATTCCCACTGGGGCTAGTAAATACTACTGTCTAGAACAGAGGAGGCCATTCAATCTGGCCTGCGGGAGGTTTGAGTGAAAAAAAAACAACGTTTTAAAAAAACACTCCAGGCTCCAGAACGTCTAAAACTATGTATACTGAGCAAAAATATAAATGCAACATGCAGCAATTTCATTTTTTTTTACTGTGTTATAGTTCATATGAGGAAATCAGTCAATTGAAATGTATTAATTTGGCCCTAATCGATAGATTTCACATGACTGGGTAGGGGCACAGCCATGACTGGGTAGGGGCACAGCCATGACTGGGTAGGGGCACAGCCATGACTGGGTAGGGGCACAGCCAGGGTGAGAGGGCATAGGCCAACAACTCACACTGTCTCACACACACCATACACTGCCTTTAAAACACATGCTGTGGTACATTACAGACTCAATCAGTCAATACACTGTCTCACACACACCACCAGGAATCCTGTGCAGTTGTTGTGTCAGCGTGGTCTGAATATTTGTTGGAATTGTCTACGGATATGACTGTGGCTCCAGATCAGAGAGGCCAGTGCAGAGTTGGAAAGATACACAGGAAAGTAGAGTGATACAATAACAATCATAAGACAGAATGAGGGAAGTAACATAAGGAAGTAGGAGTTTCTGACCGTTCTGCTATGAATCTCAAAGAGTCATGTTATGACAGGGTATACATTTTATTGTAAAATCCATTCCTATCTCTTCCTGCATGTGTCTGTCTGTGCAGGTGCCGGTGATAGCCATAGTGGGTTCAGGGGGAGGCTTCAGGGCCATGGTGGGGTTCTCTGGGGTGATGAAGGCCCTGTATGAGTCTGGGGTCCTGGACTGTGCCACCTACATCGCTGGCCTCTCTGGATCCACATGGTCAGTCATCTTTTCATCTGTTTATACCATGCTCTCTTTCACAAACCCTCCCTCCCTATCTCTGTCCCTCTATCTCTCTATCTCCCTCGCTCTGTCTCCCTCCCTATCTCTGTCCCTCTATCTCTGTCCCTCTATCTCTCTATCTCCCTCCCTCTGTCTCCCTCCCTATCTCTGTCCCTCTATCTCTGTCCCTCTATCTCTCTATCTCCCTCCCTCTGTCTCCCTCCCTATCTCGTCCCTTTATCTCTCTCCCTCTATCTCTCTATCTCCCTCCCTCTGTCTGCCTCCCTATCTCGTCCCTTTATCTCTGTCCTCTATCTCTCTATCTCCCCCTGTCTCCCTCCCTATCTCGTTCCTTTATCTCTGTCCTCTATCTCTCTGTCTCCCTCCCTCTGTCTCCCTCCCTATCTCGTCCCTTTATCATGTTCCCTCTATCTCTCCCTCCCTCTGTCTCCCTGCCTCTGTCTCCCTCCCCATATCTCCCTCACTCCCTCCCACCTTCACTCACTCTCTCCCTCCCTCTTCCTCCTCTACCTCTCCCTCCCTCTTCTTCCTCTACCTCTCCCTCCCTCTACCTCTCCCTCTTCCTCTCCCTCTCTCTCTCTCCCTCCCTCTACCTCTCCCTCCCTCTTCCTCTTCTACCTCTCCCTCCCTCTACCTCTACCTCTCCCTCCCTCTACCTCTTTCTCCCTCTATCTCTCCCTCCCTCTATCTCTCCCTCTCCATCTCCCTCCATCTCTCTCTCACTCCCTCCCTCTTCCTCCTCTACCTCTCCCTTTCTCTACCTCTCCCTCCCTCTATCTCTCTCCCTCTATCTCTCTATCTCCCTCCCTCTGTCTCCCTCCCTATCTCCTCCCTTTATCTCTGTCCTCTATCTCTCTATCTCCCTCCCTCTGTCTCACTCCCTATCTCGTCCCTTTATCTCTGTCCCTCTATCTCTCTATCTCCCTCCCTCTGTCTCCCTCCCCCTATCTCCCTCACTCCCTCCCACCTTCACTCACTCTCTCCCTCCCTCTTCCTCCTCTACTTCTACCTCCCTCTACCTCTTCCTCTCCCTCTCTCTCCCTCCCTCTATCTCTCCCTCCCTCTACCTCCCTCTATCTCTCCCTCTTCCTCTATCTCTCCCTCCCTCTCTCCCTCCCTCTTCCTCTTCTACCTCTTCCTCCCTCTATCTCTCCCTCTCTATCTCCCTCCATCTCTCTCTCCCTCCCTCCCTCTTCCTCCTCTACTTCTCCCTTCCTCTACCTCTCCCTCCCTCTATCTCTCTCCCTCTCTCTCTCCCTCTATCTCTCTCCCTCCCTCTCTCTTGCTCCCTCTCTCTCCTCCTTCTCTATCTTTCCCTCCCTCTACACCTCCCTCCTCTATCTCTCCCTCACTATCTTCCTCCTCCCTCACTCACTTTCTCCCTCCCTCCCTATCTCTCCCCCAGGTACATGTCAACCCTGTTCTCCCACCCAGAGTTCCCCTCTAAGGGGCCCAAGGAGATCAATGCAGAGCTGATGAAGAGTGTGAGCAGTAACCCTCTGAGACTGCTGCTGCCCCAGCACATCACCAACTACATCCAGGCTCTGTGGAGCAAGAAGGCCAACGGACAACCCGTCACCTTCACAGACATCTTCGGCATGCTCATCGGAGAGACACTCATTCCTGCGGTGAGAGGACCGCATACATCTGTTTTCATTGTTTCTTTCTCTCCGTCTTCAAGAGGCCCTGACTCCAAAAGTGTTTATCTGTTTTCATCAGAGAATGGACACAAAGCTGAGTGAGTTGCATGAGAAGGTAAACGAGGCCCAGTGTCCCCTCCCTCTTTTCACCTGTCTGCACGTCAAACCGGACGTATCCGAGCTCATGTTTGCAGGTCAGTGAGTGTGTATGCGCTGTGTGTGTGTATTACAGTAGACCACAAGCCCAGTGTGGCTCCAAGGCTCCCCACAGTTGTTCAACAAAGCGTAGCATTTCTGTGAAGAGTTCATGCACGTAGTGTGGTTGTGTGTTCGCAGTGCTGGTCACGTAGTTTGAATGGATGGTTCAAGTTCTGAATGAGCCTATTTGGGCTGTGACGTGGTGACCTGCATGTATTCCACATTTCTGAACGATCCATCCACAAAGCAATAAGAGCTGAGTGGATTGGACAGGAACACAGACAGCTTGGCCTGACCACTGAGTGGGCTTATTGTTATTTTGGTACAAGAAAGTGTGTGTGTGTGTGTGTGTGTGTGTGTGTGTGTGTGTGTGTGTGTGTGTGTGTGTGTGTGTGTGTGTGTGTGTGTGTGTGTGTGTGTGTGTGTGTGTGTGTGTGTGTGTGTGTGTGTGTGTGTGTGTGTGTGTGTGTGTGGCTCTAATAGAATGAGTATGTGTATTCAGTTTTGCATAATATGTCACCAGAGATCCTATCTCCCACATTCAAATTTCCGTACACTGCATTTCCTTGTAGCATCACTACTTTACCACAGTTGTATATATATAGAGAGTTGGGCCAATGCGGTTTCAGTCTGAACGTTCCGATAGCGCCACTTTCTCCTCTGTAGCCGTTGCTAAGTGATAATTGACGCTTCCACACTGCGCTGTTTATTTCGGATAGTTTTCTAAAACCAATGAAGATGTCCAGTGTAAGCAGATATGCAATTTGTTGACACCACAACACCGTACAGACTTGGATACACATTATAATCAATTGAATACGTTGTTCTGCTTGTTGACAGCGGGTTAATTTCAGAGGGAACTGTCGGAGGTTCTGTCCTACTGTTACATCACCAGTAGTTGGAGAAGAAAGGCACTAACATGGCGTCCGTTCTAAAAACTGGGCCTACTCTCTCAATGCATGTCTCTGGTTTACCACCAACTGATGTGTCATGGTGGGCTGATATCCATTCTTGTAGTTGTAGTTGTAATACTGGTGTGTGAGAAGGATCGTGTACACAACAATGTGTAGGTTTAGTAGTACAACATGGGAGGGCAATGTTAGGTAGGGGTCAATGTGGTTATGGTATGCCCCCAAGCCCTGATCGAGGATCAGTTCTCGTTCCCAAAACGGACCTCAAAAACAGGTCTTCTGGCCAACCTGTCCCCTGTTAGGTTGACTTATGGGAACTGTGACCCATAACTTGGCCGATAGTGTATTATTTTCAGGACTCAGGCAAAGACCCAGATGCAGACACAGGAGGCGGATAGTATGGGTCTCAGAGTTTATTACAGAACATGGGGCAGGCAATCGGTAGGTCAAGGCAGGCAAAGGGTCAAAATCCAAATCAGAGTCAGGCAGGTGCAGGACGGCAGGCAGGGTCAAGACAGGCAGAAAGGTCAGAACTGGGAAGACTAAGAAAAACAAAAACTAGAGCACAGAAAACACGGGAACACGCTGGTAGGACTTGACGGGACAAGACGAACTGACAAACAGACAAACAGAAAACACGGGAACACGCTGGTAGGACTTGACGGGACAAGACGAACTGGCAACAGACAAACAGAAAACACGGGAACACGCTGGTAGGACTTGACGGGACAAGACGAACTGGCAACAGACAAACAGAAAACACGGGAACACGCTGGTAGGACTTGACGGGACAAGACGAACTGGCAACAGACAAACAGAAAACACGGGAACACGCTGGTAGGACTTGACGGGACAAGACGAACTGACAAACAGACAAACAGAAAACACGGGAACACGCTGGTAGGACTTGACGGGACAAGACGAACTGGCAACAGACAAACAGAAAACACGGGAACACGCTGGTAGGACTTGACGGGACAAGACGAACTGGCAACAGACAAACAGAAAACACGGGAACACGCTGGTAGGACTTGACGGGACAAGACAGAACTGGCAACAGACAAACAGAAAACACGGGAACACGCTGGTAGGACTTGACGGGACAAGACGAACTGGCAACAGACAAACAGAAAACACGGGAACACGCTGGTAGGACTTGACGGGACAAGACGAACTGGCAACAGACAAACAGAAAACACGGGAACACGCTGGTAGGACTTGACGGGACAAGACGAACTGGCAACAGACAAACAGAAAACACGGGAACACGCTGGTAGGACTTGACGGGACAAGAGAACTGGCAACAGACAAACAGAAAACACGGGAACACGCTGGTAGGACTTGACGGGACAAGGAACTGGCAACAGACAAACAGAAAACACGGGAACACGCTGGTAGGACTTGACGGGACAAGACGAACTGGCAACAGACAAACAGAAAACACGGGAACACGCTGGTAGGACTTGACGGGACAAGACGAACTGGCAACAGACAAACAGAAAACACGGGAACACGCTGGTAGGACTTGACGGGACAAGACGAACTGGCAACAGACAAACAGAAAACACGGGAACACGCTGGTAGGACTTGACGGGACAAGACGAACTGGCAACAGACAAACAGAAAACACGGGAACACGCTGGTAGGACTTGACGGGACAAGACGAACTGGCAACAGACAAACAGAAAACACGGGAACACGCTGGTAGGACTTGACGGGACAAGACGAACTGGCAACAGACAAACAGAAAACACGGGAACACGCTGGTAGGACTTGACGGGACAAGACGAACTGGCAACAGACAAACAGAAAACACGGGAACACGCTGGTAGGACTTGACGGGACAAGACAACTGGCAACAGACAAACAGAAAACACGGGAACACGCTGGTAGGACTTGACGGGACAAGGAACTGACAAACAGACAAACAGAAAACACGGGAACACGCTGGTAGGACTTGACGGGACAAGACGAACTGGCAACAGACAAACAGAAAACACGGGAACACGCTGGTAGGACTTGACGGGACAAGACGAACTGGCAACAGACAAACAGAAAACACGGGAACACGCTGGTAGGACTTGACGGGACAAGACGAACTGGCAACAGACAAACAGAAAACACGGGAACACGCTGGTAGGACTTGACGGGACAAGACGAACTGACAAACAGACAAACAGACGAACTGGCAACAGACAAACAGAAAACACGGGAACACGCTGGTAGGACTTGACGGGACAAGACGAACTGGCAACAGACAAACAGAAAACACGGGAACACGCTGGTAGGACTTGACGGGACAAGACGAACTGACAACAGACAAACAGAAAACACGGGAACACGCTGGTAGGACTTGACGGGACAAGACGAACTGGCAACAGACAAACAGAAAACACGGGAACACGCTGGTAGGACTTGACGGGACAAGACGAACTGGCAACAGACAAACAGAAAACACGGGAACACGCTGGTAGGACTTGACGGGACAAGACGAACTGGCAACAGACAAACAGAAAACACGGGAACACGCTGGTAGGACTTGACGGGACAAGACGAACTGGCAACAGACAAACAGAAAACACGGGAACACGCTGGTAGGACTTGACGGGACAAGACGAACTGGCAACAGACAAACAGAAAACACGGGAACACGCTGGTAGGACTTGACGGGACAAGACGAACTGACAAACAGACAAACAGACGAACTGGCAACAGACAAACAGAAAACACAGGTATAAACATACAGGAGATAATGGAGATAAATGCGAGACACCTAGTGGGTGGTGGAGACAAGCACAAGATGGGTGAAACAGATCAGGGTGTGACAATTTTGCATATGAACTGGAATAGAATTTTGCTTCAGTTAGTCAGGTACTCCTTTTATCTGTAAATCCCCCACCTCTTAACACTGGTGTGGCAAGGAAATACCTTTACACCCATTCTAGAGAAAGGCTGAAATAATGCCACCTAACACACAGTGGTAACCTTATCCTCCCTACTCCAGTTCCAAGTATAGGCTGAAAGGGGATTGTTGTTCTGAGGAACTTTAACACATCATATGTGAAACAGTGTGTTGTGCCTAATAGTGTTGTATGTCAAGTCAAATTGTAATGGTCACATGCACATATTTAGCAGATGTTATTGCGGGTGTAATGAAATGCTTGTTTTCCCAGCTCCAACAGTGCAGTAGTATCTAACAATTCACAACAATACACAAATCTAAATGTAAAATAATGGAATTAAAAAATATATCAATATTAGGACGGCAATGTCGGAGTGGCATAGACTATAATCCAGTAGAATAGAATACAGTATATACATATGAGATGAGTAAAGCAGTATGTAAACATTGTTAATGTATGTGTGGGTGTTGTTGTGTCACTAAAGTAGTCATGTAGGATATGCCTGGCTTGTACTGTTACTGTAAACCCGGGTTACCCTCTTTCCATAACATACGTAGACATATAAATTCATATTTACTGCAGACTTGTGAAAAGCCGTACACATTTTCCCAATGACATTGTACTTAGCGTGTGCTCTCCTAATGAAAGCGTTAGTTAGTGACATACATACACTGTTTGGATTTTGATGAATGGATGCTGTTGTTTTTTTCACAGACTGGGTGGAGTTCAGCCCATATGAGATTGGAATGGCAAAGTACGGAACGTTCATGACCCCTGACCTTTTTGGAAGCAAATTCTTCATGGGAACCGCTGTGAAGCGGTATGAGGAGAACCCACTACATTTCCTTATGGGTAGGAAAACACAGAATATCCCTGGCACTTCCTCATGGCACTTACTCAAGAGATGAATTAAATGATAAATGGTCAAACATGACATTCATGATTCATTACATTATATTGATGTTGTGGCTTCTCTCTCTAGGGGTGTGGGGCAGTGCCTTCTCCATTCTCTTCAACAGAGTTCTGGGGGTGAAAGACACAGTCGGGGGGAGCACCATGGAGGAAGAGCTTGGTAAGAAACCACACACACTTCCCTTTTAACTCCAATCCTAACCCCTCTTGTCTGAACCCTGACCCCAATGAAGTCATGCATCCCGTGTAGATATAGTACCAAATCCTGGTCTCCTCCACAGCTAATACAACACGTACACCCAGGGCTGTAAGTGGGACCAATACAATGAATTAATGCCACATGGGGCCTCATTCTGGAGTACTTGGAGATTCTAGGATTTGCGTGTGTAAATGATTGGGAATTATCAAACTGTCGCACACAACATATATATGTAAACATGTTTTCATTGATAAATCAGAGCCATACTATATTTCTGCTCTCGTAAACAAGCGTTACAATCCCGCCTGAAAAACACCCTCCATTCACCTTTTATAATAACAAGAACACCCTCATTTTCTCTATGATGTGGAGATGTTG
Source organism: Oncorhynchus keta (assembly GCF_023373465.1). NCBI lineage: Eukaryota > Metazoa > Chordata > Actinopteri > Salmoniformes > Salmonidae > Oncorhynchus > Oncorhynchus keta. Next base: position 87,362,081 of record NC_068421.1, on the reverse strand, counting down.
GAACTGGGCCGTGACAGTTTCTAAGACAGCACAAGGGCAGCAAATATGATCACATTTCTGCAGAATGTTTCAATCTTTTGTAGTGACTATAGCCTACAGTGTGCCAAACACTGGTCGTGCGTTCTGCAAGATTGATTGTCTATGAAACAATTTAAAAGTGAATCCTACCTACAGCCTAATATTTGTTGTGTAAACCAGTCACATCAGAAAAGGAGAGACATGCCCGTTTAATATGATTATAATTTAGGCATTTATAATAAAAGTAAAATAAATATATTTGACAACATGCTGCTATGCGATCTTCTTACGAACGGCAAGTGGATCTGTTTTATCAATAGGCCTACCTTTTAATGTTTTTATTAGCCTCAGTTGGTAGAGCATGACGCTTAAAACGCCAGGGTCATGGGATTCGATTCACACGGGGGACCAGTATGAAAAATGGATGCACTCACTACTGCAAGGTGCTCTGGATAAAAGCGTCTGCTAAATGACTCAAATGTAATATAATATAAACACCTACATTTTCCCCAAAATGCAATGCAGTAGATCAACCACTGGAAGTTCTTCATACTCATGGTCTGAGATTTGCGTGGAGATACGCACACTTTCCCGTGAAGTTTAGAAATACCAACCTTTTTGGGGGAAACTGTCTTCTTTTGTGTGCGATACGCACCTTTGATAAATGAGGCCCCTGGAGTTGAGATTTGATGTGTTTAATAATTGTTGTCATGATAAGGCTTTGCTGTGCCGTTGTTTTCCGAGCGACAGATTCGTTAGCGTCATGCTTGCACCATTAATACAGCGAACACTACTTGTTTCTAGCCCAAACAGTTCAAAAGATCCGACCCATATTATCGGCACAACTTTTTTCTCTTCCTGTCACAGTTTTTGGGGTTGGGCGCATTTTACATTCATAAATCATGTCGTGGGCCGTTCTATAAAACTACGTGCGCCATCGACGTCGTTTACACTTTGTTCAGTCATGTTACCTCATTGGCTAGCTAGCTAACAACCTGGTAACTTTACCTTCATATCCTAACATTTGGGGGCACAGAAAGGAAGGGACAGGAGCATAGCAATTAATGAATGACAGATGACTTGCACTTGACGCTCTTAAAAAGATTCAATGTAATGCATCTCAATAGGAAAATAGTGCTTTTACATGATGTAGAAACATAACATTCCACAAATAACATTTTAAGTTCAATTACAGGTATTTGTATCAGCACTTTTTATAATAAACATGTATTTACATGGTTACATACTGTATTAGTTTATTGTGCACAACATACACTATACAACAGTACAGTATGTGGACACCCCTTCAAATGAGTGGATTCGGCTATTTCAGCCACACCCTTCGCTGACAGGTGTATAAAATCGAGCACACAGCCATGCAATCTCCATAGGCCAACGTTGGCAGTAGAATGGCCTTTCTGAAGAGCTCATTGACTTTCAACGTGGCATCATCATTGGATTCCACCTTTCCAACAAGTCAGTTCATTTACATTACATTTAAGTCATTTAGCAGACGCTCTTATCCAGAGCGACTTACAAATTGGTGCATACACCTTATGACATCCAGTGGAACAGCCACTTACAATAGTGCATCTAAATCTTTTAGGGGGGGGGGGGTGAGAAGGATTACTTACCCTATCCTAGGTATTCCTTGAAGAGGTGGGGTTTCAGGTGTCTCCGGAAGGTGGTGATTGACTCCGCTGTCCTGGCGTCGTGAGGGAGTTTGTTCCACCATTGGGGGGCCAGAGCAGCGAACAGTTTTGACTGGGCTGAGCGGGAACTGTACTTCCTCAGTGGTAGGGAGGCGAGCAGGCCAGAGGTGGATGAACGCAGTGCCCTTGTTTGGGTGTAGGGCCTGATCAGAGCCTGGAGGTACTGAGGTGCCGTTCCCCTCACAGCTCCGTAGGCAAGCACCATGGTCTTGTAGCGGATGCAAGCTTCAACTGGAAGCCAGAGTTCGTCAAATTTCTGCGCTGCTACAGCTGCACCGGTCAACTGTAAGTGCTGTTATTGGGAAGTAGAAACGTCTCGGAGCATCAACAGCTCAGCCGTGACGTGGTAGGTCACACACGCTCACAGAACGGGACCACCAAGTTCTGAAGTGCGTTGCCCTTAAAAATCGTCTGTCCTCGGTTGCAACACTCACTACCAAGTCAAACTTCCTCTGGAAGCAACGTCAGCGCATGAACTGTTCATTGGGAGCTTCATGAAATGGGTTTCCATGGCCGAGCAGCTGCGCACAAGCCTATATCATCAAATGTGTCGGCTGTAGTGGTGTAAAGCTCGCCGCCATTGGACTCTGGAGCAGTGGAAAAACGTTCTCCGGAGTGATGAATCACGCTTCACCATCTGTCAGTCCGACGGACGACTAATCTGGGTTTTGCGGATGCCAGGAGAAAGCTACCTGCCCCAATGCATAGTGTCAACTGTAAAGTTTGGTGGAGAAGGAATAATCATCTGGGGCTGTTGTTCACAGTTCGGGCTCGACCCCTTAGTTCCATTGAAGGGAGATCGTAACACAACAGCATAAAATCAATCAATCAATCAAATGTATTTATAAAGCCCTTTTTACATCAGCCGATGTCACAAAGTGCTATACAGAAACCCAACCTAAAACCCCAAACAGCAAGCAATGCATATGTAGAAGCACGGTGGCTAGGAAAAACTCCCTAGAAAGCCAGGAACCTAGGAAGAAACCAGGCTCTGAGGGGTGGCCAGTCCTCTTCCGGCAGTGCCGGGTTGAGATTATAACAGTACATGGCTAAGATGTTCAAACGTTCATAGATGACCAGCAGAGTCAAATAATAATAATAATCACAGGGGTTGTAGAGTGTGCAACAGGTCAGCACCTCAGGAGTAAATGTCAGTTGGCTCTTCATAGCCGAGCATTCAGAGTTAAGAGACAGCAGGTGCGGTAGAGAGAGTCGAAAACAGCAGGTCCGGGACAGGTAGCATGTCCGCTGAACAGGTCAGGGTTCCATAGCCGCAGGCAAAACAATTGAAACTGGAGCAGCAGCACACCTGGGGGGGACAAAAAGGAGTCATCAGGCCAGGTATTCCCAAGGCAAGGTCCCAGGGCCTAGGTCCTCCGGTAGGAGAGGGAGAGAGAGAGAATTAGAGGGAGCATACTTAAATTCACACAGGACACCAGATAAGACAGGAGAAATACTCCAGATATAACAGACTGACCCTAGCCCCCCGACACATAAACTATTGCAGTATAAATACTGGAGGCTGAGACGGGAGGGGTCGGGAGACATTGTGGCCCCGTCCAAATATACCCCCGGACAGGGCCAACCAGGCAGGATATAACCCCATCCACTTTGCCAAAGCACAGACCTCACACCACTAGAGGGATTTCTTCAAACCACCAACTTACTACCCTGAGACTAGGCTGAGTATAGCCCACTAAGATCTCCCCCGCATCACGAACCCAGGGGGCGTCAAACAGGAAGATCACATCAGTGACTCAACCCACTCAAATGACACCACCCTCCTAGGGACGGCATGGAAGAACACCAGTAAGCCAGTGGGTCAGCCCCCGTAATAGGGTTAGAGGCAGAGAATCCCAATGGAGAGAGGGGAACCGGCCAGGCAGAGACAGCAAGAGTGATTCGTCGCTCCAGTGCCATTCCGTTCACCTTCACACTCCTGGGCCAGACTACACTCAATCATACGACCTCATATGACCTACTGAAGAGATGAGTCTTCAATAAAGACTCGCCCCATCCCAGCATGTCCCGAAACACTTTGTTGATGAAGGTCTGGAAGACTGAAGGAGCATTAGATAGTCCAAAGGGCATTATGAGATACTCGTAAAAAGTGATAGTGGTCTCCCATTCATCGCCTGCACGAATGCGCACCAGATTGTAGGTGCTCCTCAAGTCCAGCTTCGTGATGTATTGCACCCCGTGAATTTGTTCGATGATGGTTGGGATGAGGGGTAAAGGATAGCTGAACTTGACGGTGGCCTTGTTCGATGATGGTTGGGATGAGGGGTAAAGGATAGCTGAACTTGACGGTGGCCTTGCTCAATAATCAATGCAGGGGCGCAGTCTCCCATCTTCTTAACAAAAAAAGAAGCTTGAGGAGGCTGGTGACTTAGAGGGATGGATAAAACTCTTCTGGAGAATCTCCTGTACATAGGTCTCCATGGCCTCGGTCTCCGCATAGGAGAGGGGATAGACATGTCCTCTTGGGAGGGCTGCATCAGACAACAGGTCAATGGCACAGTCCCAGGGGCGATGGGGAGGCAGGCGTGTGGCCTGGGTCTTAGAAAAACCCTGTGCAGATCCTGGTACTCCTCCGGTAAATCCACAGTCTGGACTTTTCACCTCTCCTCTCGGACCAGGAAATAACCGGGTTATGCAAACTCAACCAGGGGAGACCTAAACCGTGCCAAGCCCACCTAGGAGGTTGTCCAATGCTGATGAGCTGGTCAAGTGACAGGTTGTCATCATGGCAGGCTAACTCCAGCTATACCTCCTTCCGCAGTCCGCTGCAGAAAACTGTGACCAGAGTCAACTCGTTCCATCCGGTGGAAGCCACAACGGGACGGTCCTAACTCCCTGGCGTAGTCGAGGTACACCTTCACCCCCCTCTCGGCCCTCCACAGGATGATCAAACACAGAGCGGAAGAGGAGGTTGATGCGCTTGTAGGGTGACCTCGGTTCCGTCTGTCTCCCAGACCGCGGCACCTCAGTCCAGAGTCTCTTCCGGAAACAGCCTTGGCGTAGCGAGCGAGGTACAGGTCGCATTGTAGAAGGAAACCCTTGCATCTTGCTGGCTCGCCGTAGAAGCGCTGCGGGAGGGACAGGGGAATACCGCGGACCGGCTCCGATGGAACGGAGGTAGGTTGGGGAGTGGAAGTTGGTACCAGAATCGGTGCTGGAGACTGCACGTTCCGCTCCAAGTGCAGGATGGTTGCCAACACACTGTCCATGGCGATACCGAGTCTGGAGAGACAGTCCTCGTGGTGCTGTACTGTGCCTACAATGGTCGCCATCTCGGACTTTCCTGCTGTCTCCAATTGTTGGTCGGTTATTCTGTCACGCTGGTATAAAGGATTTGGAGACAGGCGCAAGAATACATAATAAGGGTTTTTTAATACACCCAAAACAAACACGTATACAAAATACTGGGGTGTACCCAAACAAACGAGCGAGGGTAAAGCTCGTAGAATGACACGGAACGAGACCCGTAATACACAATGCACAAAAGACACAGCACAGAAGCTGAAACAACGCAGAGGTACTCATACGACCAAGGGACATGGGAACAATAACCGACACGGACTATGGGGAACGGAGGGTACATATATGACATACTAATCAGGGGAAATGGGAACCAGGTGTGCGTAATCAGACAAGACAGTCCGGGGTTGAGGATAATGTTCCCAGTTCAGTGAAGCCTAGAAGGCCGGTGACGTCGACCTCCGGAACTGGTAAACCGAATGAGCAGCTGTACTGGGGGGATCCGTAACAGATCCTTGGTTGGGGTCTAAGCAGATTGTTTGTTGCAATTGAAAATGTAATAAAATGGTGGTCTGATAGTCCAGGATTATAAGGAAAAAATATTAAGATCCACAATATTTATTCCACGGGACAAAACTAGGTCCAGAGTATGACTGTGGCAGGTCCAGAGATATGTTGGACAAAACCCACTGATGATGGCTCCGAAAGCCTTTTGGAGTGGGTCTGTGGACTTTTCCATGTGAATATTAAAGTCACCCCAAAAATATTAATATTATCTGCCATGACTACAAGATCCGATAGTAACTCAGGAAATTCAGTGAGGAACGCTATGTACAGCCCAGGAGGCCTGTAAACAGTAGCAATAAAAAGTGATTGAGTAGGCTGCATAGATTTCATGACTAGAAGCTCAAAAGATGAAAACGCAGTCATTTTGATTTGGTTAATTGAAATTTGCTGTCGTAAATGTTAGCAACACCTCCGCCTTTCCGGAATGCGCAGGGCATATGGTCACTAGTGTAACCTGGAGGAGAGGCCTCATTTAACACAGTAAATTCATTAGGCTTAAGCCATGTTTCGGTCAGGCCAATCACATCAAGATTATGATCAGTGATTAGTTCATTGCCTTGGAAGTTAGGGATATAACACTAAGTAGTCCTATTTTGAGATGTGAGGTATCACAATCTCTTTCAATAATAACAGGAATGGAGGAGGTCTTTATTCCAGTGTGATTGCTAAGGTGAACACCGCCATGTTTAGTTTTGCCCAACCTAGAACGAGGCACAGACACGGTCTCAATGTGGATACCTGAGCTGACTACACTGACTGTGCTAGTGGCAGACCCCACATCTCATTGTGGAGCTAGTGGAGCTAGAGGAGCCCTGTTTATGTTCATAGGGCTCCTGAGTGGCGCAGTGGGCAAAGGCACTGCATCTCAGTGCTAGAAGTGTCACTACAGACCCTGCTTCAAGTCCAGGCTCTATCACAACCGGCTGTGATTGGGAGTCCAATAGGGCGGTGCACAATTTTTTAATTTTTAATTTATTTTTCTAACCTTTATTTAACTAGGCAAGTCAGTTAAGAACAAATTCTTATTTTCAATGACGGCCTAGGAACAGTGGGTTAACTGCCTGTTCATGTCAGCTCAGGGGTTTGAACTTGCAACCTTCCGTTTACTAGTCCAACGCTTTAACCACTAGGCTACCCTGCCGCCCGGGGTAGGCCATCATTGTAAATAAGAATTTGTTTTTAACTGATTTGCCTAGTTGGAAATCCTCCCCAGATGAGTTGATTCTGTTATAGCAGCAAGGGGGCACCAACCAAATATGAATTCCCATGATTTTGGAATGAGCTGTTTGACGAGCAGGTGTCCACATAGTTTTGGTAATGTAGTGTATGCTTCAGAAGTACCTAGAATTCATATAGGTTATATTTTCTGGTGCTCCTAACTTTTTAAAGTTGGGAGCACTACTGCTACCATTGAACATTTTTAATTAAGAGCCCTGCGTACACCTTTCTAGTATCTACTTACAGTGCAGCTCATACAGCCTTGTCCCAGTGACTGATACCTTGAGGCACTTATTGTGCTAATCTCAAAGGCTTAGTTCCAATTTGATGTGTTAGCCCACAGTCCCCATTCCAATGTGTCGTGTCTGCTCTGCACAACGCAAGCCAACTGCACCTCCCATTGTAGTCTGTTTCCTATTACGCAGCTTTATGTGACACGCGAGTGACAGCTGTACCTGATGCCAACTCACATCACACCCGTCAATCGGTTCCAAAAATAACTTTCTCCTGGGTTTTCTCAGATGAGGGTGTGATTCCCTTCAATGGAAACAAAAATGATGTTCAGCTTCCTGTCACTATTTATAAAGGTTTATGAAGATGTTTGGTTAATGGGCTATTGAGGTTTGATTTGACCTTTTAACACACCAACACACACACACACACACCGGTCATTCACCAACACACACACACATACCGGTAATTCACCAACACCCACACCTACACAACAATACAGTACATACCAGCTTGCAAGTGCAGTGACTACACATATACTCCTACACACATTCCAAGAACTGACTGATGTATGTTATACGCAGATTGTTTTATTGTGTTTGTTATGTAAGCCATTAGTTTATAGAAAGGTAGGGCCTAAACAATGGAAAGTGAATTGGACTGCAGTTAGGCCATGATAAGCTTTGCTTTTTGGAGATGGTGACTGAAGACTTGGATGTGAGTAAAAGTGTGATTGAGGAAGATGTCCTTGTCTCTTCCCACAGAACAGATAAAACCTCAACACATCGTGGGGGAGGAGAGTATGGACAATGATGAGGAGCCTCGGAAAGGTGAGGACTACAATACCCATGAAGCACAACGATTCATAGGAAATGAACAGAATCCTGAACAAGTGTATGGTCTAATGGTTGAAACAAATCTCTGCAATGCATCAGCTTCTGTTTTGACATATTTAAACTGCTTCTGGGAAGTCACCGCCCCGACGCTGCATTTTTCATACGTTACGTCTCTTTCCTTTATTTAATTATAACACATTCTTATGTATGTATGCATCATGCTGGAACAGAAGTTGAGGTGAGTGCATCAGACTTAATTTCACCCCCTGGCAATTAAACCAACCGTGTTGCATCAGGTTCAACTAGCTGTCAGTGGTTGTTCTTAGCAGATGTAGTTAGCGTCGCTGTATCTGTGCCCACATGAAAAAAATACTATAGTATACTTACTATGGTATAAATACTATAGTGAATACTGTTAAGTATTTACAGTTAACTATAGTATAAATACTGTAGTAAAATAAAGCTGTAGTATATAATATAGTAATTCATGTAGTGTTTTTGCAGATTGTAATATAGTATTTACTGTAGTGTTTTTGTTTTATTATCTGTAGTGTTTTTGACATATATAGTATTTATTATTTCTCCTTCAGGAAACCTACTGGAGAAATATTTAGAAGTTTTTGCACATTTTCTACAACTGTAGTGTTTTTGAGTTAATATAGTATTTACTGAACAGATAGTAATCAGAGATTTCTGTGTTTTTGCAGATTGTAATACAACCTGTAGTGGAGTTATCTTTGACTGGGATTATTTCTCCTTGAAAACAGAAATAGTTCAGAGATTCTGCTCATTTTCTACAACCTGTAGGGAGTTAGGACTGGGTTCTGAACAGATAGTTCAGAGATTCTGCTCTTTTCTACAACCTGTAGGGAGTTAGGACTGGGTTCTGAACAGATAGTTCAGAGATTCTGCTCTTTTCTACAACCTGTAGGGAGTTAGGACTGGGTTCTGAACAGATAGTTCAGAGATTCTGCTCTTTTCTACAACCTGTAGGGAACACAATATATGGTCTGGCACAAATTGTGATATGGGAATGGGCTGTTATATTCAAATTAAATACTGTAGTATTTAATATTGTTCAAAAAGTCTAGTGTTTTTGCAGACATTACTGTAGTATTTAATATTGTTCAAAAAGTCTAGTGTTTTTGCAGACATTACTGTGGTATTTTCCGGAGTGCTTTTTTTTGTGGATAATACTATAAAATGTACTATAGTATTCTACAGTATACTACATATTTTATACATTTTAAGTACTACATGTTTGAGGGATACTACAGTGTAGTATAGTATTCTACATTATACTACAGTTTACTAAAGAATTCTATAGTAAGTACTGTAACAGAGAGGGATGGTCAGAGTAAAAAAAGATTATCCCAATGGAGACTGAATATACCTACTTTACAGTATATACTGTATGTGATAGTATTATAGAAAGATTATATGGAGAGAGGTTTACATCCACCTTAGAGCAGTTTTAACCAATTCCTGACATTTAATCCTGGTAGAGAAAGATTATATGTGGTCAGAGAGAGAGTGGGTCAGAAGTTTACATACACTCAATTGATAGCCTTTAAAGTTTAATTTGGGAAGGTGCTTGGTCATGTGTAAGTAAAAAGGGCACAGGTGCACAACTCTAGTCCCAACTCCAGTCCTTGTACTATCAGACTGAATATACCTACTTTACAGTATATACTGTATGTGATAGTATTATACCTGGGTATTCAGGTGTGTGGACTGATTGATTGATCAGTTAGAGTTGAAGTCGGAGGTTTACATACACCGTAGCCAAGTACATTTAAACTCAGTTTTAACCAATTCCTGACATTTAATCCTGGTAAAAAAATTCCCTGTCTTAGGTCAATTAGGACCACCACTTTATTTTAAGAATGTGAAATGTCAGAATAATAGCAGAGAGAATTATTTTTCTTTCATCATATTCCCAGTGCAGGCACAGGTTGAACCGGGTTTACGGGAGATCTACACTCACGCACCTCTTAGGCTCCATTTGGTAGCATTGCCGCAGGATAACCTTAAGATTACGCCCTGGCTCAATTATGGCATTTGGGTCAAACGCACTTTCGTGCGTAGCCGGTGCCTGACCAAGTTTCCCACAATGAAGTCTGCTACCTGGTGAGTTTTGGCCCCCCATTCCTCCTGACAGAGCTGCTGCCAACCTCATTCTAACTGAGTCAGGTCGATAGGCCTCCAAGTTGTGTAGTCCAGATTCTGCGCTGATGCAAGCTGTTGTTTTCAGTTCTGCTTTACCACAAATTTTCAATGGGATTGAGGTCAGTGAAACCCAGGCCACCTAAGTATGATTCTCAATCAGAGACAACTAATGACACCTGCCTCTGATTGAGAACCATACTAGGCCGAAACATAGAAATAACCAAAACTTTGTGATGACCACTGCCCACAAATTTTCAATGGGATTGAGGTCAGGGCTTTGTGATGACCACTCCAATACCTTGACTTTGTTGTCCTTAAGCCATTTTGCCACAACTTTGGAAGTATGCTTAGGGTCATTGTCCATTTGGAAGAACCATTTGCGACCAACCTTTAACTTCCTGACTGATGTCTTGAGTTGATGCTTCAATATATCCACGTAATTTTCCTTCCTGATGAAACCATCTATTTTGTGAAGTGAACCAGTCCCTCCTGCAGCAAAGCACCCCCACAACATGATGCTGCCACCCTGTGCTTCATGGTTGGGGTGGTGTTATTTGGCTTGCAAGTCTCCCCCTTTTTCCTCCAAACATAACGATGGGCATTATGGCCAAACAGTTCTATTTTTGTTTCATCAGACCAGAGGACATTTCTCCAAAAAGTACGATCTATGTCCCCATGTGCAGTTGCAAACCATAGACTGGCTTTGTAGTGGCTTCTTCCTTGCTGAGCGGCCTTTCAGGTTATGTTGATTTTCAACATTTTTTAATGTGGATATAGGTACTTTTGTACCTGTTTCCTCCAGTATCTTCACAAGGTCCTTTGCTGTTGTTCTGGGATTGATTTGCACTTTTCGCACAAAAGTACATTAATCTCTAGGAGACGGAACGCGTCTCCTTCCTGAGCGGTATGACGGCTGCGTGGTCCCATGGTGTTTATACTTGCGTACTATTGTTTGTACAGATGAACGTGGTACCTTCAGGCGTTTGGAAATCACACGGATGACCCAGACTTGTGGAGGCCTCCAATTTTTTTTCTGAGGTCTTGGCTGATTTCTTTTGATTTTCCCATGATGTCAAGAAAAGAGGCACTGAGTTTTTAGGTAGGCCTTGAAATACATCCACAGGTACACCTCCAATTGACTCAAATTATGTCAATTAGCCTATCAGAAGCTTCTAAAGCCATGACATAATTTTGGGGAATTTTCCAAGTAAAGGCACAGTCAACTTATTGTATGTAAACTTCTGACCCACTGGAATTGCGATGCAGTGAATTATAAGTGAAATAATCTGTCTGTAAACAATTGTTGAAAAAATGACTTGTGTCATGCACAAAGTAGATGTCCTAACCGACTTGCCAAAACTATAGTTTGTTAACAAGAAATTTGTGGAGTGGTTGAAAAACCTTGTTTTAATGACTCCAACCCAACCTAAGTGTATGTAAACCTCCGACTTCAACTGTAAGTGCCAGGGAGAAAAGTCAAGATCTACAGGTGTGCACTTCAGATCAAGGACTATCAAGCACCTCTAGCTACCAAATATCCTGTACGCCTACAAGTACATCCCATGTGCCTCTCTTTATCAACATTGTCCCCTTCTCTCTCCCTTGCATCTTTTCTGATTTCAATACCTCTCTCCTTTCCAGGAGGCAGTGAGAACCCGGATGATGAGTACCACCGCACCGCCCAGAACAGCTGGGTCCAGCGAATGATCACCTCCCTCTTCAGCGACTCCTCCCTGTTCAACACACGGGAGGGGCGGGCGGGGAAGGTCCATAACTTCATGCTGGGCCTCAACCTCAACACCAACATGCCCTTCTCCACCTTCGGAGACTTCATGTACCAGAACTCCTGCGCCTCCGTCGAGGATGAGGTGGACGCTGTCACAGGTCAGATGTCAAATCTGCCGATCCAGGAGTTCTGGATGTAACACATTCTAGATTCTATATTCCAGATATACAGTGGGGCAAAAAAGTATATAGTCAGCCACCAATTGTGCAAGTTCTCCCACTTAAAAAGATGAGAGAGGCCTGTAATTTTCATCACAGGTACACTTCAACTATGACAGACAAAATGAGAGAAAAAAAATCCAGAAAATCACATTGCAGGCTTTTTAATGAATTGGTCAATAACAAAAGTTTATCTCAATACTTTGTTATATACCCTTTGTTGGCAATGACAGAGGTCAAACGTTTTCTGTAAGTCTTCACAATGTTTTCACACACTGTTGCTGGTATTTTGGCCCATTCCTCCATGCAGATCTCCTCTAGAGCAGTGATGTTTTGGGGCTGTTGCTGGGCAACACGGACTTTCAACTCCCTCCAAAGATTTTCTATGGGGTTGAGATCTGGAGACTGGCTAGGCCACTCCAGGACCTTGAAATGCTTCTTACGAAGCCACTCCTTCGTTGCCCGGGTGGTGTGTTTGGGAAAGACCCAGCCACGTTTCATCTTCAATGCCCTTGCTGATGGAAGGAGGTTTTCACTCAAAATCTCATGATACATGGCCCCATTCATTCTTTCCTTTCCACGGATCAGTCGTCCTGGTCCCTTTGCAGAAAAACAGCCCCAAAGCATGATGTTTCCACCCCCCACAGTAGGTATGGTGTTATTTGGATGCAACTCAGCATTCTTTGTCCTCCAAACACGACGAGTTGAGTTTTTACCAAAAAGTTATATTTTGGTTTCATCTGACCATATGACATTCTCCCTATCTTCTTCTGGATCATCCAAATGCTCTCTAGCAAACTTCAGACGGGCCTGGACATGCACTGGCTTAAGCAGGGGGACACGTCTGGCACTGCAGGACTTGAGTCCCTGGCGGCATAGTGTGTTACTGATGGTAGGCTTTGTTAGTTTGGTCCCAGCTCTCTGCAGGTCATTCACTAGGTCCCCCCGTGTGGTTCTGGGATTTTTGCTCACCGTTCTTGTGATCATTTTGACCCCACGGGGTGAGATCTTGCGTGGAGCCCCAGATCGAGGGAGATTATCAGTCGTCTTGTATGTCTTCCATTTCCTAATAATTGCTCCCACAGTTGATTTCTTCAAACCAAGCTGCTTACCTATTGCAGATTCAGTCTTCCCAGCCTGGTGCAGGTCTACAATTCTGTTTCTGGTGTCCTTTGACAGCTCTTTGGTCTTGGCCATAGTGGAGTTTAGAGTGTGACTGTTTGAGGTTGTGGACAGGTGTCTTTTATACTAATAACAAGTTCAAACAGGTGCCATTAATACAGGTAACGAGTGGAGGACAGAGGAGCCTCTTAAATAAGAAGTTACAGGTCTGTGAGAGCCAGAAATCTTGCTTGTTTGTAGGTGACCAAATACTTATTTTCCACCATCATTTGCAAATGAATTCATAAAAAATCATACAATGTGATTTTCTGGATTTTCCCCCCTCATTTTGTCTGTCATAGTTGAAGTGTACCTATGATGAAAATTACAGGCCTCTCTCATCTTTTTAAGTGGGAAAATTTGCACAATTGGGGGCTGACTAAATACTTTTTTGCCCCACTGTACCTGTTTGACTGTTGTTAGAGTCTAAATCAAGCAGATTCTAGATCCAGTAGAACTTGGCAATAGAGCTCTTGTTGGAGCTGTGTACTATTCAGTAGAGTTACAGTGGAGTTATTGGAAGGTTATGGTGGTGATTTTATTTAAGTCTGAGTGCATAATAAAACTGCCTCAATTACAGTACAGTTACAGTATAATAGCGTTACTAAATGCCAGACTGTGTACAAATGGAAACCGCTATAGTATGACCATACACACACACACACACACACACACACACACACACACACACACACACACACACACACACACACACACACACACACACACACACACATACCCATCCACACACACAAACATACCCATCCACACAAATTCCCTTACGCATCTCTACCTTAACACATTCTGTATTTATTCTGCATCGTATTCCATAACGTTCTCAGACCCCGATGAGTTTGCTGATATCTACGAGCCCTTGGACGTGAAGAGTAAGAAGATCCATATAGTAGACAGTGGTTTGACCTATAACCTCCCGTACCCCCTCATCCTGCGGCCGCAGCGTGGCGTCGACCTCATCATCTCCTTCGACTTCTCAGCTCGCCCCAGCGACTCCAGCCCGCCCTTCAAGGTCATTGTGATGACAAGCGCCACCTGCCAGTACTTCCTGGTTTTAAAATGTTTATGTGTTTATTTCATTTTATCATTGTCATTTTTTTGTGCGCAATTTCTGCGTGATTATTAATGTGTTAGGATAAAAGTTTTAAGAATTGAACTATGCAATAGTAATCAAGAGGCTAGCTTTTTGACTTGTGTTTGGTATGTAGGAGCTTCTGCTGGCTGAGAAGTGGGCCCGGATGAACAAACTGCCGTTCCCTAAGATCGACCCTAAAGTGTTTGACCGTGAGGGCCTGAAAGAGTGCTACGTCTTCAAGCCAAAAAAGGGGGAACGGAACTGCCCCACTGTCATCCATTTTGTCCTGGTCAACATCAACTTCAGGACATTCAAAGCCCCTGGTAAGTACTGTATGTGTACTGTATACCTGAGGTAGGACCAAGTCACTATTATTCGAGTCCACAACTCTTGTGTATACCATATGCATGTCTGTATAGGTTGTGTATGTGAAATATATTAGATTTCTTTAGTCGAGCAGTAGTCTGGTTTACAAGAGAGAAAAAAAGAACAAAAATCATGGTGTATAAGACACCTGTCTGATTGGTGCCTGGTTGAGTGGACTGATCCATTGTGGAGGCCGTGGGGATGGTACAGTCCATCAGTCTAAGACTTATATTATGTACAATGGTGCAATACAAATACAGTTTTTCATAACAAATGGTCGCTGTCCGCGGTTCTGAAACACATCAGTGCTCTGTTGATTTGGCGCTTGTTGCTATGTGCATAATAGTAAAGTTAATCAGCATGGTGTTGAGAACAATGTGGTGGAGGCAGCAGTTTGAGTTAGGAGATGAGAAAACAGCCCTTGCCTTAATCGTCTAAGAAAAGTGAGGAGAGAGGAAACCCCAACTTAAATAGGTCTATAATCAACAGCCTAACTGTTAAATGTGCCTAGCTTTATTAATCTTCCATATCTACAGAAATAAGACAGATCCTGCTTCTGTTGCCTGTTTTACTGTTTGGTTGGTAGTCTAATGATTCCGTGAGCACCAAGCCTCTTGCTGTTTTTAATCTTTGCTATGCTGTAATAAAGGCTTTACAGGCTTTACACTTATTTTGTTAGACGAGCTTCTCTGGTAATATTTATAATGTGTTTAATGCTCTTCCAAATAATAATTTATAACTATAATAATAACCCTCCTTTTTCCTTGATCTCCTTCTTATTGTTATTATTACTATTATTATGATCATCATTATAATAATAAGTAATATCATTATCATTAGTAGGGTTAGTGTAGCAGCCTTGTATAACCACCATTGAGCTGTAGGCCAAAGAGAGCATCCGGTTTAGTCTTAAAACCGTAACTTAGTTAGGCCTATATTTCAATACTTATATAGGCTACTGTATCAATCAATCATTTATTTGTTCATGTCATCACACAGCTTACAAGTTATTCATGACGTGAAATGCAATCAAGCATTTTAGTTTTAAAATAAAATAACAAATGCAACCATTTAATAATTAGCATAAACAATAAATAGGCCTAAACTGTTCCATTTCGGGAAATTTCATTAACGTATTAATGCGGCTGTTTTTAGACTTTGATGTAATAGAGGCTTTACAAAAAAAAAGAAAAATAAACGTTACGACATACTCTCTCCTACAATTTATTTGGTGTTGTTTACGTTGTTCCAAATGGTCAGAAAAATGGTTGTAATGTAACAACAGCTGTTTGGCACATAATATGTACGCAGTGCTGGCTCCTTACCTTATTTTTCTTGATCTCCAGTATTTTCCACAACTAGTCAAATTAATTCCACACATCTGACTTCCCCTTTACCTCCTGTGCAACCAGTAAACGTTCCCCTGTTTCAAGTTTATTTGTCACGTCGTGTGCATCCATTTTTATGTCATGTGTTACATTGTGAGTTGATTTTTTTTATTGAACCTTTATTTAACTAGGCAAGTCAGTTAAGAACAAAATCTTATTTACAATGACGGCCGACCCCGGCCAAACCCGGACGACGCTGGGCCAATTGTGTGTCGCCCTATGGGACTCCCAATCGCAGCCGGTTGTGATACAGCCTGGATTCAAACCAGGGTGTCTGTAGTGACATAGTGCCTTAGACCACTGCACCACTCGGGAGCCCACGAGTTTATAACCAGTTTATCAAGTTTATAACCAGTTTATCAAGTTTATAACCAGTTTATTGATGTGATAATGATATGCTATATGTCAGGCCCTATTGGTCACGTGCATGTAAAGCATATATGTGTCACATGAAGAGAGCAAAGGTTGAGGGAATAGAGAATGTTTTTCTTAACAAATGATGGATTTCGGTAACAGAACTTTTCAGTCAGAAATGGCTGTGAATATGTTGCAGCTTCAGCAACACGTACAGCGTGATAAACATGTTGATGTTCTGTGGTGGTCGCTGCAGCAGGGAGGAGAGTCTTTTTTTTTAACACAGTGCAGCAAGTCTGAGCCAGGCCCAGCACAATAAAGTCAATTGCGGTCCTCTAGTCATGTGTGTGTCTTAATTATTTCATCAAAAATTTGCTTAAAGCATCAGACAAGCTCAGTGCATATAGTTGATTTGATAAAAACACAGATGTGTCTATATATGGAAAAAATGTAGTCGGAGACAGCCCTAACATACTGTACATTTATTAAAACTTTAATTTAATGTTCTGTTGCTGATGACTGGGGTGAATGCAGAAAAAGATTTCAGGACAAGACACCCTCTTTATGACTAGGCCTATCTGACTTATATTATTGTGATGTCATAATGCTTCATGACAATGTCATAAAGTATATTTACTTAGTCCATTGTGACAGGATGGTCATAATGCTTCATGACAGTGTCATGAAGTCTATTTTCTGCTAGATATTTAACATAATATATACATAATTCATAACAACAACAACAACAAAGGACTTAAGAAACAAACTACCAAACAAAAATAAACTTCTTGGCAGGGAAAAAACACATTTGAATAAATGTGGGTTTTGACACTCATGTAGGTGTCCTAACAAGCAATAACATAATATAATACAGTGCATTCGGAAAGTATTCAGACCCCTTGACCTTTTCAAAAAAAAATTACATTACAGCCTTATTCTGAAATGGATTAAATAGTTTTTTTACTCATCAATCTACACACAATACCCCATAATGACATCACAATACTCCATAATGACATCACAATACCCCATAATGACATCACAATACCCCATAATGACATCACAATACCCCATAATGACATCACAATACCCCATAATGACAAAGCAATAACAGATTTTTCGAAATGTGTGCAAAGTGAAGAGGTGACTCCGGGATGCTGCCCTTCTAGGCAGAGTTGCAAAGAAAAAGCCATATCTCAGACTGGCCATTAAAAAGAAAAGATTAAGATGGGCAAAATAACTCAGACACTGGACAGAGGAACTCTGCCTAGAAGGCCAGCATCCTGGAGTCACCTCTTCACTGTTGACGTTGAGACTGGTGTTTTGCTGGTACTATTTAATGAAGCTGCCAGTTGTGACTTGTGAGGCGCCTGTTTCTCAAACTAGACACTCTAATGTACTTGTCCTCTTGCTCAGTTGTGCACCGGGGCCTCCCACTCCTCTTTCTATTCTGGTTAAAGCCATTTTCCTCTGTTCTGTGATGGGAGTAGTACACAGCGTTATACAAGATCTTCAATTTCTTGGCAATTTCTCACATGGAATAGCCTTGTAATCAAACCCACAAATGCTGATGCTCCAGATACTCAACTAGTCTAAAGAAGGCCCCGTTTTATTGCTTCTTTAATGAGCACAACAGTTTTCAGCTGTGCAAACATAATTGCAAAAGGGTTTTCTAATGATCAATTAACCTTTTAAAATTATAAACTTGGATTAGCTAACACAACGTGCTTTTGGAACACAGGAGTGACGGTTGCTGATAATGGGCCTCTGTACTCTTATGTGGATATTCCATTCAAAATCATTTCCAGCGACAATAGTTATTTACAACATTAACAATGTCTACACTGTATTTCTGATCAATTTGATGTTATTTTAATGGACAAAAAAATGTGCTTTTCTTTCAAAAACAAGGACATTTCTAACTTTTGATCGGTAGTGTATTCCATACATAAGAGTACGCTCATAGGGAATATGCTCCTAAGGAAGTTGAAGGTTTATGCTAGAAAAGATGGTTGTGTGTGGGATTGGTATTTTACAAGATGCCTGGGGGGGTGAGTCATAAGGAGAAGATCTATGATCAGGTGCTATGTTGGGAATCTCTTGCTATGCTGGGAGTGAAGTGTGTGTAAACAGGGTATACATCATTTGCCATAGGAAGACAGGGACACACAGACACAGGCCAGGCCTCTCTCCTCTGCTCACACACTGAGTTATAGTGTTTTAGGGCCTCACGAATGAGGAACACACACATGTACACATCCTCTGCTGTATTTGTGTTGTGTAGGAGAGAGAGTAGGTCACATCACTGGTCTGGTATTCCCCTGTAGAGTCGGTGGGTGACAAGTGTGCCATCATTTAGTGATCATTCATTCATGGAATTAGGAAATACATGAGAAGACATGTTTTAACAACCCAACCCAACCTTGTAAGGCAGACGGAAATAGTTGCCGTACCTGCAGGCAACAGATTACGTAGTGTGTGGCCGTTTTGTCTAGTCCACGTCCTCAGTCAGAGCCCTGCATGGGCATGAATTTTAAGCCCTACCCATGCCCGATTGCTTCTGGCAAATTTAAAGGCCCGACCCTGCCCGAAACCCAAAATCAGAAATAACTCCCTCTGTTAATAAATCCATTAGCTGCTCCTCTCTGTGTCTGTCACTCGCTCCCTGCACGCTGCTCATGGTGGTTCTGGGTCTGTGAGTATCCAAAACAACGGCTCTGTCACTCGCTCCCTGCACGCTACTCATGGTGGCTCTGGGTCTGTGAGTATCCAAAACAACGGCTCTGTCACTCGCTCCCTGCACGCTGCTCATGGTGGCTCTGGGTCTGTGAGTATCCAAAACAACGGCTCTGTCACTCGCTCCCTGCACGCTGCTCACGGTGGTTCTGGGTCTGTGAGTATCCAAAACAACGGCTCTGTCACTCGCTCCCTGCACGCTGCTCATGGTGGTTCTGGGTCTGTGAGTATCCAAAACAACGGCTCTGTCACTCGCTCCCTGCACGCTGCTCATGGTGGTTCTGGGTCTGTGAGTATCCAAAACAACGGCTCTGTCACTCGCTCCCTGCACGCTGCTCATGGTGGTTCTGGGTCTGTGAGTATCCAAAACAACGGCTCTGTCACTCGCTCCCTGCACGCTGCTCATGGTGGTTCTGGGTCTGTGAGTATCCAAAACAACGGCTCTGTCACTCGCTCCCTGCACGCTACTCATGGTGGCTCTGGGTCTGTGAGTATCCAAAGCAACGGCTCTGTCACTCGCTCCCTGCACCCTGCTCATGGTGGCTCTGGGTCTGTGAGTATCCAAAACAACGGCTCTGTCACTCGCTCCCTGCACGCTACTCATGGTGGCTCTGGGTCTGTGAGTATCCAAAACAACGGCTCTGTCACTCGCTCCCTGCACGCTGCTCATGGTGGCTCTGGGTCTGTGAGTATCCAAAACAACGGCTCTGTCACTCGCTCCCTGCACGCTGCTCACGGTGGTTCTGGGTCTGTGAGTATCCAAAACAACGGCTCTGTCACTCGCTCCCTGCACGCTGCTCATGGTGGCTCTGGGTCTGTGAGTATCCAAAGCAACGGCTCCACTTGGGCTGCTCTGCTCAATGATGAGACATGAGAAAGCAGTTAGTGGTTAGCTACTTTTTACCACTAAACTCTGACAGAACTCGAGGAACATTATTATTTTCTGTGAAATATATCTGAGATTGAAGAACTTCTGACAGACACCATGTTATGATCTTTGTTCAATATGTCAGATATGGCTGTATTGCGCAGCAGAGCACAAGCAAATGTCTCAGCTTAAAAATGTTAGTGATCGATTTAGGGATACTCGAGCCTTGCCCGTACCCTAGTTATTGATGGAAAAACAGGCCATACCCGGCCCTGATGTATAATGTCGGGGCCCGTCGGGCTCGGGTCGGGTATCTAAGCTCTACCGTCAGTCAAACTGCTCAGTGCTCAACATGGAGCTGGGCGACAAAAACCCATATCTTTATAAATTGCCTGAATATATGTTATAACGATAAGTAGAACGATACATTTATAACATTAATGTGCACCACAGTTTTGTTTATTTTTATAACCTTTAAAGTACTAAAGTACTAAATACTATGGTTGTAAAGTGCTATGGTTATAGCCATCAATTGTCCAATTAACAATCACCCGTATTAGCAAACTTATTTCATTTCAAACTTCACATTTCTCATGTACAGGCTACTTATCACAATGAACAATATCAGCAAAATGCCTGCGATAAGTGATTGGTATGGTCGGTGTCGATCATTTGCAGTTTATCGTTCCAGCTCTAACTCAACAGTCAAACCGAAGCTAACCTCAAGGGTTAAGTTAAGGCATTCATTCCGAGTTGTTAGAAGGAAAGAGTCAACCATTTTGTATCTTATATTGTTTTTTGTGCATCTCTTAGGAATGTTCTATGGATTCCCGGAGTCATATTTTCATGTGTATCTGAGCTATTGCCATTCAAGCAGGCAGAATAGATACATGATGCAAACCTCTCCATACTAGCTGTATTTCTGCCTGCTTGAATTGATAGAACATGTCTCAAAAACTATATAACATTAAAACTAAGTGAATGATTCCTTTAAGGTTTGGATTAGGGTTAAAAAAAGACAAATTTTTTTTTTTTTTTTTAACTAACAAGTGCCCAGCACTGGGATTGAACCCACGACATTCAGAGCCATAACTCACGGTTTAAGAGATACTGTTATAGTTATAAGATGTTAACAGGCACTCGTATTGCCCCGAGTGGAGGAGAAATTGCCATGTAAATAAAATGACTAGCCATCGTTTGTTAAAACGGGTTGACAGCTCACCATCACCCTGGAGCTTGGGCTGAAACATCCATAGTTCTGAATGAGTCATATGATACAGGCTAGTATTAGCTATCACTGTCACACAAGGAGAGAATGGTATATGACCAATTATTAGTTAGTCATAGTCACTATCATCCTGAAGGACATATAGTGCCTTCAGAAAGTATTCACACCTCTTGACTTTTTCAACAAAATAAAAAGTGTTACAAGATGGGATTCAAATGGATTTAATAGGTTGTTGTTTTTTTGTCAACGATCTACACAAATAATAATATTTGGGTCTGTAATATCAAAATGGAAGAAAAATTCTAACATTTGTAAAATAATATATAAAAAATAAAACACTACTATATCTTGATTACATAAGTATTTAACCTCTTGAGTCAATACATGACAGTGTCACCTTTGACAGTGATTCTTGGGAAGTCTCTAAAAGCTTTGTACACCTCGATTATACAATATTTGCACATTATTCTTTTAAATTTAAATTCTCCAAGCTCTGTCAAGTTGGTTGTTGATTGTGCTAGACAGCAAGTCTTGCCATAGATTTTCGAGACGATTTAAGTCAAAACTGGAACTAAGCCACTCAGGAACAATCAATGTCGTCTTGATAAGCAACTCCAGTGTTTTAGGCTATTGTCGTGCTGAAAAGTGAATTCGTCCCCCAGTGTCTGTTAGAAAGTACACAGAACCAGGTTTTCCTCAATTATTTTGCCAGTGCTTAGCTCTATTCTGTTTCTTTTTATCCTAAAAAATGTATGTCTTTGCCGATGACCCATAACATTATGCAGCCACCACCATGCTTGAAAATATGAAGCGTAGTACTCAGTGATGTGTTGTTGGGTTTGCCCCAAACACAACGCTTTGTATTCAGGACATGAAGTTAATTTATTTTCCACATTTTTTGTAGTTTAACTTTAGTGCCTTATTGCAAACAGGATGCATGTTTTGGAATATTTTTATTCTGTACATGCTTTCTTCATTTCACTCTGTCATTTAACTTATTATTGGAGAGTAACTACAATGTTGTTGCTCCATCCTCAGTTTTCTCCTATCACGGCCATTCAATTCTGTAACTGTTTTAAAGTCACCATTGGCCTCATGATGAAATCCCTGAGTGGTTTCCTTCCTCTCCGGCTACTGAGTTATGAAGGACACCTGTGTCTTTGTAGTGACTGGCTGTATTGATACACCATCCAAAGTGTAATGAATAACTTCACCAGGCTCAGAGGGATTTTGAAAGTCTCCTTTTGTTTACCCATCTACCAATACGTGCCCTTCTTTGTGAGTCCTTGGAAAAACCATCCTGGTCTTTGTGGTTGAACATGTGTTTGAAATTCACTGCTCGACTGAGGGACCTTACAGATCATTTTATGTGTGGAGTACAAAGATGAGGTAGTCATAAAAAAATAATGTTAAAAACACTTATCTGTGAGTCCATGACTTTTTAAGCACATTTTTACTCCTTAACTTATTTAGGTTTGCCATAACAAAGGGATTGAATACTTATTGACTAAAGACATTTCAGCTTTACATTTTTTATTAATTTGTAAAAAAAAATGCCTAATTCCACTTTGACATTATTGGGTGTTATGTGGAGGACAGTGACACAACATCTCAATTTAATCCATTTTAAATGCAGGCTGTAACACAATAAAATGTGGAAAAGGTCAAGGGGTGTTGATACTTTCTGAAGTACATATCATCCTGTTGCTGTGTGTTTGAAGGGGTTCCTCGGGAGACGGAAAAGGAGAAGGAGATGGCTGACTTTGACATATTCGACGACCCTGAGAGTCCGTACTCCACGTTCAACTTCCAGTACTCCAACCAGGCCTTCACACAGCTCCACGACCTCATGGAGTTCAACACGCTCAACAACATCGAGGTACGTTCAACCTTCAACTGCATCACCACTGGCTCCTCCTGTACATCCATTTCTAAATGTGTTAGAAGGTCGGACAGTCTTTGGAAGAGTTACATCGATTAGGAGCTCTAAAAAGGGGTATGTCGATATGCAATGCTCAAACATCAAGGTCCATTTGAATGCTGGAGCCATACTAGTTTTCTCTGGGGTTGGTGTGTTTTACAACATCAAGGTCCATTTGAATGCTGGAGCCATACTAGTTTTCTCTGGGGTTGGTGTGTTTTACAACATCAAGGTCCATTTGAATGCTGGAGCCATACTAGTTTTCTCTGGGGTTGGTGTGTTTTACAACATCAAGGTCCATTTGAATGCTGGAGCCATACTAGTTTTCTCTGGGGTTGGTGTGTTTTACAACATCAAGGTCCATTTGAATGCTGGAGCCATACTAGTTTTCTATGGGGTTGGTGTGTTTTACAACATCAAGGTCCATTTGAATGCTGGAGCCATACTAGTTTTCTATGGGGTTGGTGTGTTTTACAACATCAAGGTCCATTTGAATGCTGGAGCCATACTAGTTTTCTATGGGGTTGGTGTGTTTTACAACATTAAGGTCCGTTTGAATGCTGGAGCCATACTAGTTTTCTCTGGGGTTGGTGTGTTTTACAACATCAAGGTCCATTTGAATGCTGGAGCCATACTAGTTTTCTATGGGGTTGGTGTGTTTTACAACATCAAGGTCCATTTGAATGCTGGAGCCATACTAGTTTTCTATGGGGTTGGTGTGTTTTACAACATCAAGGTCCATTTGAATGCTGGAGCCATACTAGTTTTCTATGGGGTTGGTGTGTTTTACAACATCAAGGTCCATTTGAATGCTGGAGCCATACTAGTTTTCTATGGGGTTGGTGTGTTTTACAACATCAAGGTCCATTTGAATGCTGGAGCCATACTAGTTTTCTATGGGGTTGGTGTGTTTTACAACATCAAGGTCCATTTGAATGCTGGAGCCATACTAGTTTTCTATGGGGTTGGTGTGTTTTACAACATCAAGGTCCATTTGAATGCTGGAGCCATACTAGTTTTCTATGGGGTTGGTGTGTTTTACAACATCAAGGTCCATTTGAATGCTGGAGCCATACTAGTTTTCTATGGGGTTGGTGTGTTTTACAACATCAAGGTCCATTTGAATGCTGGAGCCATACTAGTTTTCTATGGGGTTGGTGTGTTTTACAACATCAAGGTCCATTTGAATGCTGGAGCCATACTAGTTTTCTATGGGGTTGGTGTGTTTTACAACATCAAGGTCAATTTGACATTCAGTTGTTCTGGCTCTTATGCACTGTCTAAAAAAAGATCCCACGAATCAAAAGGTCAGTTCAGTCGGTCAGAACTAATATGCCAATGACTAAAGGGGTTTCTCAATATGACAGATGTACTGTATGTAGGTAGATACTGATTCCTGCTCCTGATTCCTGCTCAAACCACCCTCAACAAAGAGGTCAGTTCGGTTAGCCAGAACTAATGTATGTAAAACAACGTTCCAACAACGTAAATGTCAGTTCAGCCAGGCAGATGTAATGTATGTAAAACATTCCAGAAACATCAATGTTTGCTCAATTATCCG
Organism: Oncorhynchus keta; assembly: GCF_023373465.1. Lineage (NCBI taxonomy): Eukaryota > Metazoa > Chordata > Actinopteri > Salmoniformes > Salmonidae > Oncorhynchus > Oncorhynchus keta. The sequence goes on along the minus strand of NC_068421.1, from coordinate 87,337,452 downwards.
TCAGTAACTAGGGGTCCCCCGGGCATGGAACTTCCAACATCTGTGTAGGCCTATGCTGATTGATATGTATCTAACCTCTAACCACATTTCAATGAATTATGATTTCTTGTTAACGGTCAATTGACTAACCACTTGTGTAGGTTAATACAGTGTTTTATCCATTTCACCTCCTCCATCCACCTCTCTCTTGACCAGGTGATAAAAGAGGCCATTAAGGAGAGCATCGTGTACAGGAAGGAGAATCCATCCCGCTGCTCCGTGTCCCTCTCACTCAACGAGATCCAGAACAAAATGTTCCTGAAGCGGGAGAAACCCCGGAAGTGAGAGCCGGAATGCCGGGAAGAGCAAGGTCAAGCTATCAGACGAAACTGGCATTGGAGAGTGGAGATTTTCCTATATTTTTACATTTTTCATTAGGGAAACTTTGTTGGTTTGTTTTGTCCATCTAATGTGAATGAAGAGGGTTTGGTGTAAACCATGGAAACCTGTGGTGGATATCACTGAACAACATGACAAAGACTTGTTATGGACCCTAAAGTTGAGTGATATAAAGTCTGAAGAGATGTTAAAATAGCAGTAAACTAAACTCAAGGCTCCTTAATTTACTTTCCATTTTTATAAGTGCTACTCATGTATGTATTATGTGTTTTTAATGTAGCAGGGTTTTCCTACAGTATAGTTGTAAACAGTTGTTACTGATCTAAACAAGTGATCTCACAGGAAACCATGGAAACCATAGAAGAAGAGGCGTCCTTAAACCATCAGGTTGTGTTCGATGCCAACTACTAAAACACCGCCAAGTGCAACCGTCTGGATTCCTCAAACATCTCAATTATGTTTATTCAACGCAGGGAGTGGCTCCAACAACAAACAACACTCAACACCATAGAAACGGCCATTCTGTCTGCCTCCTTTATAGTCCTCTCTCACGTTAGTGTGTTTATTTTCCTGACTGTGTTATTTCAGGCTTCCCCTTACATACTCGGACCAAGTTTTTTGTTTGGGGCAGAGTAGTTTCCTCCCACTGTGACCCCTCCTCACCCCCACCATCTTCCCATACTCTACCCCGCAGATATGGTCTGTGCTGAGGTGGGGTGAGAGGGGTGGGGTGTAACCCTGGAGAGGGTGTGGTGTGATGGCTTCACGGCTCTTGTCGGCACACAATGGAATTTCAAACACTACACCTACACCTGCAGCAGAGTCTGAAGAGAAGTATCTGACATACTACACCTACACTTGCAGGGGTCAAAGGGTATCCAGTGTGCTGTGGAATTTTACACAGAACAGAAAACCCTGTCTGCTGACCATGGTCTGCCTGAGCTCACATTTCAGCCTAGTTTTTAAAACAATGTTATGTAAAACAAACAGGTGATTTTCTTCAATTATTTCTAGCTTGTTGCTTTGTGTGTTTTTACTGTGTATTTTCTTTTGTGCAAATTAATATTTCTGCATTCTTTGACGCTTTAACCTTATTGTTTATTACTTTTAGGTCACAGGAGGTTGGTGGCACCTTAATTGGGGAGGACAGGCTCGTGATAATGGCTGGAGTGGAACGATATCAAATACATCAAACACATGGTTTCCATGGTTTCCATGTGTTTGATGCCATTCCATTTGCTTGGTTCTATCCATTATTAAGAGCCGTCCTCCCCTCAGCAGCCACCACTGCTTTAGGTCTCCCAGAGATTGTCATATTGTTGTTGGCTATTTTCAGACTGAATTGCATTTCATACTGGACTTTGTGCAACGTCGCACAAGCAATGACAGTCATACCGCTTGATCTTTTCAGGACACCTGTGTGGCATCTTTTTATTCAATGCATTTTATTCTCTTAGGTAGAAGGAGTACATGGAGAGTAGGACATATGTGTCTGTTCCATGTAAAGCTGTCAAGGACTACAGTAAATAGTCTTATTGTTTTGTTTTTTGTTTTTTTTTGTGCAATTTTTACAATTATGGGAAATAAAGTGTTAAAAGGATTTCAAACTGAGAGGACCCAAGTAGTGTAGTCATACACTTCTGCTTTTCTTACCTTGTCCTTTTTATTATTTTACCCAATAACATACACCATGTTTATGTACAACATACATGTAATTTAATAAAAGTCCAGGTTGTCTTCTTTCTCAGTAATCCAACACCCACTATAGGTGTTATTGTGGCTAGGAAAGGGGAACAACTTCAGGTTGTACAAGTACTTGCCAACACTATTCATCTCATGCAACGTTACCACTATAGAAATGGCAATTTGATGCTTGAATTCAAGACCATGTAGACCCCGGAAATCAGAGGTTTAACACACACTGTAACTTTCACTGGACTGGAAAACATATTTTAGCCTTACGAAAGGAAATGCCTTGGCCAGGCCTATATTACCTAGATCTGGCTGTGATCTTTTTCATAGGTCTGCTACTATGAGAAACCCCATCACAACAAGGACAATGTGGCCACAGTGAAATAATCCACCTGAAACCTTCATAACATGAAGCCCATGCAGTTTCTTAGCAGAATCTTCCTCCAGCTACAGAACATAACCGTCGCCACCCACAGGCTGGTTAGAGACCTGTTGAAGCACATCGCACAGTAAATCATTACATTTTCCAATTAAATCATCATGCAAAAGTAATATTCCCATCATGTGAGAGTACTAATTATGTGCTTAGGATAGTTTGCTGCGGTGCGCGTCTGAGGGTGCCTCCTCTCTGGCATGAAAACCATTCGCCTAACGCCCTCTGGATCGACTTTAACGTGCTCCGTTTACTGTAGTCTAGTTGCTCAGCACAGCCATGCCTGGCAGACAGACAGACATTCAGAAACCTTCAAGGCCTTTGAAGGCTACACTCAAAAGCCTTGTTGCCCTAGAGTGCTGTCTGCCTGTCTTTCTTAATGTATGTGAGGTGAGAATGATTTCCATGTTGGCGTGTTATTATGTTATTCTCACACACCACACGTAAGGGTCATGTATGTGCCTGCATGTTTTCTTCTTGATGTGCTGAGTCACTCTCACCGCACACAGACAGACAGGCTGTGGTGCACCACAGTAACCAAGACGGGGCTGCTCTGGAGGAACGCACGCAACCAGACTCACACGGGCCTCTACCATCATACAGTGTGCTGTGTATCAACTATAGAACAAATATCATTATGGAGAACAATTTACTATAACCTATGTTAGATTTACTATGAAATAAATATACACTATAACCTATGCACACTTGCTGGCATCAAACGGTGTGGTACATATCAGGTCAATCAGACTGTCTGGTACATATCAGGTCAATCAGACTGTGTGTGGTACATAACAGGTCAATCGTAATGTGTGGTACATATCAGGTCAATCACTGTATATGGTACATATCAGGTAAATCAGACTGTGTGGTGCATATCAGGTCAATCAGAATGTGTGGTGCATATCAGGTCAATCAGACTGTATGTGGTACATATCAGATCAATCAGACTGTTTGGTACATATCAGGTAAATCAGACTGCGTGTGATACATATCAGGTAAATCAGACTGTGTGTGGATACATAACAGGTAAATCAGACTATGTGTGGTACATGTCAGACCAGTCAGATGATGTGGTACATAACAGGTCAGCCAGACTATGTGGTACATATCAGGTCAATCAGACTGTGGTGCATATCAGGTCAATCAGACTGTATGTAGTACATATCAGATCAATCAGACTGGTACATAACAGGTCAATCAGACAGCATGTGGTACATATCAGGTAAATCAGACTATGTGTGGTACATGTCAGACCAGTCAGATTATGTGGTACATAACAGGTAAATCAGAGTGTGTGGTACATATCAGGTAAATCAGACTGTATGTGGTACATATCATGTCAGTCAGACGGTATGGTTCACATCAGGTCAATCAGACTGTGTGCAGTACATATCAGGTAAATCAGACTGTGTGGTACACATCAGGTCAATCAGACTGTGTGTGGTACATATCAGGTCAGTCAGACTGTGTGGTACATGTCAGATCATTCAGACTGTGTGTGGTACATGTCAGATCATTCAGACTGTGTGTGGTACATGTCAGATCATTCAGAATGTGTGGTACATAACTGGTCAATCTGGGTGTATGTGGTACATAACATGCCAGTCAGAATGTGTGGTACATATCAGGCCAGTCAGGCTGTGTGGTACATAGCAGGTCAGTCAGACGGTGTGGTACATAACATGCCAGTCAGAATGTGTGGTACATATCAGGCCAGTCAGACTGTATGTGGTACATATCATGTCAGTCAGACGGTATGGTTCACATCAGGTCAATCAGACTGTGTGCGGTACATATCAGATAAATCAGACTGTGTGGTACACATCAGGTCAATCAGACTGTGTGTGGTACATATCAGGTCAGTCAGACTGTGTGGTACATGTCAGATCATTCAGACTGTGTGTGGTACATGTCAGATCATTCAGAATGTGTGGTACATAACTGGTCAATCCGGGCGTATGTGGTACATAACATGCCAGTCAGAATGTGTGGTACATATCAGGCCAGTCAGACTGTGTGGTACATAGCAGGTCAGTCAGACGGTGTGGTACATAACATGCCAGTCTGAATGTGTGGTACATATCAGGCCAGTCAGACTGTGTGGTACATAGCAGGTCAGTCAGACTGTGTGGTACATAGCAGGTCAGTCAGACGGTGTGGTACATAACAGGTCAGTCAGAATGTGTGGTACATAACAGGTCAGTCAGACTGTGTGGTACATAACAGGTCAGTCAGACTGTGTGGTACATACCAGGTCAGTCAGACTGCACTGTACATAACAGGTCAGTCAGACTGTGTGGTACATAGCATGCCAGTCAGACTGTGCGGTACATACCAGGTCAGTCAGACTGCGCTGTACATAACAGGTCAGTCAGACTGTGTGGTACATACCAGGTCAGTCAGACTGTGCGGTACATACCAGGTCAGTCAGACTGTGTGGTACATACCAGGTCAGTCAGACTGTGTGGTGCATACCAGGTCAGTCAGACTGTGTGGTACATAACAGGTCAGTCAGACTGTGTGGTACATAACAGGTCAGTCAGACTGTGTGGTACATAACAGGTTAGTCAGGTCCGTCCTGTCTCTTTATTATACTCACACTTTCTCCTACACCACACAGTACTATTCTAGTCCAGTTTGTCAGATTCCATTTTCTTCCACCACACACTCCCAACACAGTCACACACACACACACACACACACACACACACACACACACACACACACACACACACACACACACACACACACACACACACACACACACACACACACACACACACACACACACACACACACAGGGCAGTCACACACATACACCCAACAGAGTCACACACCCAACACACTCACACACCCAACACAGTCACACACACACACACACAACACAGTCACACACACACCCACACACACACCCAACACAGTCACATGCACCCAACACAGTCACACACACACACCCAACACAGTCAGACACACACACCCAAAACAGTGAGTAATCCTACAGTGGTGAGGTCCATCATGTCTGACCCAGTGGTGAGGTCCATCATGTCTGACCCAGTGGTGAGGTCCATCATGTCTGACCCAGTGGTGAGGTCCATCATGTCTGACCCAGTGGGAAATAATGTTTGCGTTATCTTTTCTCTTCAACAAGAGATAAAAGGCCAACAGTCTAGACACGGCCCATTAGAAATGTTACTCTTAATTCCCACTAATATTAGGGTGTGTCCATTCTAGATGAGTGCCACACCAAGGGGTGTAGTATTTTGATATCCAGGCTCTACTAGTAAGTGAAGTTTATTATGAGTCAGGAATCTTTTTAATGTGCAATTTTTGGGAATATGTACCCTTTGTTCTTTTAACAAAGACCATCTGTGGGGTTCATGATGACAAAGATTTTAAAAATCAGCTGGAAATGGGAAACTTTGTCTCTTTATTTCCTGCAAAACATCTGACGCTGTCCTGACATCATGGAGTGTATGCTGCACAGAGTTGCTCTGTTATCCTATATGGGGGACCACCATAGTCGACTTGCAGGCAGTCACCACCCCGTGACCAGCAAAGCATGTTCGGTAAAGTAAATACTTCCGCCATAGCCTTTTACGAGTAGTGAGTGTGGTGAGTCACACAGCAAACAGCTGTACTATGTAATCTGTTTAGATCCTCAGCTTCCTGAAGTAAACCATGCTCTCTATCAATGGAGGAAGTACATGTATCTTGTATTCAACTCTAATCCATTAAAGTGAACATATGATAGCAGTTCATTTGTTCTAAAAGAAAACACTACAGTGGTTTAGAAATACATGGTCTCATTACCAAACATATGTTTCAGTAGATGCACTGCACATACATTCATTTTTTTATTTTACCAGGCAGGTCAATCAATTATTATTTACAATGAAGGCCTATTCAGTGGGGGAAAAATAAGGCAAAAGTCATACTGTAGTAAAAGTAAATATACCTTAATAGAAAATGACTTGTGAGCAAAATTGTAAAATTATTTGGTTTTAAATATACTTAAGTATCACAGGTAAATGTAATTGCTAAAATGTACTTAAGTATCAAAAGTAAAAGTATTAATAACTTCAAATTCCTTATATTATGCAAACCAGACAGCACAATTTTCTTGTTTCTATTTTACGGATAGCCAGCAGTACACTATAACACTCTGACATTAATTTACAAACAGTATCAGGGAAAATGTATGGAGTAAAAAGTACATCATTTTCTTTAGGAATGTAGTGAAGTAAAAGTTGTCAAAAATGTTAAAAATAAATTAAAGTACAGATACCCCAAAAAACTACTTAATTAGTACTTAAGTACTTTACACACTGGGTCTGTTTAACTCGTATAAACCTTTGCTATACTGCTTTCGATACTACCTAACTAATCTATTCCTATGCTCTGGTGCCACCTGCTGAGTTAAATAGGCAGGTAGTTAAACATAGAGTTTTATTTTTTATTTTACCTTTAATTAACCAGGCAAGTCAGTTAAGAACATATTCTTATTTTCAATGACAGCCTGGGAACAGTGGATTAACTGCCTGTTCAGGGGCAGAATGACAGATTTGTACCTTGTCAGCTCGGGGGTTTGAACTCACAACCTTCCAGTTACTAGTCCAACGCTCTAACCACTAGGCTACGCTGCCGCTGGGCTACGCTGCCGTTAGAGAGAGAGAGGTATAGAGAGAGAGATCATGAGCATTTTTCAGCATGTTCTTAAAAAATATATAGATTTAGAGTTAGATAAACGTGGATTTTTTTGTTCAGGGACATATACAGGATGCTGCCCTGTACAACATAACCTTCACTCCAAATCAAAACTCAAAACCTACAACCTGATTTTGGATGGAATTACGGAATTATTATTATTCCAAAACTATACAGCAAATTCTCTGAAAAACACAAACCTGAAAACAACTGAGTGAGTCATGTTTAGTCTGAAGCTATATTTTATTTCCAAAAGCCAAGAAGAAAAATATATTACGTTACTTTTAAGGCCTGAATGCCAAATAAGTTAAGGCTGCCAAGCTTGATACAACTTCAATTAGCACTGACGTGTCAAGTGAGTGGTGTCAAAGCCTTTTAGCCCAACAATAGCAGGAGAGTCGCACAGTGTACTCCAACCAGAAGGAGAGGCCTAAAAAGCTGCCTCCCGCTGTTCAGAGGTAATTAAAATACAGTACCCTGTGTATGTAAAGAATGATAAGACACGAAAAGATCACAAAATTAAGTTCCTTATGAAAAACCAAATGACACTTTTTGCTAACTATTATAAAAATGGGAACATCAGCAACCTCATCTTCCACACAGACCATCCCCTGGCAGGGCACAGTGCTATATTAGCACACTACCCCTCTGTTAAGAAGGGGGGTTACCGAGGGGTGGAAACTCAGGATACTAGACAACGAGGAATATGAGTCAGCTAATATAAAACTATATAAGTCTGGAAAAGTATTGGTACAGGGCAACCCAAAGACTTTCAGCTGGACTTTCACCTAATCAAAGAATTAGCTCTGCAAGAGAAGCTCTTGATTGAAAAATCTTCTTCTACTTTTGTCACGACCGTTGTATGAATAATTAGACCAAGGCGCAGCGTGAAACACGTAGCACACATAGGCACTCATACGAAACAATATCCCACATCGCAGGTGGGAAAAAGGACACTAAGTATGATCCCCAATTAGAGGTAACGATCATCAGCTGTCAGTCTATTTTTGTTCTGAGAAATGAAGGCTATTCCATGCAAGAAATTGCCAAGAAACTGAAGATCTCGTGTACTACTCCCTTCACAGAACAGCGCAAACTAGCTCTAACCAGAATAGAAGGAGGAATGAGAGGCCCCTACAGAATATCCATTGGCAAGATTTTGAGTGATGAAATAAATATACATATATTCTATATAAAAATATTTTGAGTGGCAAAGACTCCAGTGGTCATACATAGAGAATGGGATGGTGCAATATTGAATGAGTCATATTTTGATAAGGTGCATGCATGGGGATGTCCACGTCACCCAGAGATATGTCCATGCTGTGGAGATACACCTAGCGGACTGAAACTTCACTGCTGTAGACTTAATACAGCTCGTGCTATCTAGACTTAATAGAGACTTTTTGAAAACCTGCAGGATATCTCTTCACGGTATCCCTGACTTCAGTTTTCTTTAATACTGTGTTATGCTTATTCGGGTAGCGCTCCTCACAGGCCGTTTGGTGTACATATTTATTTTGGTGAGATGATACTGTCAAAACTCTGAAAGGTATTATTGTATGTCAGAATTGCGACACAAGATTTGTTCAAGCCGAAAATGTTAGTCCGTAATCCTAACATGGTCTTTGTATGTTCACAGATGTAATTTCACATTAACGTTCATGCTTCACTTTGGGCTTTTCTTATGATTCTAACAATTCACCTATGGATTTTCTAACGATACATACGTTCAACCTTTTGGCAGGTATCTGGCTCCATATCATGGCAGCAACACTAGCTGGATCCAATCAAAGATTATGAATAAGCTGACAAGATACATGTCTCTCCGTGAATCACTGTCCACAAAGCGGCATGGCGGCCTGTCTAGCTCCTGCCTATCCTTTCTTTGGTTTGGTGGATATATAATATTGGATGACGGTTGTTTACGTTAACCGCCTGTATCCAATGGAGAGAGATGCTATGCTACTAGCCTCATGTCGTGAATCAAATCAAATTTGATCTGACACACACATATTTAGCAGATGTTATTGCAGGTGTAGCGAAATGCTTGTTTTCCCAGCTCCAACAGTGCAGTAGTATCTAACAATTTACAACAATACACACAAATCTAAAAGTAAAATAATGGAATTGAGAAATATATCAATATTAGGATGAGCAATGTCAGAGTGGCATAGACTAAAATACAGTAGAATATAATACAGTATATATATATGAGATGAGTAATGCAGTATGTAAACATTATTAAAGTGACTAGTGTTCCATTATCAAAGTAGCCAGTGATTCCATGTCTATGTATATAGGGCAGCAGCCTTGAAGGTGCAGAGTGGCGTAACCGGCTGGTAGCCGGTTAGTGATGGGTGTTTAACACTCTGATGGCTGTTTAACACTCTGATGGCCTTGAAATAAAAGCTGCTTTTCAGTCTCTCGGTCCCAGCTTTGATACACCTGTACTGACCTCGCCTTCTGGATGGTAGTGGGGTGAATAGGCAGTTAGCTTGGGTTGTTGTGCCACCAGAGATTCTGGGTTCGAGCCCAGGCTCTGTCACAGCCGGCCATGCCTGGGGGGACCATGGGGTGACACACAACTGGCCCAGAGTCATCCGGGTAAGGGAGAGTTTAGCCGGCAGAGATATCCTTGTCTCATCGCGCACTAGCGACTCCTGTGGTGGGCCGGGCGCAGTGCACGCTGACCAGGTTGCCAGGTGTACGGTGTTTCCTCCGACACATTGGTGCAGCTGGCTTCCAGGTTGGATGTGCGTTGTGTCAAGAAGCAGTGCGGCTAGTTTGGGTTGTGTTTCAGAGGACGCATGGCTCTCAACCTTCGCCTCTCCCAAGTCCGTACAGGAGTTGCAGCGATGAGACAAGACTGTAACTACTACCATGGATACCATGAAAATTGGGGAGAGAAAAGGTGGTAGCCTCTTGAGGTTGAAGAGTCGCTGTTGCGCCGTCTTCACCACACTGTCTGTGTGGGTGGACCATTTCAGATTGTCAGCGATGTCTATGCCAAGGTGCTTGAAGTTTTCCACCTTCTCCACTGCGGTCCCGTCGATGGGGATAGAGGCGTGCTCCCTCAGGAGATGTTTCCTGAAGTCCACGATCAGCTCCTTCATTTTGTTGATGTTTAGGGAGAGGATATTTTCCTGGCGCCACTCTGCCAGGGCCCTTACCTCCTCCCTGTAGGCTGTGTCGTCATTGTTGGTCAGCTCAAGCCATCTCTGGCGAACATACGCCCAGATTAGCAGCAGGGAACTAAAATGGAGACCATAAAAACACAGACACTAGTAGGACAAAATGTCTTACTATTAGTTAAACATGAATTGTTAACCATTAATATCAAATAAATCAGGTAAATATGTTATTTTTCTCTCACAGACTATAACCAAAGAGAATTCTCTTGGGAGGTAATATGGTCGGTATTTGATTGTGAGGTATTCTAGGTCGGGTGAACAAAATGACTTCCTGTACGTTATCACAATCACACCATTAGTAGTTAATCATGAGTGGTTAATCATGAAACATACACCATGCCTTTCTTCTTCCCAGAGAGTTTTTTATTCCTATCTCCGCGATGTGCTAAGAACCCAGCTGGCTGTGTGGACGGGGACAATATATCCGGAGAGAGCCATGATTCCGTGAAGCAGAGTATGCTACAGTCCCTGATGTCTCTCTGGAAGGAGATCCTCTCCCTGAGTTCGTCTACTTTATTGTCCAGAGATATACTCAGAAGCGGTGGATGGAGCGTCGGACTAGAAGTCCACTCCGAATACCTCTTCTCCGCCGGTGGTAGAGAGCTGCCATGTCTGTCGGCGCCATCCTGTGTATGCATAGCCATCCTATATAAAGTATTTTTCTCAAAGTTGCCGGGATGTCACCTGCCCTACTTATATCAGTACACTCATAATTTAACCCTCCTGTTGTGTTTGTTTCATATTAATAGATTCTGTGTTCCCGGTCCAAAATGACCGCCCCATTATTGCTGATTATAAATCCATATTAATACATATATTATCACCTAATGTTGTGTTAGCTCTTTTTATCAACTTAAGTTCTTGTGAACATGACAAGTTTTGAACTTCTATTTGCTTTTTATGGCCTGTGGGCCTCATTGACCTGAGCTCATACAACTCGTTTTTGAGTTTTAAAAAACAATGTATGGATTATTTTGACTATAACAAATACTCAGATGAAACATATTGTGCTATTTATCACAGACTACTTTGTGTCAAAGTTAAACAAGGACTGTCTCCTCCTCATCAGTGTCATGATCAAAGATATGATCAAGAGCCTCACATACACTATAGCGTTTGGTCATTGTGCTGCCACAGAATGAATTGTGAGCATGGCCTCAAAAAAGCTTTATATACCAGAGATGCTAGAAAAGTTCTATATATTATTGAAACAATGTTGCAATTGTTTGTGAGAATGCCAACAGGTGTGGTGGTTCCTGTGGGGGAAAGATTCAATTGGGGAAAGGGATTGCCATGGAAGCCAAGAAGGGGAGTGGTGTGTGTGTGTTGTGTGCTCAAACACACACATGTGGGGGGGGGGGGGGTCTGGGAGAAGAAGTGTGTCCATCTGATGAATGGGCATGTGCCTGAACTCAATTTTATTCACTAATTGTAGTCTCACCCATTCATTTCTAATGACCGGTCATTTTTGACTGGGAAGACCACAGGTGTACAAAAGATAAATAAAACACCCAAAATGTAATGAAAATCATCTAAATGTATTTTGTGTGTTCAGATGCCCTGTGTGGACAAAGTCATGGAACCTTATGACAGAACCTTTTTCAGAGAGAAAACTTGTAAATCGGTCCAATTCAACCGGAACACAGCAAGAGGGTTAAGGATTACGAAAACTTCTATTCGATCAAATAAACTTCACGTAGCAAATAAGACATAATTTTTGTTGTTGACCAAATTCCACGCTCTCATTGACCTACATACAAAAACTGCTTGCTTGGTGGGCGAAACAACACAAAACGCCACCTGCTGGAGCGAGACAGATTTTCTGCCGAGTTGGTCCTCTCTCTTCCTCCCTTTTCTCTCTGATCCCATCCACATTAAGACTTCCGGTTTTCTGATTTTGCCTTTAAAATAAAAGTCCACGTTAAAACGTGAATATGTGTATGTGTATTTATTTGACGTTAGAACATGTTTTAAAAACCAAATGTCACTTAAATATGAACAAATATGAATCATTGTTAATGTTTGGACAATTATTTTTCATATATCATGAATAAATACAGGATATTGATACTTTTATTTAGAATATTGTCGTTTTTGTTGTTGCTGTCGAGACGCTGGTGAGAGGCAAGGAGAAGGAAAGAAGCCTCTCAAACTAGAGCTGTAAACGGCAGATTGTATCACTAAATGTCATTATTTTGTATCTGAAGAAGGGACGAAAACTTAGCACAATGTCGAAGAATACAATGTCTAATCGATTCAGGACAGTAGACGTTGACGAATACGACGAGAACAAATTTGTTGACGAGGAGGATGGAGGTGAAAATCAGCTGGGTCCTGACGAGGCAGAAGTGGACTCGCTAATCAGACAATATCCTTTTATCTAGCTAGCAAAGCAATGCTTTTTTTTGCTCATTTGGCCAGTGTATCTGCCGGTTCGTTTGCATGCATTTCTGCTGCTGTAATTATGGTGCCAAGCTAAGTGCCATCATGTCTCAACTGGCGAGGTGTGGTAATTAGGGTTGGTAGCTGGCTCGCGTGTTAGCTGTCGGACTCACTGAGATATAATAAGAACGGTCTGAATATATCAGGACTGCTTGATTGCTAGATGCTGAAAACTGGGATGACATTGTTGAGAATGGTTCTGCCTGTTTTGGAAACGATACGAATGACAAGTGCATGCTATTTCAAATGCACCAATTGATGTCAAACGTTATACTCGCCTTGGTTCAATTTGCCGGGAAGTGTGAATGTGCACAAGTCAGTAAACTCGCCGTTTCGTATGATTGAGGCTACTTATCTACAAGCATTGATAAGAATGATTACTGTGGTCAATATCAATTGAATTTCAGCTCAAGATAACCTAAGTACCCCAATGAAGAACCCCCACCCTGTCTGGTAGTCACATTCCAGGGATTGTTTTACAACTCCTCAGAAAAGGGATATAACTAGCCGTCGGTTCCTTTAGATTCCCTCATATACCCTTCAGAGTAAGTTTTACGCCATCTGAGGCGTGTGATAAACTTTGAATGGGGAAGTGGAGTTCAATGCCTTATAAGTCCGTAGCAGCCGGACGAATCTCTCTTGCAGAACTTCCTGTGTGAGTGTTGAGGACCCGGGTCCACAATGGGGCAAAAGGTCCCTCAGTTCAAACGTCCCTATCGTTACATAAAAAATAAATAAGTTAAAATGATTGAGTGATAGGTTGGGGCAAAACAAATGCCTCTGTGCTGTCAAATCATGCAGAATACAACAGGAGTAGACTTGTTATAATGAAATGCTTTACTTACGAGCCTATTCTCAACAGTGCAGAGTTAAAAAGTAAGACGCGTATTTGCTAAATAAATAGGAAATAGTAACAATAATGCTCTCAATGGTGCAGTTGTAGAACTTTTTGAGGATCTGAGTGCCCATGCACTTTTCAGCCACCTGAGGGGGAATAAGCATTGTTGTGACCTCTTCTCGACTGTGTTGGTGTGTTTGAACCACGATAGGTCCTTAGTGATGTGGACACCGAGGAACTTGAAACTCTCGACCTGCGCTATTACAGCCCCGTTGATGTGAATGGGGGTGTGTTTGGATCTCTGTTTCCTGTAGTTCACCATCAGCTCCTTTTTCTGCTGATGTTGAGGAATAGTTTTTTAAATATATTTTTTGCCCTTTTTTTTTTCTCCTCAATTTTGTGATATCCAATAGGTAGTTACAGTCTTGTACCATCGCTGCAACTTCCGTACGGACTCGGGAGAGGTTAAGGTCGAGAGCCATGAGTCCCCCGAAACACGACCCTGCCAAGCCGCACTGCTTCTTGACACACTTCACGCTTAACCCGGAAGCCAGCCGCACCAATGTGTTGGGTTGGAGGAATCACCGTACTACTGGCGACTAAAGTCAGCGTGCAGGCACCCGGCCCGACTAAGGAGTCACTGGAGCGAGATGGGACAAGGAAATCCCTGCCGGCCAAACCCTCCCCTAAGCCAGACAACACTGGGCCAATTGTGCGCCGCCTCATGTGTCTCCCGGACACGGACGGCTGTGTCACTACCCGGGTCTGTAGTGACACCTCAAGCACTGCGATGCATTGCCTTAGTCCGCTGCGCCACTCGGGAGGCCCGAGGGAGAGTTGTTGTGGATCTTTTGGAGTGGTATGCGCATTGGAGTAGGTCCAGTGTTTCTGGGATGTTGATGTGAGCCATGACCAGACTTTCAAAGCCTTTTATGGAAACAGATGTGAGTGCTATGGGGCTATAGTCATTTAGACTGGTTACCTTGGTGTTCTCAGGTGGTTTGCTTGAAACATGTAGGTATTACAGACTGGGTCTTTAGACAGGTTGAAAATGTCAGTGAAGACACTTGTCAGCGCATGCTCTGAGTACCCGTTCTGGTAATCTGTCTGGCCCTGCGACTTTGTGAATGTTAACCTGTTTAAAGGTCTTACAAACATCTGCTGTGGAGGGCGTTATCAAACATTCATCCGGAACAGCTGGTGCTCTCATGCCACGGTTCAGTGTTGCTTGCCTCAACGCGAGCATAGAAGGCGTTTAGCTCGTCTGGTAGGCTTGCGTCACTGGGCAGCTCTCAGCTGGGATTCCCTTTGTAATCCGTGATAGTTTGCAAACCCTGACACATCCGAGCCAGTCAAAACAAGAGGGGGGAAAAATGTCTCTCCGGTATTCATTCAGCTGGTAGTTTAAATTAAACAGGTCATTACAAAAATTTGAAGCCAAAAAAGGAGCAGAAGGATGAATCTTCACAGTGCATGGAACCTTTCAATTCAATATGTGGCCCTTAACATGCATCTCTACCCGGTCCAGCTCAACTAACAACAATATTCACATATTGTCATAATTGTGTAAATATAATGAGTTCAGGTATCATAACACGTGGGGGCTCCACAACTAGGGTTGGACTACAACTACAACTCGGGTAACTTTCATCAATCAAGAAGGGAATCAGAAGGAAATCTGAGAATCCTCCAACCTGAAATTTCTGGAAATCAGGTGAATTTTGGGAAATAATTTAGCAAAACATAGGCCCACAACTACCTCTAGGTCACGAGCCCAGTCCGCTTGTATTGATGCCTTGCCTGTTTGTCAGATGGCGTAGCGGGATTTCTTCTAAGCGTCCGGATTAGTATCCTTCTTGAAAGCGGCAGCTCTAACCTTTAGCTCAGTGCGGATGTTGCCTGTAATCTATGGTTTCTATTAATGAAACCGGTGACTGATGTGGTAAACTCTTCAATGCCATCAGATGAATTCTGTGTAACGAGGATCTTCTCATATTGATCTTGTCAGCACAATGGGCAGAGCAAGCCATGGTGTGTGTAGGGGGTTATGGAAAGCCACTGAGCGGATAGGTGTGTGTAGGGGGTTATGGAAAGCCACTGAGCGGATAGGTGTGTGTAGGGGGTTATGGAAAGCCACTGAGCGGATAGGTGTGTGTAGGGGGTTATGGAAAGCCACTGAGCGGATAGGTGTGTGTAGGGGGTTATGGAAAGCCACTGAGCGGATAGGTGTGTGTAGGGGGTTATGGAAAGCCACTGAGCGGATAGGTGTGTGTAGGGGGTTATGGAAAGCCACTGAGCGGATAGGTGTGATTCCTTTGGGTTTCCATAAAAAGCGGGGAAAACGCTTCTCATGTCTGTGGTAGGCTAAGTTAATAACGTCATACACCTCCACCTGTAATATTTGCTTTTGATTTATAAGTGCTGGCTCAAGTTCGGGAGAGAATGCTCTAGTCTGGGACGATATACCGGGGCATTTCAAAATATCAACTGTATGATTTTCAATACTATGCCACTGCTTATAACTATACGTTAAGTATAACTATAAGACATTTAAGATGTGTAAAATAAATGATGTCCAGTTCAGGGGTCCAGCTTTGTATTTAGTTCGCCCTATGGGCGCGTCTCTCCCCCCTGTGGGCGCGTCTCTCCCCCTGTGGGCACTCTCTCCCCTGTGGGCGCGTCTCTCCCCCTGTGGGCGCGTCTCTCTGTCGGCGCGTCTCTCCCCCTGTGGGCACGTCTCTCCCCCTGTCTCTCCCCTGTGGGCGCGTCTCTCCCCCCTGTGGGCGCGTCTCTCCCCCCTGTGGGCGCGTCTCTCCCCCTGTGGGCGCGTCTCTCCCCCCTGTGGGCGCGTCTCTCCCCCCTGTGGGCGCGTCTCTCCCCCCTGTGGGCGCGTCCCTCCCCCCTAGTGGGCGCGTCTCTCCCCCCCTGTGGGCGCGTCACCCTCCCCTGTGGGCGCGTCACTCTGCCCTGTGGGCGCGTCTCTCCCCCCTAGTGGGCGCGTCACTCTCCCCTGTGGGCACGTCTCTCCCCCCCTGTGGGCGCGTCTCTCTCCCCTGTGGGCGCGTCTCTCTCCCCTGTGGGCGCGTCTCTCCCCCCTGTGGGCGCGTCTCTCCCCCTGTGGGCTCGTCTCTCCCCCTGTGGGCGCGTCTCTCCCCCCTGTGGCTGCGTCTCTCCCCCCTGTGGGCGCGTCTCTCTCCCCTGTGGGCGCATCTCTCTCTGCAACGACTGTCTGCCGCGAGTTCTTGCGCAATATTTGTTTCATTGTGTCAATTGTTCGTCAGGTTTTATCAATTCCCCGTGAAATGTATATACATCAGTCAAGTCACTGTTAATCTCAACATATTCCCCCATTCATTTACAATGTTTGGTTATAGACATCATTCATTAAATATAATATACATTCATACCATTCTTATTCTCCAGGTGGAAACGTTTTTTTTGGAGAGCTCACAAACAGCGCAACACTTTAGGTTTATTTAATTGCATTTACCAGTTTACTGTCAATTTCTTTGTTTGGAGAGCATGTGTCTGGTTTCTCTGTCATGTTTAATGTTGTGTGAACGCGCACACTGCAGCGTGCATAGATATACCTGGCCTGCACGCCAAGAATAGGTGTGGCCAAATTGGTCTTTTGAATGCTGACAAGTCCAAACATTTTATATACACTACATGACCAAAAGTAAGAACAAATTCTTATTTACAATGACGGCCTACCCTGCCAAACCCGGACGACGCTGGGCCATTTATGCACCGCCCTATGGAACTCCCAATCACGGCCGGATGTGATACAGCCTGGATTCGAACCAGGGACTGTAGTAGCGCCTCGTGCCTTAGACCTCTGCATCCGTGTGTGTGTGTTAACTATTTAACTATTAGAATGCTTAAACGGCCGCTAAAATGTTAAATATCTGTATTGCTTTTTTTTGTCACGGAAAATATCGGTATCGGCCAAAAATGTCATATTGGTGCATCCCTAACCCTTATATTTCTACAATTACATAATTTAGCAGACACTGTTATCCAGCGAGTCTTACAGGAGCAATTAGGGGTAATTTCCTTGCTCAAGGGCACATCAACAGATCTTTCACATGTCGGCTCGGGATTCAAACCAGCAACCTTTCGGTTACTGGTCCAATGCGGTTAACCGCTAGGCTTCCTAAGCATTGTGAGACTTCTGTTAGATCAAATAACCCTCACGATTAAAAATAGCATTTTTTTTTTTTGTCTTGACCAAATTCGCCACTCTCTCATTGCCCCCATTCAAAAATCCTCACTTTCCTAATAATTAATGATCTGCTTAACGTGGACAGATTTTGGGCGGAGTAAACTCTCTCGCTTCGCCTCTTCCTCTCTGGTCTAGCCAGGGGTGTCTTCATTCAGACCAAGACCTCAGCAAACAGTTTTAAAACGCTTTGCAGCGGAAAGTGCAGACTCCGTTTACTCCAAACTGAAAAAGTTTTGCAACGAAAACTAGAGTTTCTATTGGACAAATTCATTCTGTTGGCTTCTGTTTGACTCCTTTTGGTTTCTAGTTAAATACACCCCAGATTGCTTGTCTGTTCAGTAGCTACATACACTGAGTTGTCAAGTGTCTGATTGGTAGTAAACTGTGACATTCAATGTATTGATGTGATTTGAATGTCCATGTATTGATATGATGTAATGATTCTATTTTCAAAGACAAGGTTAGGTTTGATTGGACAGACTGTTGTTCTAGGATGGTGTTATAATCCAGACTACCAGATATTGTCCACGTTGCCTCCTTAACCCCTCTCTGCACAGGGAACCTGATGGAGGCCTTGCAGGCAGTCCTGAAGAACCCACCAATCAACACCAAGAACCAGAACGTCAAGGTGAGTCGAGATAACTCAATGGAAAAAGACTTACAATGAGCTGATATGTGTCTGACTTCCATTTAGGCCTACATAAACGTTAGGCCCACCTAATGTATTTAGTAGAGACTTAGTCATAGGAACTATGAATGTAGGCTGTATCGTAGCTTCTTTTAACCTGTTGCTAAGTTGGGTTCCCTGGAGATTTCTTTCTGTAAGTAATAGGGGAACTTTATTGTGTTTTGTCAGGACTGTGCCGAGGGCCTTGTGTTGAAGGTGCTGAGTGCCTTTAAGAGCAGTGACGTAGACAAGGGAGTCCAGTCTCTGGATAAGAACGGAGTGGACCTGCTCATGAAGTACATCTACAAAGGCTTTGAGACGCCATCGGATAACAGCAGTGCCGTCCTGCTGCAGTGGCATGAAAAGGTACTGCCATCAACACACCATAGGTTTTACTGTCCTTGTGGGGACCAAACAATTGATTTCCATTGAAAGTCCTATTTTGCTTAACCTCTAACCCTAACTTCTAACCATAAACCCAACCACTAATCCTAACCTTAATTGTAAACCTAAACCCTAAGCCTAAAATAGCCTTTTTCCTTGTGGATACCAGTGAAGTAGCCCCACTTGTCTGAATGTTCCTTGCTTTACTATCCTTGTGAGGATAACAAAAAACACACACGTACATTGGACTTGATAAAAGTACTGCCATACATATACACACACACACACACACACACACACACACTAATTAGACTTGATAAAAGTACTGCCATAAACACACACACACACACACACACACACACACACACACACACACACACACACACACACACACACACTAATCAGACTTGATAAATGTACTGCCATACATACACACACACACACACACACACACACACTAATTAGACTTGACAAAAGTACTGACACACACACACACACACACACACACACACACACACACACACACACTAATTAGACTTGATAAACACAGTTGCGTATGATAACGTATGTAAGTTACATGATATCCCTTTATTTCCTTCCCCTCTGTCCCAGGCTCTATCTGCAGGTGGCCTGGGATGCATCGTTAGAACACTAACAGCCAGGAAGACTGTCTAACAGAGGAGGAGAGGAGCCATGTTCTACACAGGCTCTATCTGCAGGTGGCCTGGGATGCATCGTTAGAGTACTAACAGCCAGGAAGACTGTCTAACAGAGGAGGAGAGGAGTCATGTTCTTCACAACGACCATCTGGTGCACATTACAACACAAGGATGATATCCAGTAGATCACAGCGTGTCACAGAGTAGATCCCTCCTATCTGTCTCTGCTTGTTTTCAGATCTCACTTCCCTATCTCTCCCTACACAGACACACACACACACACACACTGATACAGCTGTTTCACACATGCACCCAAACACATAACACATGCCAAATTGGCATCGTTTTTAGTATTTTTACTCCATTCCTTTCCTTACCTAAACCCTCAAACACACACCAGCACAATGCTACAGAACTCTTCTTAGGTATGGCTTTGTTTTTCTCAGGAAAAATCTATTTTATAACAGTTATTTGTCTACCCTGCTACTCTTTTTTTGTTAAAGCTCTGATAGGCTGGTGTCTTTGTTAAAAAGCTGATCAGAAAATTCCTGATGGAACAAAAGCTTATAATTCCACAGAAAATCCCTAATTTGTCCTTCTGTGACCCGTGGGGGCAGAGGGAGGGAGGCTCCTGAAAAGCACAGCCACAGATGGAGCGGGGTAGATTAGCCAGCAGGGGTGGTCCAGCCATCATCCTGTCCTGCCTGCCCAAGTTAAGGATTAATACCCACGATGCATTACGGCCCCCTTTTACTACTAGCACCACTGTTATTAATCCTAGACTGTGTTCCTGTAAAAACACTACCCTACCACTTAGCTAATGTAAAGGGCATGCAGTCTAAGTGGTGTCCTAGTATGGGTTTAGTGAGCTCTATGCCTTTTCCACAGTGTTCTCTCACTCACTGAATCATGTACAGGGCATTATCATGTCAGACTTTGTTGTAATATTGTTTAGTAAGGGATGCATTTGTAGTGCTTCCAGGACATAAGAATAGTTTCACGAAGTTGCAAACGTTCAATAAATTCCCTGGTTTTCCACAAATCGTGTTTGAAGGATTACGGATTTATTCCATCTTGATTCCAGGAATCCTCCAACCGGTAAAACTAGGGAATTTATTTAAGTGTTCCAGAATTTTCCAACCCTACACCTATGATTATTAGTATTTTGACGAACAGAATTTGCCTTGGATGTATTCTTTGCTCTGTCGGGCCACATTCCCTCACCAGTATATGGTGCATGCTATATCACTGCTAGTCAATCATGGTGTACCTTTCTTGATGTATTTTTTTATTTAACTAGGCGAGTCAGTTAAACAAATTCTCATTTACAATGACAGCCTAGGAACAGTGGGTTAACTGCCTTGTTCAGGGGCAGAACGACAGATTTTTACAGGCCCAACGCTCTAACCACTAGGCTTCCTGCCACCCCCACATTTAACCTGTGTTTGTTAAAGTGTCATGGTTTTTCTATTGTGATTTGTGAATGGAACTTTGGGTCTCTTCCTGATAATTGATCAGTATTTTTTAAAAGCCATCAGTTTACAAAACATTAAAAACACCTTCCGTGTTGAAAGCGTTGCACAGGGATGCTGGCCCATGTTGACTCTACAGCGTTCCACAGGGATGCTGGCCCAGAACAGCCTCAGGGATGCTGGGCCATGTTGTCAGGTCAGGGACTCTACAACGTGTTGAAAGCGTTCCACAGGGATGCTGGCCCATGTTGCCTACAATGTTCCACAGGGATGCTGGCCCATGTTGACTCAAGGTGTTGAAGGGAGCCATGTTGACTCTACAAGGTGTTGAAAGGGATGCTGGCCCATGTTGACTCTACAAGGTGTTGAAAGCGTTGCACAGGGATGCTGGCCCATGTTGACTCTACAAGGTGTTGTTCCAAGGGAGCCCATGTTCCACAGCGTTGCACAGGGATGCTGGCCCATGTTGACAAGGTGTTCTACAGGGATGGTGTTGAAAGTGTTCCACAGGGATGCTGGCCCATGTTGACTCTACAAGGTGTTGAAAGTGTTCCACAGGGATGCTGGCCCATGTTGACTCTACAAGGTGTTGAAAGCGTTCCACAGGGATGCTGGCCCATGTTGACTCTACAAGGTGTTGAAAGCGTTCCACAGGGATGCTGGCCCATGTTGACTCTACAGGGATGCTGGTGTTGACTCTACAAGGTGTTGCACAGGGATGCTGGCCCATGTTGACTCTACAAGGTGTTGAAAGCGTTCCACAGGGATGCTGGCCCATGTTGACTCTACAAGGTGTTGAAAGTGTTCCACAGGGATGCTGGCCCAGGGATGGTTGACTCTACAAGGTGTTGAAAGCGTTCCACAGGGATGCTGGCCCATGTTGTTGACTCTACTCTACAAGGTGTTGAAAGTGTTCCACAGGGATGCTGGCCCATGTTGACTCTACAAGGTGTTGAAAGCGTTCCACAGGGATGCTGGCCCATGTTGTCTCCAATGCTTCCCACAGTTGTGTCAAGTTGTCTGGATGTCCTTTGGGTGGTGGACTGTTCTTGATGAACACGGGAAACTGTTGTTCATGAAAAACCCAGCAGCGTTGCAGTTCCTGATACAAACCGGTGCGCCTGGCACCTACTACCATACCCTGTTCAAATGCATTTAATATTTTGTTTTGCTCATTCACCCTCTGAATGGCACACATACACAGTCCGTGTCTCAAGGCTTAAAAGTCATTTTAACCTGGCTCCTCCCCTTCACTGATGAGTGAAGGTGATTTAACATGTGACTACATTAAGGGATCATAGCTTTCACCTGGTCAGTCTGTCATGGAAAGAGCAGGTGTTCATAATGTTTTGTACCCTCAGTGCGCTTACATTTATTTTGTATAAGACCCAAGTATTTGGAATATGAACCCAGGAAATGTGTTTGGTTGAAATACAAGCATGCATTAGGTAGGACAGTATTTTGTGGTGCATTAGGTAGGACAGTATTTTGTGGTGCACAACCATGCATTAGGTAGGACAGTATTTTGTGGTGCACAACCATGCATAGCAGTATTTTTTCACCATGGTAGGACAGTAGCACAACCATGCATTGTCAGTATGGAAAGGAGCAGGTGTGCACAACCATGCATTAGGTAGGACAGTATTTTGTTTAGGTGTACAACCATGCATTAGTGCAGTATTTTGTACATTTATTTTTGTGCACAACCATGCATTAAGTAGGACAGTATTTTTGGCACAAATATTGAACCAGTAGTGCACAAAATTAGGTAGGACAGTATTTTTGCACAACCATGCATTAGGTGAAGTATTTTGTGGTGCACAACCATGCATTAGGTAGGACAGTATTTTGTGGTGCACAACCATGCATTAGGTAGGACAGTATTTTGTGGTGCATTAGGTAGGACAGTATTTTGTGGTGCACAACCATGCATTAGGTAGGACAGTATTTTGTGGTGCATTAGGTAGGACAGTATTTTGTGGTGCACAACCATGCATTAGGTAGGACAGTATTTTGTGGTGCACAACCATGCATTAGGTAGGACAGTATTTTGTGGTGCACAACCATGCATTAGGTAGGACAGTATTTTGTGGTGCACAACCATGCATTAGGTAGGACAGTATTTTGTGGTGCACAACCAAACACTTCCCCTGGGTTTTGTGTCATGCATTGTGAGCAGCCCCTGATCTCTGTCTGTCTGCTTTATCTGCCTTTACTGGTAGATCACATCTGTTGCCAAAGTAGCTGATTGCTTTCCTGAAAGTGGTCTGTTTTGAACTGAAACGGCTACTGACATCCATGTTCTGAGCAGCCCTTGGCAGGTGTTTAGATTGTTCAGTTGACATGGGTTATCAGGACTTGCAGATAATGGTGGAATATGTACTATATCATGTTTTTCACGATTGATGACATAAATTAACCCTGTTTTTAATATATTGAGATGAAATTATGGCTTTTGCTCATTCTTGCTCTAAAAAAATGTCAAGTTTCATGGACTAAAACTGTGTAATTGATGAGAAGTAAAAATTGTCCGTACGTTTTTATTTTTGATTTTATGTTCTAATTATTTTTCTATTATTTACGTTGAAATCCGTGTCTTCTGTTCATTCCTCCCAAGGCCTTATTGTTTGAGGATCACTATCTGTTTTATCTCTATATGTGAGTCACAAATGGCAGCCTATTCCTTATAACCATGCACTGCTTTTGATCATAGCCCTATGGGCCCAGGTCAAAGTAGTGCACTATATAGGGAATAGGGTGCCATTTGATGCAACCTGTCTCTGTAAAGTACAAGAAGGTCAAACAATTCATTATTGATCCACAAAGCCTCTTAACATTGGAGAGAACAGGATTCTATTTAAGGTATCTGGCCAATAAATAGATGTTTACTTCCATCCGAGGGGAACATTTACATTTAAGTCATTTAGCAGACGCTCTTGTCCAGAGCGACTTACAAACTCGCTATTCTGCATTCAAGGTCCCCATAATAAATAATTTATGGGGAAACCACATTTTGATTAATAATGACAATTTTTTAAAAATATGTGTGTTTTTTTTCTTGTTTTAATAATCTCATCAGTGGTGATACATTAGTAGCTGTTTTTATAATTATAATATATGATAATAATAATAATAATATATGCCATTTAGCAGACGCTTTTATCCAAAGCGACTTACAGTCATGTGTGCATACATTCTACGTATGGGTGGTCCCGGGGATCGAACCCACTACCCTGGCGTTACAAGCGCCATGCTCTACCAACTGAGCTACAGAAGTTGAAATGTTAAAATGCTCAATTGCAAAAAAAAAATCAAAGGAACATATCAAACTGGTATACAAACTGCCTTACTCCATGTTTGTGATTAAATCATATGAAAACAGAAGTTCGGAGTTATTTACTGGTGAAAAGTCCTCTTGTGGTACAGCAGATAACTAGTCACAGAAACACCTCTTATCATGATTGTATATCTTTTATTTTTTATAAAAATGTAATACAGTAAAATACAGTATAGAAATACATTACAAGAAAAATCCAACACTTCTATACAAATCCTAAAAATAGAATACATCTTGGTAACTGACGAAGGAGGAAGTGGTTAAAAGAATCCTATGAACCTTTAATGTTGTGATTGTATTGACTGTAATGAAGTAATGACCACTACTGTTCCTATCGGACACACAGGTAATGGAGTGTGTTGTGTACTCTGGGGATGAGGAAGAGGGGTGATTACCTGAGGTGGGCAAGAGTTTGACCAAAGAGATGTGATACAATGGTGCAATGTCGATCTAAGTCTGACTGATACACAGTCAAACTCCTCTTGCCAACAAGTCTCTACAGGCACCATTTCAGACCAATCAAATGATTTGCTCTGTTCTCCGGTCTGATGTCACAACATTTTGCGACCAACCAGCCAAAGAGTTACGCAAAGGAGGGAACTGACCCTTTTTTTGGTATTCAAGCACTTCCCAATAAGTTAATAGGTAGATGTAAATAAAGGCTCGCTAATGTTTCTTGTCTCTACCACTTTAAGCCTGAGGAGAGGAGGAGGGGAGGAAGACTACATTCTGGACCAACGGTGGACTCATCATGGGACCTGGAGAAGCAGTCTGGGTCATCTGTAAAGATCACAACACCTTGTGGATGGGAGAGGGCAGTGTAAAGTACAAGAGGGTCAAACAATTCATTATAGTTCCACAAAGCCCCTTAACATTGGAGAGAACAGGATTCTACTTAAGGTATCTGGCCAATAAATAGATGTTTACTTCCATCCGAGGGGAACTCGCTATTCTGTAAACTCTTTGGTGTGCACCAGGGATGAGTGTTGAGTCATCTCTTAATTTGCCTCCTGGGATTGCAGTGCTGTTCTCCTGTCCCACCTTAGTAGTTCTCATATATGAACAGTCTTTTTCTACTAGTTCCCATTTACTTATGTGGCAGCTTTACCAACCAACCACACACACACACACATACATACATCCACACACATGCTTGTTCGCAGTGGTGCTGCATACAGAGGTCGCAACCTTTTCAGTGCCCCACCCTCCCTTTAAAGTGCTCTCAGTAGGGATAGGCGGAGACGGCGATGTAGACGATGAAGGTGGTCTGGTACTCGATGCCTCCGTCAGCGCTGTAGGACAGGGAGCGAACCTTCATCCTGAAGGTGTGGGGCTCTCGGAGGGCCCTGGTTGTGAACAGCACCCCTTTCAGGTTCTCGTCTCGCAGGGCGAAGGGTAACGTCACGTCCTCGTCCACCACCAGGAAGGAGGTACGGGGGTGCACCACGCCGTCCTGCGTGTACGCCACCAGCCGGATCAGGTCCTGATTGGCCGCAATGCCAAAGGGGAGGGACAGCAGCTTGTACTCCAGTGCGTAAGGGCTTAGTGCACACTCCAGGTCGTTGGGAGGGCATTTCTTCAGACAGAACCTACAACACAGAACACACAACATGGACATTTCGCTACGGTATTCTGTACTTAGGGCTCTATTCAATCAGATCCACTTTAGCCAACATCCGCATAGCGTTGGAGCCGTCAAATGCACAAGCGGCTACTGGAATTATACCTAAAGGGGACATTGCCATTGGCTGCACGGAGTCACATTAACAGAAATCTAATGCAGTCTGTTTACAAGTTTGAACACCGGAATGTGAGATGTAATCTACACCTTGATAAGGCTGATAGAAATCCTCAATTTCGCTTAATGATTTTCAATTTGAGCAACATTATTTCTATATAGGCTACACCTTCTCATTCTGAACTTCTAACGTGAGTGGGACGGGTGTGGCTTTGTGACAATGATCACAAGAGCAACTGCTTGCCAATTTTACAGCTCCAACACAGCTCCACCTCCGACACGGCCAAAACATCAGCTATGCGGGTGTCGTCTATCCCCGGTGAACGCTTGATCTGATTGAGCCTAGGTCTTAAGTGTATATACTGCATGATTCTTCAGACAAAATGCAACAAATGTATAGTAAAAAAAGTGCTGGGGAAAGTACCGGTATGCAGGTGTGTGTTAGTAGTTGTGTGTATGACAGCATTCGGAAAGTATTCAGACCCCTCAAATTTTTTCCACAATTTGTTATGATTCAGCCTTATTCTAAAATGGATTTAATAAATAAAACAATCCTCATCACGCAACAGACAATACCCTATAATGACAAAATGAAAACAGGTTTTTAGATTTTTTTTTGCAAATTCATAAAGACAAAGAAACTGAAATACCTTATTTACATAAGTATTCAGACCCTTTGTTATGGGACTTGAAATTGAGCTCTGGTGCACCCTGTTTCCATTGATCATCCTGAGATGTTTCTAAAACTTGATTAGAACCTGTGGTGAATTCAATTGATTGGACATGATTTGGAAAGGAAAACACCTGTCGATATAAGTTCCAACAGTTGACAGTGCATGTCAGAGCAAAAAGCAAGCCATGAGGTCGAAGGAATTGTCAGTAGAGCTCCGAAACAGGATTGTGTCGATGCACAGATCTGGCGAAGGGTACCCAAACATTTCTGCTGCATTGAAGGTCCCCAAGAACACACTGGCCTCCATCATTCTTAAATGGAATAAGTTTGGAACCACCAAGACCCTCCATTGAGCTGGCCGCCCGGCCAAACTGAGCAATCGGGAGAAAGGCCTTGGTCAGGGAGGTGACCAAGAACCCGATGGTCAATCTGACAGAGCTCCAGAGTTCCTCTGTGGCGATGGTAGAACTTTCCAGAAGGACAACCATCTCTGCAGCACTCCACCAATCAGGCCTTTATGGTAGTGTGGCCAGACGGAAGCCAGTCCTCAGTAAAAGGTACATGACAGCCCGCTTGAAGTTTGCAAAAAGGCACTTAAAGACTCTCAGACCATGAGAAACAAGATTCTCTGGTCTGATTAAACCAATATTGAACTCTTTGGCCAGAATGCCAAGTGTCATGTCTGGAGGAAACCTGGCACCATCCTTACGGTGAAGCATGGTGGTAGAAGCATAATGCTGTGGGGATGTTTTTCAGCGGCAGAGACTGGGAGACTAGTCAGGATCAAGGGAAAGATGAACGGAGCAAAGTACAGAGAGATTCTTGATGAAAACCTGCACCAGAGTACTCAGGACTGGGGTGAAGGTTCACCTTCCAACAGGACAACAACCCTAAGCACACAGCCAAGACAACGCAGGAGTGGCTTCAGGACAAGTCTCTGAATGTCCTTGAGTGGCCCAGCCAGAATCTGGACTTGAACCCGATCAAACATCTCTGTAGAGACCTGAAAATAGTTGTGCAACGACGCTCCCCATCCAACCTGACAGAGCTTGATGGGATCTCCAGAGAAGAATGGGAGAAACTCCACAAATACAGGTGTGCCAAGCATGTAGAGTCATAGCCAGGGAAACTCAAGGCTGTAATTGCTGACAAAGGTGCTTCAACAAAGTACTGAGTAAACGGTCTGAATACTTATGTAAATGTATTATTTCTGTTTTTTATTTTTAATAACTGTGCCAACATTTGTGTGTAGATTGATGAGGGGGGGGAAAACAATGTAATCAATTTTAAAAGAAGGCTGTAACATAATAAAATGTGGAAAAAGTCAAGGGGTCGGAATACTCCGAATACACATAAGAGTGTGAGTCAATGTGTGTTTACTGTTTACCCTGTTGCTGGGTCTCTCTGGTAGTTAGGTGGGCAGGGTGTATCGATACACTGGTAACTTCCTCTCATGTTAAAGCACATCCTGTTGGTCCCACACTGGACATTCTGCTCCAGACACTCATCTATATCTGCGCTCACAATACAGGAGTTAGTTATACCAATACATAACACCACAATACAGGAGTTAGTTATACCAATACATAACACCACAATACAGGAGTTAGTTATACCAATACATAACACCACAAAACAGGAGTTAGTTATACCAATACATAACACCACAATACAGGAGTTAGTTATACCAATATATAACACCACAATACAGGAGTTAGTTATACCAATACATAACACCACAATACAGGAGTTAGTTATACCAATACATAACACCACAATACAGGAGTTAGTTATACCAATACATAACACCACAATACAGGAGTTAGTTATACCAATACATAACACCACAATACAGGAGTTAGTTATACCAATACATAACACCACAATACAGGAGTTAGTTATACCAATACATAACACCACAATACAGGAGTTAGTTATACCAATACATAACACCACAATACAGGAGTTAGTTATACCAATACATAACACATGATGCAGTTATTGAGTGTACTGTACCTGCAACTTTTACACAGATACATTTTCCTCATCAAATTATTTCATTGAATGTATTTCCTTATAGTAGAATACAGGGATGCTCTCTGAGTGATGACGAATGGATAGATATATCAATAACATGACTAACTGATTCATCGATTGACTGACAGGTAGAGGCGTTCTGCTCACCTTGGCAGGTCTTGCCATTGGTCATGAGGCGGTAGCCGGCTGGACACTGACACCTATGGCTCCCTGGAGTGTTCATACACTCATGCTGGCACGTGTCCCTCACCTCACACTCGTTGATGTCTACACACACACACACACACACACACACACACACACACACACACACACACACACACACACACACACACACACACACACACACACACACACACACACACACACACACAGGAAACATTTATCAGTTGAAACATGTTATAAAGGTGTTTTAGAAAACAAGGGGAAGCAAACCCCAGGTAGCACAGCCATGCAGCCAGACCCTCCTCCTCTCCTTTCAAACTCCTCCCCCTCTGCCTGTCCCCCTGCCTCCTCCATAGTTACCTAGGCAACTGCCACCCCTGGCCTCGTACCCCTGCGGACAGGCCAGGGCCTCCCTGCGTCTACGCTGCCTATAGCGCCCCCCTGTGGCAGCGTAGGAGGGGTAGCTCTGAGAGGCCAGGCTGTGGTACTGGCGCTGGAAGGCGCTCCGCTCAGGGGAGTCCTGGGAGGAGCTGTAGCCGTATGAGAAGCTCTGGTAGCTGGGAGGCAGCTTCTCCAGCCCCGCGCAGGACTTTCCATCCCCAAGCAGGTGGAGCCCTGGCGGGCACACACACTTGAAGCTGCCGGGGGTGTTGAGGCACTGGTGCGCGCAGGGCTGGGGCGCATGCTCACACTCATTACTGTCTGGTGATGTCACAGCACCACAGAGAGAGGGGGGAGGGAAGAGAGAGAGGGGGCAGGAGGGAAAGAGAGGAGGGAAGAGTGAGAGTGGGCAGGGGGGAGGAGAGAAGGAAGGGAAGGGAAAGAGAGAGGAGGTAGTAGGGAAGAGAGAGATGGGGGAGGAGGGAAGAGAGAGAGGGAAGAGAGAGAGGAGGGAGGGGGAGGAGGAAGAGAGAGAGAGAGGAGAGGAAGGAGGGGGAAGAGAGAGAGGAGGGAGGGGGAGGGAAGAGAGAGAGAGGAGAGGAGGGAGGGGGGAGAGAGGAGAGAGGGGGAGGGAGGGGGAAGAGGGAGAGAGGAGGGAAGGGGGAGGAGGGAAGAGAGAGAGGAGGGAGGGGTGGAGGGAAGAGAGAGAGGAGGGAGGAGGGAGAGAGAGGAGAGAGAGAGGAGGGGAAGAGAGAGAGAGAGGAGGGGGGGAGGAGGGAAGAGAGAGAGGAGAGGAGGGAGGGGGAAGAGAGAGAGGAGGAAGGAGGGAAGAGAGAGGAGGGAGGAGGGAAGAGAGAGAGGAGAGGAGGAGGGAAGAGAGAGAGGAGGGAGGGGGGAAGAGAGAGAGGAGATGAGGAGGGAAGAGAGAGGAGGGAGGAGGGAAGAGAGAGAGGAGAGGAGGAGGGAAGAGAGAGAGGAGGGAGGAGGAAGGAAAGAGAGAGGAGGAGGGAAGAGAGAGAGGAGGGAGGAGGGAAGAGAGAGAGGAGAGGAGGAGGGAAGAGAGAGGAGGGAGGAGGGAAGGAAGAAAACAAGCAAGAGTAAAAGTTTAGTAAAGAGGGGGATATGGAGCAGGGGAAACATACAGATAGACAGAGGATAAGGCAATTAAGGAAGAAGCAGATGAAGTGGGAGAATAAAGTGGTGTGAGGAAGACAAGAGGATGAGAAAGGAAGAGATGGAAAACAATCACCCCAACGTACAGGAATAATCACCCCAACGTACAGGAATAATCACCCCAACGTACAGGAATAATCACCCCAACGTACAGGAACAATCACCCCAACGTACAGGAATAATCACCCCAACGTACAGGAATAATCACCCCAACGTACAGGAATAATCACCCCAACGTACAGGAATAATCACCCCAACGTACAGGAATAATCACCCCAACGTACAGGAATAATCACCCCAACGTACAGGAATAATCACCCCAACGTACAGGAATAATCACCCCAACGTACAGGAATAATCACCCCAACGTACAGGAATAATCACCCCAACGTACAGGAATAAGGAATAACCCCAACGAATAATCACCCCAACGTACAGGAATAATCACCCCAACGTACAGGAATAATCACCCCAACGTACAGGAACAATCACCCCAACGTACAGGAACAATCACCCCAACGTACAGGAACAATCACCCCAACGTACAGGAATAATCACCCCAACGTACAGGAACAATCACCCCAACGTACAGGAACAATCACCCCAACGTACAGGAACAATCACCCCAACGTACAGGAACAATTACCCCAACGTACAGGAACAATCACCCCAACGTTTGACAATACATATCATCAAGGCATAAGTGTATTCATCTAAAAAGTGTCTTTTAACTTTTTATTTATGTTCTATTTGACCCCCTTTTTCGATCTTGTCTCATTGCTGCAACTCCCCAACGGGCTCGGGAGGTGAAGTCATACGTCCTCCGAAGCATGACTCGCCAAACCATGCTTCTTAATAACACCTGTCTACTTAAACCAGAAGCCACCAATGTGTTGGAGGAAACACCTTTCAACTGACGACCAAGGTCAGCCTGGCCCGCCACAAGGAGTCACTAGAGCACGATGAGCCAAGTAAAGCCCCCCCGACCAAGCCCTCCCCGATCCCTGACGACGCTGGGCAAAGCCCTCCCCGATCTCTGACGACGCTGGGCCAATTGTGCGCAGCCCTATGGGACTCCTGATCACGGCCGGTTGTAATACAGCACGGGATCGAACCCGGGTCTGTAGTGACTCCTCTAGCACTGCGATGCAGTTCTTTAGACCACTGCACCACTCGGGAGGCCCGCCTTTGAACTTTTTCAATGAGAGAATGAATACATTACATCTCACACCAAACAAGAATGCTTGAATTAAATCAAATCCATGGGCTCTATTCAATCTCTGTAGCGTTACAGATTGTGCTATAGAAATGTTAAGGTAATTTCCTTTTGAGCCGATATCTGCAGCGTTTACCATGAAGCAGTCTCTGCTAACGTGGGAACAATGCCTTTAAATTCCAACCATGCTGTAACACGGAACTTGCGCAACACGGATTGGATAGAGACCTACATCTGTATATACAGTGCCTTGCGAAAGTATTCGGCCCCCTTGAACTTTGTGACCTTTTGCCACATTTCAGGCTTCAAACATAAAGATATAAAACTATTTTTTTGTGAAGAATCAACAACAAGTGGGACACAATCATGAAGTGGAATGACATTTATTGGATATTTCAAACTTTTTTAACAAATCAAAAACTGAAAAATTGGGCGTGCAAAATTATTCAGCCCCCTAAAGTTAATACTTTGTAGCGCCACCTTTTGCTGCGATTACAGCTGTAAGTCGCTTAGGGTATGTCTCTATCAGTTTTGCACATCGAGAGACTGAAATTTTTTCCCATTCCTCCTTGCAAAACAGCTCGAGCTCAGTGAGGTTGGATGGAGAGCATTTGTGAACAGCAGTTTTCAGTTCTTTCCACAGATTCTCGATTGGATTCAGGTCTGGACTTTGACTTGGCCATTCTAACACCTGGATATGTTTATTTTTGAACCATTCCATTGTAGATTTTGCTTTATGTTTTGGATCATTGTCTTGTTGGAAGACAAATCTCCGTCCCAGTCTCAGGTCTTTTGCAGACTCCATCAGGTTTTCTTCCAGAATGGTCCTGTATTTGGCTCCATCCATCTTCCCATCAATTTTAACCATCTTCCCTGTCCCTGCTGAAGAAAAGCAGGCCCAAAGCATGATGCTGCCACCACCATGTTTGACAGTGGGGATGGTGTGTTCAGGGTGATGTGCTGTGTTGCTTTTACGCCAAACATAACGTTTTGCATTGTTGCCAAAAAGTTCAATTTTGGTTTCATCTGACCAGAGCACCTTCTTCCACATGTTTGGTGTGTCTCCCAGGTGGCTTGTGGCAAACTTTAAACGACACTTTTTATGGATATCTTTAAGAAATGGCTTTCTTCTTGCCACTCTTCCATAAAGGCCAGATTTGTGCAATATACGACTGATTGTTGTCCTATGGACAGAGTCTCCCACCTCAGCTGTAGATCTCTGCAGTTCATCCAGAGTGATCATGGGCCTCTTGGCTGCATCTCTGATCAGTCTTCTCCTTGTATGAGCTGAAAGTTTAGAGGGACTGCCAGGTCTTGGTAGATTTGCAGTGGTCTGATACTCCTTCCATTTCAATATTATCGCTTGCACAGTGCTCCTTGGGATGTTTAAAGCTTGGGAAATCTTTTTGTATCCAAATCCGGCTTTAAACTTCTTCACAACAGTATCTCGGACCTGCCTGGTGTGTTCCTTGTTCTTCATGATGCTGTCTGCGCTTTTAACGGACCTCTGAGACTATCACAGTGCAGGTGCATTTATACGGAGACTTGATTACACACAGGTGGATTGTATTTATCATCATTAGTCATTTAGGTCAACATTGGATCATTCAGAGATCCTCACTGTACTTCTGGAGAGAGTTTGCTGCACTGAAAGTAAAGGGGCTGAATAATTTTGCACGCCCAATTTTTCAGCTTTTGATTTGTTAAAAAAGTTTGAAATATCCAATAAATGTCGTTCCACTTCATGATTGTGTCCCACTTGTTGTTGATTCTTCACAAAAATATACAGTTTTATATCTTTATGTTTGAAGCCTAAAATGTGGCAAAAGGTCGCAAAGTTCAAGGGGGCCGAATACTTTCGCAAGGCACTATATTGTAAATACATACTTTTTCAGGTTTGCCAAATAGTCTCTTAACTCACTATGGTGCTCAGTTAAAATGTTGCCACTTGAAATTGAAATGAAACATACTGTATATCCAATTTAATGCAACAAAATGTTCAAATTGTACAGGTAAGTAGGTACAGAGTAGACATCAGTGTCCAGTGTTGATGATGTCATAGGGGATACAGACAAAGACAGTGAGTGTATGCCATTACAAAGCAAAGCGACCCCAGGTCGGGTGCAGCCCGGTCAAAAGGTCAAAGGTGGAAACTGTAAGTGACAGAGCCAAGAGTGAGAGAGAGAGATGCTGGCCTTGTGATGACAGACAGACAGACAGGTTCATTCCAGGTCCCTTTCCTGTTGTCCTGTCTGTGGCTCCTTACCTTTCTGTTAACCCTGTGTTTAAACTCTAACTACACAGCCACTCAGTACCTAGTGCTCATCTTCTCTTTGTGATAGTTATGAGATAGCAAGGGATTTCCACAGAAGACAACAGTTCTTTAGCTACATTAGCATTATAAAGGCAGAGGGAGGATGTGATGCCACAGCTGGCTGGGGTATTACTGCAGCTTAGGGAGAGATGGAGAGAGGTATGCATGCAGAAGCAGAGGTGTAGTGGGTGAGGGGTATTGGGTAGTGGGTGAGGAGCAGTGGGTTAGTGGCAGTGGGTAAGGGAGAGTGGGTGAGGGGTAGTAGTGAAGGGTGAGAGATAGTGGGTGTAGGGTGGTGGGGTAGTGGGGTGAGGAGTAGTGGATAAGGGGTGAGGGGTAGTGGGTAAGGAGTGAGGGGCAGTGGGTGAGGGGTAGTGGGTGAGGGGTAGTGGGTTAGTGGGTAGTGGGTGAGGTATAGTGGGTGAGGGGTAGTGGGTGAGGTATAGTGGGTGAGGGGTAGTGGGTTAGTGGGTAGTGGGTGAGGTATAGTGGGTGAGGGGTAGTGGGTTAGTGGGTAGTGGGTGACCGGTAGTAGGTGAGGTACAATGGGTGAGGGATAGTGGAGGTCTGCGTGCAGAAGCAGGGCAGCTGAGGGGTAGTGGGGTAGTGGGTGAGGGGTGGTGGGTGAGGTGGTTTGGGGGTAGAGTGGGGTACGTACCCACACAGGGGCGTCCTACACCCTGAGAGCGATAGCCCCTGGGGCAGGTACAATGGTAGCTCCCTCTGCTGTTCTCACAGATCTGGTTGTATCTGCACTGATGTGTCCCGTCTCTGCATTCATCTATATCTATAGGGAGAAGACACATGGAGAGGTTTTATATTGAATATAGATATTTGACATTGAAACCATTACCCCACCAAACAGAAAGGGCTGTATATAAAATCCACCCACTCCCAACCTTTTCTTTAAACATTTGGAATAGGTTATCCACAGATCTCCTGGACACAAAATCCTCCTTTCAGTTTTGAATAGTGTCTTTTGAAGTTGGGTACGGGTGAGTTATGAAGGTGCTGATGCCCAGTTCTGGCACACTCACCCACACACGTCCCGTTGGCACCTTTGGTCATGCCAGCAGGGCAAAGGTCAATACAGGTGTAGCTTCCCCGCATGTTCTTACACTGCTGGTCTGAACGACACACCCTCTGTCTGCACTCGTTTATGTCTGAGGAGAGAGAGAGAGAGAGAGAGAGAGAGAGAGAGAGAGAGAGAGAGAGAGAGAGAGAGAGAGAGAGAGAGAGAGAGAGAGAGAGGAGAGAGAGAGAGAGAGAGTGAGAGAGAGGAGAGAGAGACAGAGACAGAGACAGAGACAGAGAGAGAGACAGAGACAGAGACAGAGAGAGACAGAGGGGGCGAGAGAGAGAGAAAGAGAAGCAGGTCAGGTCCAGAACTGAAACCATCAAAACACGTTTCACACTATTGTGCTGACCCAATCTGCAGTGTACTGTGCTCACCTATACAGCGGCGGTTCCTGAGTTGGTACCCGGGCTCACAGGCACAGCGGTAGCTACCGATGGTGTTCAGACAGTGCTGGTTACACGGGTTAGACTCCTGGCACTCATTGACATCTTGAAAATGAACCAAAATCAAATAAACAATAATACAATGACAGCTTAGAAATAGCTTTATACCTTCATAGGGCTGTTGCGGGCGGGACGTTTTATTGTCATGCAACAGACTGCCGGTCTCACGGCAATTAACCCTTAATTAACATAAACACCTTTAGCATCTCCAGGTCACCGCATAAAAGCTGATGATACATTGCTTTTGGAACATCTACATTTAAAAAAGTATAATAAATCAATGTAATGTAAAGCATCACAATAAATCCATGGTTTATTTTAGGCAGGTCTAAAGAAACATTATGATATGAAGAAAATGTATTTCAGAAGAACAGAATATGAGTTGAGTATGTCATCTGGCTATGCACCATGCCATAGGCTGTAGGCTTGTTCATTTAGCTGACAAGCTATGCTTATAAGTCCCATTCCATTATTTTATATGATATGATTTTATAGTAAGAATAAAATAGAAAGGATATCTTTCGTATTCTGGAGGAGCGTGCCTATATGAAGTGGCTATGCTGAGCGTAAAAGTGATGATTTGAAACCTATATGCTAGATTTATTTGGCAACTTTAGTAGTATATGATACAAACCTTAGAATTCCTTAGAAATCAAAACATACACTATATATACAGAAGTATATTGAGGAGAGGTGAGTTTTAAACGAACATCCTGTTTTGATAAGTGTTTGATGTGATGTTTTATTGCATTTGCATTGATGTCAGAGTGGTTAGAGGGACAATACACCCCTGAGTAACAGGTCATTAGGACCTGATGGAGGGACAATAGAGCCCTGAGTATCAGACCATTAGGACCTGATGGAGGGACAATAGAGACCTGAGTATCAGACCATTAGGACCTGATGGAGGGACAATAGAGACCTGAGTATCAGACCATTAGAACCTGATGGAGGGACAATAGAGACCTGAGTATCAGACCATTAGGACCTGATGGAGGGACAATAGAGACCTGAGTATCAGACCATTAGGACCTGATGGAGGGACAATAGAGACCTGAGTATCAGACCATTAGGACCTGATGGAGGGACAATAGAGACCTGAGTATCAGACCATTAGGACCTGATGGAGGGACAATAGAGACCTGAGTATCAGACCATTAGGACCTGATGGAGGGACAATAGAGACCTGAGTATCAGACCATTAGGACCTGATGGAGGGACAATAGAGCCCTGAGTATCAGACCATTAGGACCTGATGGAGGGACAATAGAGACCTGAGTATCAGACCATTAGGACCTGATGGAGGGACAATACACCCCGGAGTAACAGGTCATTAGGACCTGATGGAAGGACAATGGAGCCCTGAGTATCAGACCATTAGGACCTGATGGAGGGACAATAGAGACCTGAGTATCAGACCATTAGGACCTGATGGATGGACAATAGAGACCTGAGTATCAGACCATTAGGACCTGATGGAGGGACAATAGAGCCTGAGTATCAGGCCATTAGGACCTGATGGAGGGACAATAGAGCCTGAGTGTCAGGCCATTAGGACCTGATGGAGGGACAATAGAGCCTGAGTATCCGGCCACTAGGACCTGATAGAGGGACAATAGAGTCTGAGTATCAGGCCATTAGGACCTGATGGAGGGACAATAGAGCCTGAGTATCAGGCCATAGGACCTAATGAAGGGACAACAGAGCCTGAGTATCAGGCCATTAGGACCTGATGGATGGACAATAGAACCTGAGTATCTGGCCACTAGGACCTGATAGAGGGACAACAGAGCCTGAGTATCAGGCCATAGGACCCGATGAAGGGACAACAGAGCCTGAGTATCAGGCCATAGGACCTGATGAAGGGACAATAGAGACCTGAGTATCAGACCATTAGGACCTGATGGAGGGACAATAGAGACCTGAGTATCAGACCATTAGGACCTGATGGATGGACAATAGAGACCTGAGTATCAGACCATTAGGACCTGATGGAGGGACAATAGAAACCTGAGTATCAGACCATTAGGACCTGATGGAGGGACAATACAGGAGTAACAGGTCATTAGGACCTGATGGAAGGACAATGGAGCCCTGAGTATCAGACCATTAGGACCTGATGGATGGACAATAGAGACCTGAGTATCAGACCATTAGGACCTGATGGAGGGACAATAGAGACCTGAGTATCAGACCATTAGGACCTGATGGAGGGACAATAGAGCCCTGAGTATCAGACCATTAGGACCTGATGGAGGGACAATAGAGACCTGAGTATCAGACCATTAGGACCTGATGGAGGGACAATAGAGACCTGAGTATCAGACCATTAGGACCTGATGGAGGGACAATAGAGACCTGAGTATCAGACCATTAGGACCTGATGGAGGGACAATAGAGACCTGAGTATCAGACCATTAGGACCTGATGGAGGGACAATAGAGACCTGAGTATCAGACCATTAGGACCTGATGGAGGGACAATAGAGACCTGAGTATCAGACCATTAGGACCTGATGGAGGGACAATAGAGACCTGAGTATCAGACCATTAGGACCTGATGGAGGGACAATAGAGACCTGAGTATCAGACCATTAGGACCTGATGGAGGGACAATAGAGACCTGAGTATCAGACCATTAGGACCTGATGGAGGGACAATAGAGACCTGAGTATCAGACCATTAGGACCTGATGGAGGGACAATAGAGACCTGAGTATCAGACCATTAGGACCTGATGGAGGGACAATAGAGACCTGAGTATCAGACCATTAGGACCTGATGGAGGGACAATGGAGACCTGAGTATCAGACCATTAGGACCTGATGGAGGGACAATAGAGCCCTGAGTATCAGACCATTAGGACCTGATGGAGGGACAATAGAAACCTGAGTATCAGACCATTAGGACCTGATGGAGGGACAATAGAGACCTGAGTAACAGGTCATTAGGACCTGATGGAAGGACAATGGAGACCTGAGTATCAGACCATTAGGACCTGATGGAGGGACAATAGAAACCTGAGTATCAGACCATTAGGACCTGATGGAGGGACAATAGACCTGAGTAACAGGTCATTAGGACCTGATGGAAGGACAATGGAGCCCTGAGTATCAGACCATTAGGACCTGATGGAGGGACAATAGAGACCTGAGTATCAGACCATTAGGACCTGATGGATGGACAATAGAGACCTGAGTATCAGACCATTAGGACCTGATGGAGGGACAATAGAGACCTGAGTATCAGACCATTAGGACCTGATGGAGGGACAATAGAGCCCTGAGTATCAGACCATTAGGACCTGATGGAGGGACAATACACCCCTGAGTATCAGACCATTAGGACCTGATGGAGGGACAATAGAGACCTGAGTATCAGACCATTAGGACCTGATGGAGGGACAATAGAGACCTGAGTATCAGACCATTAGGACCTGATGGAGGGACAATAGAGACCTGAGTATCAGACCATTAGGACCTGATGGAGGGACAATAGAAACCTGAGTATCAGACCATTAGGACCTGATGGAGGGACAATAGAGACCTGAGTATCAGACCATTAGGACCTGATGGAGGGACAATAGAGCCCTGAGTATCAGACCATTAGGACCTGATGGAGGGACAATACACACCTGAGTATCAGACCATTAGGACCTGATGGAGGGACAATAGAGACCTGAGTATCAGACCATTAGGACCTGATGGAGGGACAATAGAGACCTGAGTATCAGACCATTAGGACCTGATGGAGGGACAATAGAGACCTGAGTATCAGACCATTAGGACCTGATGGAGGGACAATAGAGACCTGAGTATCAGACCATTAGGACCTGATGGAGGGACAATAGAGACCTGAGTATCAGACCATTAGGACCTGATGGAGGGACAATAGAGACCTGAGTATCAGACCATTAGGACCTGATGGAGGGACAATAGAGACCTGAGTATCAGACCATTAGGACCTGATGGAGGGACAATAGAGATCTGAGTATCAGACCATTAGGACCTGATGGAGGGACAATAGAGACCTGAGTATCAGACCATTAGGACCTGATGGAGGGACAATACACCCCTGAGTATCAGACCATTAGGACCTGATGGAGGGACAATAGAGACCTGAGTATCAGGTCGTTAGCGACCTGATTTTTTATTTAACCTTTATTTAACTAGGCAAGTCAGTTAAGAACAAATTCTTATTTACAATGAAGGCCTACACCGCCCAAACCCGGACGATGCTGGGCCAATTGTGCGCCGACCTATGGGACTCCCGATCACGGCTGGTTGTGATACAGCCTGGGATCAAACCAGGGTCTGTAGTGACACCTTTAGCACAGAGATGCAGTGCCTTAGACTGCTTAGCCACTCAGGATCCCTGACTGCTGGTGTGAAAGGTAATGCGGTCACCGTAACAACCCTACATAGTAATGACACTTAATATACTGTATTAACTACTGACAATCTTGAAGATGGAAACGAGTGTAACCTTGGCAACTGTGTCCATCGGCTGTCCTTCTGAAGCCCCGCCCACAGCGCATCACACAGCGGTAGGAGCCAATGGTGTTCTCACAGTCCTGCCCGTCATGGCACATGTGCCCACCCAGAGAACACTCATCAATGTCTGAGAACATAGAGAGAGGGAATCATTAGACATTAAGTTTTTAAACAGAGGCAGAGATTCTATGCGAGTAAAGGTGGTTTTGTGGAGGAACTAAATAGGTATTTGTTTTTTAGTGTACATAGGGCTCGATTCAATCCGTATGGCAGAAAAATCACAGAAGATCCGTTTTATAGCTAAATTGAAATTCAAAGACAATGTTCCCACGTTCGCGGAGACTGCATTCACAGTAAACTCTACGTATGTTCGCTCAAACCTGTACATTTTTACACAGATCTCCCGTGATACTTCCGCGGTCCGGATTGAATCCAGCCCATAGTGTGTGTGTGTGTTTGTGTGTTTGTGTGTGTGGGGCGTACCCTGACAGGTCCTGCCGTCAGCTGAGATGGTGAGTCCTCGGGGACAGGAGCAATAGTAGGTTCCCATGGCATTGTGACAGACATGAGAACAAGGGCTCCTCTCCTTACACTCATCCTCATCTGAATCATAACACAAACAAGAACAGTCTTATACTCAACATGGATATTGACCTGAGCTTGGACTTCTACTCTGTCATTTTACCCCAAACACCGTTTTAAATCATGTTTCTTATGGTTTCTCAAGACAAATTATGCATTTAAGTGAATTTAAAATGTGCATTTAAGTGAATCTTCACTGAATATAACGTAACAAAGTAAACTGCTCCAGCATGAACAGAGGTGTGGACAAACTCCCCATGTTGAGAAGACAGACTACCAAAATAAGAGGCTTGTCATGATTACCTGCACAGTAGGGTCCTGCAGAGTCCAGCCTGAAGCCAACGGGACACTGGTTACTACGGTCACCTGACAGAATATGGTTACAGTTGTTACGTTAAAGAGAGTGAGATATACAAAAGTATGTGGACACCTTTAAACTAGTGGATTCGGTTATTTCAGTGACACCCGTTGCTGACAGGTTTATAACATTGAGCACACAGCCATGCAATCTCCATAGACAAACATTGGCAGTAGAATGGCCCGTACTGAAGAGCTCAGCGACTTTCATCATGGCACCGTCATAGGATGCCACCTTTCCAACAAGTCAGTTCATCAAATTTCTGCCCTGCTAGAACTGCCCCGGTCAACTGTAAGTGCTGCTATTGTGAAGTGGAAACGTAATGTAGTGTATAGATAGTGTATACACTGAGTGTACAAAACATTAGGAACTTTCCATGACATAGATTGACCAGGTGAAAGCTATGATCCCTTATTGATGTCACTTGTTAAATCTACTTCAATCAATGTAGATGAAGGGGAGGAGACAGGTTAAAGAAGGATTTTGTTTAGCCTTGAGACAATTGAGACATGGATTGTGTATGTGTGCCATTCAGAGGGTGAATAGGCAAGACAAAATATTTAAGTGCTTTTGAACGGGGTATGGTAGTAAGAGTCCAGAACTGCAACACTGCTGGGTTTTTCACACTAAACAGTTTCCTGTGTGTACCAAGAATGGTCCACCACCCCAAGGACATCCAGCCAACTTGACACAACTATGAGAATCATTGGAGTCAACATGGGCCAGCATCCTTGTGGAACACTTTTGACACCTTGTAGAGTCAACATGGGCCAGCATCCTTGTGGAACACTTTCGACACCTTGTAGAGTCAACATGGGCCAGCATCCTTGTGGAACACTTTCGACACCTTGTAGAGTCCATGCCCCGACGAAATTGAGGCTGTTTTGAGGGCAAAAGGGGGGAGGGGTGCAAATGTATAGGGAAGTCAAGAGAGAGAGAGAAAAACAAGGACTTTAAAGTCTCACCCTTGGTGATGGTGGCGTGGAGCTTGTATTCCAGGACTTCCTCTAGGGGGCGGTAGTGGGCGCTGATGGCCGAGGCATGGAGAGTCTCCACCAGGTAGGGCATCTTTCCCTTGGCAGGGTCGTAGGTGATTGTGTGGTTCCAGGAGTAGGGCACACTGACCCGGTCAATACTGAACATCCGGGTGGAGAGAGCATACAGCTGGCCTGGACCAGTCTGAATGTAGTCCTCTGTGTAGTCCTGGGTTAGATGAACAACAGCCAGCATGGATAAGCCTTAACCAACAAGTTCTGCACCTCATAACTACCTTTCATTGTCTTTTTGTAATTCATTTAAACTGTTTGATCGTGATCTGTAGTCTGGTTATCAACGTTTGTCATTATGGACCAAACTTAAGATCTGTTGTGTATGTTACACAAAGATTGTCTTCAGCACTGATTTCAGTTACACTTCAGATCTCAAATGAGGAGAGTATGATAGTATGGAGTGTGTAGTGTAGGGTGTAATACGTCTGGAGCTGTGTTTTCTGTTACTTTGATGCTGATGTCAGCATTAGACGGCAGCTGCAGAATGTGTCCATTCAGCACGATATCCAATAGCAGTGCTCCGTCTGAGTCCAGCCCCCGAGCCACATGGGTCATCCTCAGGATCTCACCTGGTGGACAGAGGTTGCTTTATAAAGGCGGAAACCCTTTATTCTCTGGTCTTCATGGTAATACCAGAGAATATATAGACACAGACACACACACACACACACACACACACACACACACACACACACACACACAGACACACACACACACACACACACACACACACACACACAGACACACAGACACAGACACACACACACACACACACACACACACACACACACACACACACACACACACACACACACACACACACACACACACACACACACACACACACACACACACATATCCAAATTCTTCCCCTTCTCACCTGTGGCAAACTCCACCTGTGTCTCCCGTCTGAACACACCTCTGGTCAGAGAGTAGCCGTTCACTGCCTCCCCTAGCTCCTGAGCCGTCGTCCAATAGATGGAGTTCAGGATGGAGATCAGCTTCCTCATAGCTGGGCCTGCATGGGGTCAACAGGTGAGGTCAGGAAAGGGGTTATTCGAGAAGATTTTGAAACAGGGTGATTCGTTTGAACTGGGGTCAATTAGTGCAGCTCTTCCCTCTGTGACAAAATAAACCTGAATCTGTTATCTGATCTGTGCTTAGAAACAACTACAGCCTACATCTTTATAAACTTAAACACAGGGTACATATTGAACTCAATGTCATAATGTCTATTACAGTTTTTTCCAACTGCTTACACATAAAATCTTTTCAAGTCACACGATTTTTGAAACCTCTCACACCAAATATCCAAAACTATAAGCTATTTCTCAGCCTTTGACTCAGTTGTCAATTGCATGAAACACTTTTTTCAAAACACTACACACAATTCTCTACCTAAAACACAAAAATCTAACAGGAAGTGACTTGCTTTCCTTTTCCAAATACAACCAATCAAAATGCTACACTTATTCACCAGGTCACACACTCCTCACATGTGCGAACACTAATAGCTTAACTGATTACTGACCAATCACTGCTTTACTGTAGTGTACAAAGGTCAGATTACCTGTTTTGAACAATGGATGCCAACAATGGACAGAGAGCAAGAGGAGTAGGAGGGAGAGGAAGAGGAAGAAGAGGATGAGGGCAAAGAAGAGAAGGAAGGAGAGCCATCTCTGATGAGATTAGGGCAACACTTGTTGATCATGTGATCAACCACGGTTTGACCATGAGAGAGGCCGGACTGAGAATCCAGCCCAGTGACGATGAAACAACTTCACAAGGTGCCATTTGAGAGAAACTCTGACAGAGTCAGTATGTAGCAACACTACTTCCAGTACTTCAGACATAACATATTTACTCATCTGTATATCCTTTTGTCTGTTACAGAGAGTATTGGAGCTGGATGCCCATGTAATTCGCCATGAATTTATTTATGTGGATGAGGTTGGCTTCAACCTCACCAAAACCAGGCGCCGCAGAAGAAATGTAATAGGACAGAGGGCATTTACCAATGTCCCTGGACAGCGTGGGGGTAATATAACTATGTGTGCTGCCATCACTCAAAACGGGGTCCTCCACCACAATGCCACACTGGGTCCGT
The DNA here is from genome assembly GCF_023373465.1 of Oncorhynchus keta. Taxonomy (NCBI): domain Eukaryota; kingdom Metazoa; phylum Chordata; class Actinopteri; order Salmoniformes; family Salmonidae; genus Oncorhynchus; species Oncorhynchus keta. The sequence continues at coordinate 87,293,219 of NC_068421.1, read as the reverse complement.
ACAACACTGGCCATATGCTCACTTTTCTGGATGCAGTTCACACAATGCTTGTCCCTGATCCAGATCAGGAGCCTGCTAGATTTGTGGTTTTATGGGACAATTTTAGTTTTCACCGGGCTGTTCTGGTCCAAAACTGGTTTGCCACCCATCCATAATTTGTAGTTTTGTACCTACCCCCATATTCACCTTCTAAATCCCATAGAGGAATTCTTCTCAGCCCGGCGCTGGAAAGTGTATGATCGTCAACCCTATGCCCGCATGCCGCTTCTCCAGGCAATGGAGGACGCATGTGGGGACATAGAGGTTGCCTCTGTCCAAGGTTGGATACGCCATGCTAGGAGATACTTCCCTCCATGTTTGGCAAGAGAAAACATATCTTGTGATGTGGACAAACTATTGTGGCCAGACCCAGGCCGGAGAAGAGATGAAGCGTAGCTTAGCACTGGTGACTACAAAAATGTACTTTTATGAAAGCAGTGTTTGCTATTTGATGCAAATGCTTCATTCTGACGGGTTTATGACATTTTGAATGCAGTGTTACATTTTGAAGGAGATGTGAGGCATTTAGCATTTTGTGTGAGCAGTTTTGGGAATTGTGTGTTGAGTTTTGAAAAAAGGAGATGGTTTTGAAAATGTGTGTAAGCAGTTGGAAACAACTGTAACTAACCCAGGCTCCGAGGTACATTGGAGATGGTGGCGTGTATAACCCTGCCTCCAGATTGGTTGTCAGAGATGGTGGCGTTGAGGATGGCAATTCCAAACTCCACGTTGTTAATGTTTCCTATGATGCTGCCTCTTGCCTTCTGAGGCCCACCTGGGAGAGAGAACAGGTTTAGTGCACACACAGGCACGCACATGCCAAACACACGCACACACATGCCAGGCCATGCACACACAAACACACACCATACCTGGACACGCTTGGCCGTTACACCTGGACACCTGGGTGGAGTCTCCTGGGCAGAGGCGGCCCTCGTTGCTAGGCGATGGGTTATTACAGAGTTTGACTCGAGTTCTCTCTCCGCCCGCACAGGAGGCGGAGCATTCTCCCCAGGGCTGCCACGCTCCCCAGTTGCCATCCACTGCAAACACACACACAGACATATAAAAATACATAGTCATGACAGAGTGAGCATCGACCCGCACATACGCTTACTTAAGGTAGTCCATCGTATTCGATGATGACTTCCACTACTGCTTGTGGGTTCACTGATGACTGTGTAATCTGATGCGGGATGCACACTGTCTGCCACAGACAGAGCTCACAAAGGCCTGTCCCATTGGGGCCGGAGCAGGCATGGTCATATTCCTTCTCTGTCGCTTAGCCAGGCTCCGTTCCAGACTTTATTCCTTGGCCAACTGCACTCTGCAGCAACAGTCTGGAGAGACACAGGGTTCATCCCAGAGTTCTTTAGTGATATCTTCAGTTTGTCCTTTAGCTGCGTTTTTCTGCCCACCTGCAGAGCGACGGCCCAGTTGTAGCTGTCCGCACAGCCTCTTTCGCGGCAGGCGATCCTCTGGCACCTGAGTGGCATTGGCCGAGCCATCTAACGCTGGTGGAGTGTGATGGACGCCTCAATGCTCCAGCAGTTTGGTTCTCTGTAGGATCTCTAAGTGCGGAACATGGTCCTGCCAGATCACTTTCAAAATGTGTTGGAGGCCTTTTCCGTCAAAGGATTCCAGTTGTTCTGTCGGCTATAAACTGTCCATGTTTCACATCTATAAAGGAGTGTAGATATTTACACACTGCCTGGTAGACTGCTACTTTGGTGTGTAGGTGCAGGTAGGTTGCTGTTGTTAAAAGCCCTCTTCCTTAACCGGTCAACGGAGGAAGAGGCCTGTTTGACCCGATTCTGGATATCCTGGTCGATGTTGCAGTCTTCCTAGAGGATGCTTCCAAGATATTTAAAGTGTGGTACAATGGCCAGTGAGGAGTCTGAGATGGAGAATATGTTTCAAGTGGAGGGTCAGATGACTACTGACATAGGACCTCAGTTTTTGGGATGTTAACATTCTGCAGTACGCTCTCACAGCTGCTGTGAGAGAGGCACAACAGGGCAATCATCCACGTACTGGAGCTCAAGTACCTATTCAGATTTGGAGCATCCTGATTTTGAAGAGATTCTCATCCAATCTGAAGCCCCGGGTCACCCCCACTCTCTGTTTCAATGTCCTTGTGCAGGAGTGTTGTGACACACCCATCCTATGCTTCACGGAATCGTGGCTGAATGATGACATGGATACTCAGCTGGGGGGGTCTGTGCATAGTTGTAAACAACAGCTGGTGCACGAAATCTAAGGAAGTCTCTAGATTTTGCTCGCCTGAAGTAGAGTATATTGTGATAAACTGCAGGCCACACTACTTGCCTAGAGAGTTCTCAGCTATACTTCTTGTGGCTGTTTATTTACCACCACAGGCGGATGCTGGCACTATGACTACACTCAGTCAGCTGAAATAAGAAAAAAGGAAACCACTCACCCAGAGGCGGCGCTCCTAGTGGCCGGAGACTTTAATGCAGGGAAACTTAAATCAGTTCTACCAAATCTCTATCAACATGTTAAATGTGCAACCAGAGGGAAATACATTCTAGATCACCTGTACTCCACACACAGAGACGCGTACAAAGCTCTCCCTCGCCCTCCATCTGGTAAATCCAACCACAACTCTATCCTCCTGATTCCTGCTTACAAGCACAAATTAAAGCAGGAAGCACCAGTGACTCGGTCTATAAAAAAATTGTCAGATGAAGCAGATGCAAAACTACTGTTTTGCTATCACAGACTGGAACATGTTCCGGGATTTTTCAGATGACATTGAGGAGTACACCACATCAGTTACTGGCTTTATCAATAAGTGCATCGAGGACGTCGTCCCCACAGTGACTGTACGTACATACCCTAACCAGAAGCCATGGATTACAGGCAACATTCGCACTGAGCTAAAGGGTAGAGCTGCCGCATTCAAGGTGTGGTACAAGATATCCTGCTATGCCCTCAGATGAACCATCAAACAGGCAAAGCTTCAATACAGGGCTAAGATTGAATCATACTACACCAGCTCCGACAATCGTCAGATGTGGCAGGGCTTGCAGGCTATTACAAACTACAAAGGGAAGCACAGCCGCGAGCTGCCCAGTGACACGAGCCTACCAGACGAGCTAAATCACTTCTATGCTCGCTTCGAGGCAAGCAACACTGAGGCATGCATGAGAGCATCAGCTGTTCCGGATGACTGTCTGATCACGCTCTCCGTAGCCGACGTGAGTAAGACCCTTAAACAGGTCAACATACACAAGGCTGCGGGGCCAGATGGATTACCAGGATGTGTGCTCCGGGCATGTGCTGACCAACTGGCAGATGTCTTCACTGACATTTTCAACATGGCCCCGATTGAGTCTGTAATACCAACATGCTTCAAGCAGACCACCATAGTCCCTGTGCCCAAGAACACAAAGGTAACCTGCCTAAATGACTACAGACCCGTAGCACTCATGTCCGTATTCATGAAGTGCTTTGAAAGGCTGAATGGCTCACGTCAACACCATTATCCCAGAAACCCTAGACCCACTCCAATTTGCATACCGCCGAAACAGATCCACAGATGATGCAATCCCTATTGCACTCCACACTGCCCTTTCCCACCTGGACAAAAGGAACACCTATGTGAGAATGCTGTTCATTGACTACAGCTCAGCGTTCAACACCATAATACCCTTAAAGCTCATCACCAAGCTAAGGATCCTGGGACTAAACACCTCCCTCTGCAACTGGATCCTGGACTTCCTGACAGGCCGCCCCCAGGTGGTGAGGGTAGGTAGCAACACATCTGCCACGCTCATCCTCAACACTGGAGCTCCCCAGGGGTGCGTGCTCAGTCCCCTCCTGTACTCCCTGTTCACCCGCGACTGCATGGCCAGGCACTACTCCAACATCATCATTAAGTTTGCTGATGACACAACAGTGGCCTGATCACCAACAACGACGAGACAGCCTATAGGGAGGAGGTCAGAGACCTGGCCGGGTGGTGCCAGAAAAACAACCTATCCCTCAACGTAACCAAGACTAAGGAGATGATTGTGGACTACAGGAAAAGGAGCACCGAGCGCATCCCTATTCTCATCGACGGGGCTGTAGTGGAGCAGGTTGAGAGCTTCAAATTCCTTGGTGTCCACATCAACAACAAACTAGATTGGTCCAAACACACCAAGACAGTCGTGAAGAGGGCACGACAAAGCCTATTCCCCCTCAGGAAACTAAAAGGATTTGGCATGGGTCTTGAGATCCTCAAAAGGTTTTACAGCTGCAAGAGATTAAGGAGATTAAGGCTCTGGATGGTAGGCAGGGTTTAGGGGTACGTCGAGGACTGAGTAGTCAACTTGGTACGGCTGGTTTAAGAGGGCTTCAAATTGTTCACTCCACCTCTGGACTAACCTAGGTTGGTCCTTTATAAGAGTGGACTCATCTACACTTCTGAGGGGACAAGGGAGAGCAACTTCCTGGGCAGTGGGTGGTCTTCAGGGCATCATAAATGCTGTACCTGTCATATCTGTCCGCAAAAGATTGGATTTCTTGTACTTTGGAGATCCACCACTCATTTTGTAGATGCCGTAAAGCACTGTGCCTCCCACTGCTGCTCATGCCATTGCTTTTGTAGGGACTCAGATGTAAGGCTGTTGAGTGTGTCTTTATATACCTTGTGTATGTCAAGTTCAAATCAAATCAAATGTTATTTGTCACATACACATGGTTAGCAGATGTTAATGCGAATGTAGCGAAATGCTTGTGCTTCTAGTTCCGAAAATGCAGTAATAACCAACAAGTAATCTAACTAACAATTCCAAAACTACTGTCTTATACACAGTGTATGGGGATAAAGAATATGTACATAAAGATATATGAATGAGTGATGGTACAGAGCAGCATAGGCAAGATACAGTAGATGGTAATGAGTACAGTATATACATATGAGATGAGTATGTAAACAAAGTGGCATAGTTAAAGTGGCTAGTGATACATGTATTACATAAGGATGCAGTCGATGATATAGAGTACAGTATATACGTATGCATATGAGATGAATAATGTAGGGTAAGTAACATTATATAAGGTAGCATTGTTTAAAGTGGCTAGTGATATATTTACATAATTTCCCATCAATTCCCATTATTAAAGTGGCTGGAGTTGAGTCAGTGTCAGTGTCAGTGTGTTGGCAGCAGCCACTCAATGTTAGTGGTGGCTGTTTAACAGTCTGATGGCCTTGAGATAGAAGCTGTTTTTCAGTCTCTCGGTCCCAGCTTTGATGCACCTGTACTGACCTCGCCTTCTGGATGATAGCGGGGTGAACAGGCAGTAGGGTGGAGATGTACGTGGAGTTTTCATTGAACCAGTCCTGATGTTTCTTACTGCTGTAACTGATGGAGTGGGCTGCTGACTCAGAGTGATGTGTTTAGAGAGGACCATTTGTCGTGAATCGGACCCCTCTGCATTCAGGAGATTCTCAATGTTCTCTAGTTTTTCTGCTAGAGAGCGACATAGGTTGTTACGTGGCTCTGTTTTCTGAAGTCGACCACAGTGCAGATTGTTTTTGGTGGACATATTGAGGCAGGTGGCTGTGCGAACTTTCATTCTGAGCTTGGTCTACATCATCCGATGATCTGTCCAGCACTCCGCTCCTCTCACGGCTCACGTAATGAGGACATCCTTGATATCAGAGCGCCTGACAATCACGTAGTCTATGAGGTGCCAGCGCTTTGATTGTGAGTGCATTCAATAGGTTTTGTATTTGTTTTAATTTTGGAACATGGTGTTGGTGATAGTAAGTTCATGTTCAGCACAAAGGCTTAGCAATCTCAATCCATTTGCGTTGACATGACCAACGCCGTGCTGTCCTATCACTCCGTTCCATATCTCACACACACAAGCACACACTTACCAGGGCAGTTGGCTGTGCTGCACCTCTGTATCTGTGAGTCTGCCCCGGCACATGCTCTGCCCCCATTGGCGGGTCTGGGGTTGTCACATGTTCTGTAGCGCTTCATCTGTCCTCCATTACACGTCCTGCTGCAGCTGCCCCAACTACTCCACAGACCCCAGTTACCATGAACTAACAGGGTGAGGTAGAGGGGGGAGGGAAAGGGAAAGGATAGGAGAGAGAGAGAGAGGGAAAGAAAGAGATGCATCTCAGTCAGTACACACAAAATGTCTGCAACACTTGATCAATGCAACTCGCTGTAGGTGAGACAGATGAACCAGGTGAGATAAGAGTTAGTGTAAGAGGATAAGAGTTAGTGTAAGAGGATAAGAGTTAGTGTAAGAGGATACGAGTTAGTGTAAGAGGATACGAGTTAGTGTTAGAGGATAAGAGTTCCTGTAAGAGGATAAGAGTTCCTGTAAGAGGATAAGAGTTAGTGTAAGAGGATAAGAGTTAGTGTAAGAGGATACGAGTTAGTGTAAGAGGATAAGAGTTAGTGTAAGAGGATAAGAGTTAGTGTAAGAGGATACGAGTTAGTGTAAGAGGATAAGAGTTAGTGTAAGAGGATAAGAGTTCCTGTAAGAGGATAAGAGTTAGTGTAAGAGGATACGAGTTAGTGTAAGAGGATAAGAGTTAGTGTAAGAGGATAAGAGTTAGTGTAAGAGGATACGAGTTAGTGTAAGAGGCTAAGAGTTAGTGTAAGAGGATACGAGTTAGTGTAAGAGGATAAGAGATAAGAGGAGTAAGGATGTCACTACTCACCAGGGCACGGGTCACTGTTGCAGAAGTCGATGTGCACGTCGTTACCCTCACACTGCCTGCCCCTGTGCTGGGGGGCGGGGCTGGCACAGAGGCGTGTCCGTTGTCTGGTTCCACCCCCACAGGAGACACTGCAGGCCCCCCAGCTCACCCACGATGACCACTTCCCATCCACTGGAGGGCAAGAGACAGAGTCAGGCCCAATCCCAAATCAACCCCAAGCCCCTACACTCTAAACACGTGAGTTCTGAGAAGATTTGATAGATATAAGCAATCTGGTAGTAGTCCCTCCACAATTCAATCTGAAAAAGTGAAAAAGAGTACAGCTCATCTTAAACTACAGCAGCACTGTCATAGTTCCCAAACCATTTACCAGAACAGAGTCATAGTTCTCAAACCATTTACCAGGACAGAGTCATAGTTCCCAAACCATTTACCAGGACAGAGTCATAGTTCCCAAACCATTTACCAGGACAGAGTCATAGTTCCCAAACCATTTACCAGGACAGAGTCATAGTTCTCAAACCATTTACCAGGACTGAGTCTTAGTTCCCAAACCATTTACCAGAACAGAGTCATAGTTCTCAAACCATTTACCAGGACAGAGTCATAGTTCCCAAACCATTTACCAGGACAGAGTCATAGTTCCCAAACCATTTACCAGGACAGAGTCATAGTTCCCAAACCATTTTCATAGTTCTCAAACCATTTAGTCATAGTTCCCAAACCATTTACAGAGTCATAGTTCCCAAACCATTTACTAGGACAGAGTCTTAGTTCCCAAACCATTTACCAGAACAGAGTCATAGTTCTCAAACCATTTACCAGGACAGAGTCATAGTTCCCAAACCATTTACCAGGACAGAGTCATAGTTCCCAAACCAAACAGAGTCATTTCCCAAACCATTTACCAGGACAGAGAGTTCCCAAACCATTTCATAGTTCCCAAACCATTTACCAGGACAGAGTCATAGTTCCCAAACCATTTACCAGGACAGACTTAGTTCCCAAACCATTTACCAGGACAGAGTCTTAGTTCCCAAACCATTTACCAGGACAGAGTCTTAGTTCCCAAACCATTTACCAGGACAGAGTTTTAGTTGCCAAACCATTTACCAGGACAGTGTCTCTCCTTGCAGAGTTGTGTCTGTGTGTCGGGGCCTTCACACGGTGGCCCGTGGAATGAGGAAGGGGGGTTGTTACACAGACGCACTCTGGTCTGCATCCCTTTACCGCACGTCTCACTGCACGAGCTCCATGGCAACCACGCCCCCCAGTTACCTGCCACTGGGATAAGATAATCAATATTATACGTGCTTGACCAATCATAATCTTTAATAATGTCTGATTCTATTGATTCCAATTCTATTGATTCTATCATTCTATGATTGTTTATCCAATGAGTGGAATGTACAGGAGTAGAGTGCTTGCCATGACCAGTACTCACCAGGACAGGGCCTGATGCTACACATGATGGCCTCCACTGCCTTGCCCTCACAGGGTCTGCCCCCATGCTGCACGGAGGGGTTGGTGCAGGTGCGCACCCTGGTCCTGTTGCCCTGGCCACAGGTACGAGAACACTCTTCCCACTCTGACCACTCTGACCAGTTACCATCCACTGCATGGACAGACACACAGGATACAGAGAGTAACACACACACGTGCACACATACATACACACACACACACACACACACACACACACACACACACACACACACACACACACACACACACACACACACACACACACACACACACACACACACACACACACACACACACACACACACACACACTCACACACCGTAACTGGACTGACCTGGACAGGGCTTGCCCTGGCAGCTGCGTGTCTCTGTGTCCGAATTGACACAGTGGCGACCCCCGTTGGCAGGCAGGGGGTTGTTACACTGCCTCAGCCTCCGCTGAGTCCCGACACCACAGGACACACTGCAGGGGCCCCACTCCATCCACTCTGAGAACCCTCCGTGCACTGGGACAGGGCCACAGAGAGACAGGGTTAGGCATTGTCACCACACTCAATCATACTGTGTGCATCCCAGATAGCACCATATTCCCTCAAATAGCACCCTATTCACAATTGACCAACCTCCTTTTTTACCAGAGCCCTATGAAGCATGAGATCTGACTTCAGTATTCTTGTGGACTGGAGTACAGATGTCAAAGCTATTTTGCTGTGCATTCTGGTATTTTAGCATAACCAGAGGGATAGACTGAAAACATTTTTCTAATCCAGTGTTTCTTAATCTATGGGTCGGGGCCCAAAGAGGGCCCTGGGCAGGTGAGAGGTGGGTCGCGAGTTGTGAAAATAAGCATTATTATATTTTATTTTAAAAAAATCTTTTTAAAAATAAGAAAATCTTCTTTTCCCCAACATTTTGTGATACTCAATTGGTAGTTACAGTCTTGTCCCATCACTGCAACTCCCGTACGGACTTGGAAGAGGGGAAGGTCGAGAGCCATGCGTCCTCCGAAACACGACCCTGCCAAGCCACACTGCTTCTTGACACACTGCTCACTTAACCCGGAAGCCAGCCGCACCAATGTGTCGGAGGAAATCGATCGAACCCGGGTCTGTGGTGACGCCTCAAGCACTGCGATGTAAAGCCTTAGACCACTGCGCCACTCGGGAGGCACAAAATACGCAATCTTTAATCACAAACTATAACTATACGAACTCCTGGAAGTCACCTCCCCACAAAAGGTTGGGTTGACGTACAGTAGATAGCTAACTCACCTCTGACAGTGAGAGTGACTCTGACCAGCATAGAACCCAGGAGGTTCCTGGCCACACACTGATACTCGGCCGTGTCTTCCTTCTGGGCGCTGGTCAGCCTCAGAGAGCCGTTGGAAAGGGTGGTGAAGCGCTCGTTACCCAGGAGAGGGCTCCCCTGGCGGGACCACTCGATGACAGGAGTGGGCTCCCCTTCCGCACGACAGTTCAGTAGCACCGTGGTGCCAGCGTCTACCACCGTCTCTACCGGCTCTACTGTGATGGAGGGAGAGCCTGTTGGAGTACAGCATAACACATGAACTTTACTGTCATCTTTATAACATCTATGTGTATCTTCTTTCAGAACACAACACGGGTGGAGGGAGAACCTGACAGAGGAGAGGTGGGGCATTACAGCATGGAACTGAATAGGATTACCATAAAGGATAACTATTTAGTTTACTTCATCTACTGTATACTCACTCTGCAGGGTGAGAGTGACACTCTTCTCCACCACCCCAGCATCGTTGGTGGCCACACACATATAGTTCCCTGCATCTTCATTCTGAGGAGACATAACAACAGTTAGCACTATCAACAAGATTCATCTAGACAATAACAGACTACAATGAATGTTCAGAGGAGAAGTATAGGGTGGCACACAATTTGGCCAGCATCGTCCGGGTTTGGCCGGGTTAGGCCGTCATTGTAAATAAGAATTTGTTCTTAACTGACTATATATAGATATACTAGATACAGTATGTGAACTCTGTAATAGTGCTGTACCGCTGTGTTGTAGATTTAGATATACTAGATACAGTATGTGAACTCTGTAATAGTGCTGTACCACTGTGTTGTAGATTTAGATATACTAGATACAGTATGTGAACTCTGTAATAGTGCTGTACCGCTGTGTTGTAGATTTAGATATACTAGATACAGTATGTGAACTCTGTAATAGTGCTGTACCGCTGTGTTGTAGATTTAGATATACTAGATACAGTATGTGAACTCTGTAATAGTGCTGTACCACTGTGTTGTAGATTTAGATATACTAGATACAGTATGTGAACTCTGTAATAGTGCTATACCTAGATACAGTATGTGTTGTAGATTTAGATATACTAGATACAGTATGTGAACTCTGTAATAGTGCTGTACCGCTGTGTTGTAGATTTAGATATACTAGATACAGTATGTGAACTCTGTAATAGTGCTGTACCGCTGTGTTGTAGATTTAGATATACTAGATACAGTATGTGAACTCTGTAATAGTGCTGTACCGCTGTGTTGTAGATTTAGATATACTAGATACAGTATGTGAACTCTGTAATAGTGCTGTACCGCTGTGTTGTAGATTTAGATATACTAGATACAGTATGTAAACTCTGTAATAGTGCTGTACCGCTGTGTTGTAGATTTAGATATACTGTGTTGTAGATTTAGATATACTAGATACAGTATGTGAACTCTGTAATAGTGCTGTACCGCTGTGTTGTAGATTTAGATATACTAGATACAGTATGTGAACTGTTGTAATAGTGAACTCTGTAATAGTGCTGTACCACTGTGTTGTAGATTTAGATATACTAGATACAGTATGTGAACTCTGTAATAGTGCTGTACCGCTGTGTTGTAGATTTAGATATACTAGATACAGTATGTGAACTCTGTAATAGTGCTGTACCACTGTGTTGTAGATTTAGATATACTAGATACAGTATGTGAACTCTGTAATAGTGCTGTACCACTGTGTTGTAGATTTAGATATACTAGATACAGTATGTGAACTCTGTAATAGTGCTGTACCACTGTGTTGTAGATTTAGATATACTAGATACAGTATGTGAACTCTGTAATAGTGCTGTACCACTGTGTTGTAGATTTAGATATACTAGATACAGTATGTGAACTCTGTAATAGTGCTGTACCGCTGTGTTGTAGATTTAGATATACTAGATACAGTATGTGAACTCTGTAATAGTGCTGTACCACTGTGTTGTAGATTTAGATATACTAGATACAGTGTGTGAACTCTGTAATAGTGCTGTACCACAGTGATGTAGATATAGATATACTAGATATTTGAACTCCGTAATAGTGCTGTACCACAGTGTTGTAGATATAGATATACTCGATACAGTTTGTGAACTCTGTAATAGTGCTGTACCACAGTCTTGTAGATATAGATATACTCGATACAGTTTGTGAACTCTGTAATAGTGCTGTACCACAGTCTTGTAGATATAGATATACTCGATACAGTTTGTGAACTCTGTAATAGTGCTGTACCACAGTCTTGTAGATATAGATATACTAGATGTGTGAACTCTAATTGTGCTGTACCACAGTGTTGTAGATATAGATATATTAGATATGTGAACTCTAATAGTGCTGTACCACAGTGTTGTAGATATAGATATAATAGATATGTGAACTCTAATAGTTCTCTACCACAGTGTTGTAGATATAGATATACTAGATGTAAACTCTTTAATAACAGTGTCGTACCACGGTGCCGTAGATGGCCAGAGAACCGTTGTCCAGCTGGTGGATACGGTTGCTGATCTGGATGTTGACACCCTTCTTGCTCCACTGGATGGTGGGCAGGGGGTCTCCTCGTACCTCACAGTTTAGGATGGCGTTACCCCCCAGAGGCTCGATTCGGTTGGAGTGGAAGTCCCCGTCAATGATGGGGGGCTCTGGACACAATAACAGGGCAGGGTTTTAGTCAACCACATTCAGCTGTTACACAGGAGCTGGACAAAAAAAGAAGAGCCACTAAGAATAGAAAACTAGTGCTAGGTCACTGTTTTCTGCCCACAAACAGTAGTCTTTTAATAAAGCTCTTGATACAAATACAACATTTTGACCGACATGGTAAACTGTGGGCTAATTAGGCCCAGTACTGACACAGGAGGGCCATATTTGGAAACAGGAAGGGATGTCACACCTTTGACGTAGACAAAGCCCAGGGACTTGATGGTTCCCACACGGTTCTCAGCAATACAGGAGTAGGTTCCCGAGTTGTCTTTGGTAACCCGCTCAATGACCAGCTCACTATGTCCATTCACATGGTCATAGTGAGCTACAGGGACAGATTAGAGAGAGAGATGCCACCCTTAAATATTATCAACAGATCCAGTAGGAAATATTGGTACATAGGAAAAACTACAAGAATAGCAGACTGAATGTCAATTATAAGTCCAAAATATATATGGCAAATATTTAATGTACAGAAAGAGTTGGCAGTTTCTCTTCTTACTAAGCAGAGTGGGGGATGGTGAGAGGGGCGGGGCATACCTGGGATGATGATGTTGTTGAAAGCCCAGGTGATTTTAGGAGGGGGGATGCCGGTGACCCCACAGGCCATTACTAGGCGCTCTCCCTTGTTGAGGGCCATGTCTGCCAGCAGCTCAGTGAAGGCAGGCTGGGTGTGGACGGTCAAACTGATCGTCTGGCTGTCCTGACCTACCGTGTTAGTGGCCACACAGGTGTAGCTGCCCTCATCATCAGGCTGGGGAGGGGAAGGAAGGGGGCGAGGGAGAGAGAGAGAGAGAGAGACTGAATTTGTTCAGAAGTTAGTTGACAATTCTGATCTTTACGCTCTTCCATCAATTATGTAACTCCTAAGCCTTGGTCATCTACTATGATCCCTTACCTGAGCGATGTCGATGACCAGCTCCCCAGAAGGCAGGATGGTGTACTCTCCAGAGGTGTCGCTCAAGGGGGTCCCCTCCTTCTCCCAGGACAGGGTGGGCTGGGGGACCCCCTCTGCCACGCACGCTATCTGGGCCTGGCTGTTCTCCACCACAGACACCTCCGACTCCCCTCTACGGATAGAGGGAGGGACTGGAAGAAGGGAGAGAATGAGGGGAGATTTTCCCATATTACATTTTGCACAGGAACTGGACAAAAATAACAAAATCTACTTTTTTTTTTACTGCGTTAGACCGCTGAGCTAGAGCTAAAGCTAAGGCTTTCGCGTGGGAATCTAATGAAAGATCTTCTCAGCGTATATCACTAGTGAATGGCCAGTCCCATCATTCCTAGCATGATGACTCACTCTGTACAGTTAGGCTCATCTCCAGACTGCTGGTGCCAGCTGCGTTAGCTGCGGTGCAGGTGTATCGACCCGTGTCCCCGGGCTGGGCGAATGCTATCTGCAGAGACCCCGAGCTCAGGACCCGCTTGCGCACAGACTCGCTGAGAGGCTGCCCGTCTTTATGCCAGGCCATGGAGGGTGAGGGAGAGCCTTCAGCTTGGCACAGCATGGTGACAGAGGAGTCCAGGGTAACCAGGTAACTCTGGGTCTGGGAGCTGATCACTGGAGGGACTAGGGGAAGGAGGCATGGAGGTTAAAGGTAGGAGGGGATATTGCTGCGTATGGAGATACGTATACTGTGGAATGCAGTGTTTGGTTTTCGCCAGACATAATGGGACCCATCTCATCCAAAAGGTTGACTCAAGTTTGCCATAAAGCACTTGGATGATCAAGACTCTTCGGAGAATGCTCTATGGACAGATGAGTAAAAAAAAAAACATTTTTGGACGACATGGGTCCCATTATGCCTGGCAGAAACATAACACTGCATTCCACAGTAAGAACCTCATACCAATGGTCAAGCATAGTGGTGGCGGTGTGATGGTTTGGGGATGCTTTGCTGCCTCAGGACCTGGATGACTTGCCCTAATAGGAAAAAACATTAATTCTGTTCTGTATCAGATAATTCTACAGGAGAATGGCAGGCCATCCATCTGTGAGCTGGAGCTGAAGAGTAGCTGGGTCATGCAGCAAGACAATAATCCAAAACACACAATCAAGTCTACATGAAAATGACTAAAAAGAAACAAATTTGAAGTTTTGGAATGGCTTAGTCAAAGTCCAGACCTGATAACAATTGAGATGTTGTGGCAGGACATGAAATGGGCAGTTTATGCTTGAAGCCCACAAATGTGGCTGAGTTAAAGCAGTTCTGCATGGAAGAGTGGTAAACATTCCCCCACAGCGACGTGAGAGACTGATCAACAACTACAGGAAGTGTCTGGTTGGAGTCATTACAGCTAAAAGGGGGCACAACCAGTTACTGAGTGTAAGGGGGAATTACTTTTTCACACAGGTGCATGAGGTGTTGCATAACCTTGTTTATGAAATACATTAAATAAGTATGTAATTGTTGTGTTTTTTGTTCACTCAGGTTGCCTTTATCAAATATTAGATTTGAGTTAAAATAAGCGGAGGTAGAGAAAATTAGAAAGTGGGCAAATACTTTTTCACAGCACTGTATGACATACACTGAGTGTAGAAAACATGAAGAACACCTTCCTGGTATTGACTTGCACCCCCTTTTGCCCTCAACAGCCTCAATTCATCAGGTCATGGACTCTACAAGGTGTTGAAAGGGTTCCACAGGGATGTTGGCCCATGTTGACTCCAATGCTTCCCACAGTTGTGCCAAGTTAGCTGGATGTCCTTTGGGTGGTGGACCATTCATGATACACATAGGAAACTGTTGAGCATGAAAAACCCACTAGCGTTGCAGTTCTTGACACAAACCAGTGTGCCTGGTATCTACTACCACACCCTGTTCAAAGGCACTTACATCTTTTGTCTTGCCCATTTACCCTCTGAATGGCCCACACTCACAATCCATGTCTCAATTGTCTCAAGGCTTAAAAATCATTCTTTAACCTGTCTCCTCCCCTTCATCTACAGTGATAGAAGTGGATTTAATAAGGGATGTGAAGAAGTGACGTCAATAAGGGATCATAGCCTTCACCTGGATTCACCTGGTCAGTCTGTCATGGAAAGAGCAGGAGTTCATAATGTTTTATACACTCAGTGTATAACACTGTAGGAAAAGGAATTAAGAAGAAAGACAGAAATGAAGGTGAACATGAGAATAGTAAAGTGATGATAGTTTTGGGCCCACCTTGTACTCTGAGTTTGGTCTTGCCCAGAGCGGTGCCAGCAGGGTTCTGGGCCACACACATATATGTTCCTGAGTCTACCACAGCAGCTCTGGAGATCTGCAGCCCACCGTTAGGCAGCACGGTGAAGACACCTTCTAGTGGGACGAGGAGAGAACCAGGGTTTACAACAATATAAAAACAGACAAGGTCAAACTAGGACGCAGGCAGGCAGACAGGCAGGCAGGCAGGCAGGCAGGCAGGCAGGCAGACAGGCAGGCAGGCAGACAGGCAGGCAGACAGGCAGGCAGGCAGACAGGCAGGCAGAGAGTGTTGCCAGCCTACCGGTGCTGGGGATGTTGATGCCCTCTTTCTGCCAGGTGATGGTGGGAAGTGGGGAGCCAGTAGCTCTGCAGGGGAGGGTGATGGGGTTGTTAACGATCACATCCATAGTGGAGGGGTGGACCTGGATCACTGGCACCTCTGGAGAGAGGGAGAGAGAGAGAGAGAGAGAGAGAGAGAGAGAGAGAGAGAGAGAGAGAGAGAGAGAGAGAGAGAGAGAGAGAGAGAGAGAGAGAGAGAGAAAGAGGGAGCAAGGCAGAGAGCGAGAGAGAGCGAGAGAGAGCGAGAGAGAGAGCGAGAGAGAGAGAGAAAGAGTGAGAGAGAGAGAGAGAAAAGGGCAACCAGTGAAGAACAAACAACATTGTAAATACAACCCATATTTATGCTTATTTATTTTATCTTGTGTCCTTCAACCATTTGTACATTGTTAATACACTGTATATATATAATATGACATTTGTAATGTCTTTATTGTTTTGAAACTTCTGTATGTGTAATGTTTACTGTTAATTTGTGTTGTTTTTCACTTTATATATTCACTATATATATTATCTACCTCACTTGCTTTGGCAATGTTAACACATGTTTCCCATGCCAATAAAGCCCTTGAATTGAATTGAGAGAGAGCGAGAGAGAGAGAGAAAGAGTGAGACAGAGACAGAGCGAGAGAGACAGAGAGAGAGACAGAGAGAGATAGACAGAGAGATAGACAGAGAGATAGAGAGAGAGAGACAGAAAGAGACAGAGAGATAGACAGGGAGAGACAGAAAGAGACAGAGCGAGGCAAAGAGAGACAGAGCGAGACAGAGAGAGACAGAGTGAGACAGAGACAGAGCGAGAGAGAGACAGAGAGAGATAGACAGAGAGATAGACAGAGAGATAGAGAGAGAGAGACAGAAAGAGACAGAGAGATAGACAGGGAGAGACAGAAAGAGAGAGAGAGATAGACAGGGAGAGACAGAAAGAGAGAGATAGACAGAGAGATAGAGAGAGATAGAGAGAGAGAGACAGAAAGAGACAGAGAGAGACAGGGAGAGACAGAAAGAGAGAGAGAGATAGACAGGGAGAGACAGAAAGAGAGAGAGAGATAGACAGGGAGAGACAGAAAGAGAGAGATAGACAGAGAGATAGAGAGAGAGAGACAGAAAGAGACAGAGAGAGACAGGGAGAGACAGAAAGAGAGAGAGAGATAGACAGGGAGAGACAGAAAGAGAGAGATAGACAGAGAGAGATGAAAGAGAATGAAAGAGGAACAACCACAGAAACAATAACTTTGTGTGTTCCATAGCTATGTGTCAGAAAAAAAACAAATACATCTCTAAAAAGTCTTGGTGAACTCGGTGACATCATGTCCTTACCCTGTACAGTGAGATAGACATGGGAGGACAGAAAGAGCCTGATAGTTCAGAGAGATACAGGAATAGACAGAAAGTGACAGTTCAGAGACGGGAGAGACAGAAAGAGTGGACAGATAGACATGGAGAGACAGAAAGAAGAGATAGACAGAGAGATAACACAGTGGTCAGAAAGAGACAGAGAGAGACACTGAGAGACAGAATTCAGAGAGAGAGATAGACTGGGAGAGACAGGGAGAGACAGAAAGAGAGACGTCTGAGATGATAGCCTATGGGCCCTGAGACAAAAATAGAGCATTATACAGAAGATAGGATGCCATTTTGGGACAGAAAGAGACAGAGATAGACAGAACCAGCTCCCAGTAGTAATAGACAGAAGAGATCCCAGTAGTTATAGACAGAACCCAGAGACAGTAGTAAGACAGGGAGAACCCAGCTCCCAGTAGTAATAGACAGAACCCAGATAGTGGTAATAGACAGAAAGAGACAGAGTTATAACAGGGAGAGACAGCTCCCAGTGGTAATAGACAGGGAACCCAGCTCCCAGTAGTAATAGACAGAACCCAGATCCCAGTAGTAAGAGACAGAACCCAGAGACAGTGGTAGACAGGGAACCCAGAAAGAGAGAGAGTAGATAGACAGGGAGAGACAGCTTCCAGTAGTAATAGACAGAACCCAGATGAAAGTGGAATGAAAGAGGACCCAGCTCCCAGAAACAATAACAGTTCCCAGCTATGTGTCAGAAAAAAACAAATACATCTCTAAAAAGTCTTGGTGAGCTCGGTGACAGTCATAACCTTACCCTGCTACAGTGAGCTGGACATGGCGATGAACCCAGCTCCCAGTAGTCTTGGCCACCCACAGGAATAACAGAACCCAGCTCCCAGTGGTAATGACAGATCCCAGCTCCCAGTAGTAATATCACAACCCAGCTCCCAGAAGAGTAATACATAACACAGTGGTAATAAAGAACCCAGTGTGGCCACTGTAGTTATGAATTCAGAAGTAGCTCCAACTGGGACTTTAGAACCCAGCTCCCACGTGGTAGATAAAGAACCCAGCTCTGATTAGTTATGTCAGAACCCAGCTCCCTAGTAATAAAAACCCAGCTCCCAGTGGTATATAGGAAGTAGGATGCCAGTAGTTAACAGAACCCAGCTCCCACCTCTATAACAGAACCCAGCTCCCAGTAGTAATAACAGAACCCAGCTCCCAGTAGTAATAACAGAACCCAGCTCCCAGTAGTAATAACAGAACCCAGCTCCCAGTGGTAATAACAGAACCCAGCTCCCAGTAGTTATAACACAACCCAGCTCCCAGTGGTAATAACAGAACCCAGCTCCCAGTAGTAATAACAGAACCCAGCTCCCAGTAGTAATAACAGAACCCAGCTCCCAGTGGTAATAACAGAACCCAGCTCCCAGTAGTAATAACACAACCCAGCTCCCAGTAGTAATAACAGAACCCAGCTCCCAGTGGTAATAACAGAACCCAGCTCCCAGTAGTAATAACAGAACCCAGCTCCCAGTAGTAATAACAGAACCCAGCTCCCAGTGGTAATAACAGAACCCAGCTCCCAGTAGTTATAACAGAACCCAGCTCCCAGTGGTAATAACAGAACCCAGCTCCCAGTAGTAATAACAGAACCCAGCTCCCAGTAGTAATAACAGAACCCAGCTCCCAGTGGTAATAACAGAACCCAGCTCCCAGTAGTAATAACAGAACCCAGCTCCCAGTGGTAATAACAGAACCCAGCTCCCAGTAGTAATAACAGAACCCAGCTCCCAGTAGTTATAACAGAACCCAGCTCCCAGTAGTAATAACAGAACCCAGCTCCCAGTGGTAATAACAGAACCCAGCTCCCAGTAGTTATAACAGAACCCAGCTCCCAGTAGTAATAACAGAACCCAGCTCCCAGTGGTAATAACAGAACCCAGCTCCCAGTAGTAATAACAGAACCCAGCTCCCAGTAGTAATAACAGAACCCAGCTCCCAGTAGTAATAACAGAACCCAGCTCCCAGTAGTAATAACAGAACCCAGCTCCCAGTAGTAATAACAGAACCCATCTCCCAGTAGTAATAACAGAACCCAGCTCCCAGTGGTAATAACAGAACCCAGCTCCCAGTAGTAATAACAGAACCCAGCTCCCAGTAGTTATAACAGAACCCAGCTCCCAGTAGTAATAACAGAACCCAGCTCCCAGTAGTAATAACAGAACCCAGCTCCCAGTGGTAATAACAGAACCCATCTCCCAGTAGTTATAACAGAACCCAGCTCCCAGTAGTTATAACAGAACCCAGCTCCCAGTAGTTATAACAGAACCCAGCTCCCAGTAGTTATAACAGAACCCAGCTCCCAGTAGTAATAACAGAACCCAGCTCCCAGTAGTTATAACAGAACCCAGCTCCCAGTAGTTATAACAGAACCCAGCTCCCAGTAGTTATAACAGTCTAACCAGGATGTTGTGATCCTTCTCCTCCTCTCAACACCCAGCAGTAATATCTATAATAATGAACAGTCTAACCTGAGGACAGGATGCTGTAACCGTTCCCCTCCTCGGGGAGTTTCATCCCATCTTTACTCCAGTGCAGCATGGGCTCTGGGACTCCTGACGCAGTACAGCCAATCACCAGTGGGGACAGTCTGCTCACCACCAGCTCTGTGGCTTCATCCGCTATGGAGGGAGGAACTGCAGAGGAAGAGACTGCTTTTACCAAACTGGACTTCAGTGCAATTGAAGATGTCCATTTAGGAAGTCAGCTTGAAAATACTGATAAGGAATCAATCAGAACCATTGAAATCAACATTCAAGTGACATTCAAGCCAACATTTAAAAAACATGTAAATAAAATCAATGTCACGACTTCGGCTCCTCTCCCTGTTCAGGCGGTGCTCGGCGGTCGTCGTTGCCGGCCTACTAGCTGCCACCAATCCATGTTTTCCTTTTCGTTTGTGTCTGTCTGTATTGTTTACACCTGTGTCCTATTAGTTGATTAATTAGTTGATTAACAATCCATCTGTGTTCAGATGGTCTCCCGTACTGTAAGTACTCACCCTGGACAGTGAGCTGTATGGCTCTGGCCTCCTCTCCGGCCTCGTTAGACACCACACACTCATACTCAGCTGTGTCCTCCACTGTGGGGGCTATGACCACCAGAGAACCTGACGACAATAACCTGGAGACAACAGAGAGGGAATGGAAGCTTCAGACCATGTTTTGGGGTTCTGAGAACTTTCTGTCAGTCTAAGAACTGATCTCAGAGTGTTATGAGACGGGAGCAACAAGAAGTAAGAAACAGAGAGAGAGGAAAAAACTTGTTTCAACCTGTACATATTCTGGTTGTGGTCTGTGTTGAGTGTTTGACCGTTCTTGGTCCAGCTGACCGTGGGCTTGGGGATGCCCGTAGCCTCGCAGGAGAGGGTAGTCTGAACGTTCACTGTCACGGTTATGTTGGTGGGACCGCGGGAGATAGAGGGGGGAACTAGAACACAATGGATATGCTTGAAATTCATTCATTAAATGTGTGTGTGTGTGTGTGTATATGTGTGTGAGAGGCTCAGCCCTCTTCTCACCGTGGACTTGCAGGTCGACTCTCTTGCGTTGTGTCCCAGCCTGGTTGGTGGCCATACACAGATACCTTCCTGTATCAGTCACCTGGGCTGAGGGGACGTGGAGCGAGCCATCCTCAGCAAACATGTACCTGTGCAGGACAGGAGTGTGGACACGCATTTAGGATAATGTCTCATTGTAAATATCATATCCAAGTCTTAAAACTTGCATTTTTGCCATGTATCTTCAATGTTGAGTGTCTGACACAAATCCTGCGTATAGCATATTATAAACAGGGTAGTTTGAAAACTGGACGCTGATTTCCCAAAACAACAGCATTCAACACTTCATATAAAAGGTAACGACTTCATCAGTGTGCGACGTGGTCTGACCTGGGGTTGGTTCCTGCCAGAATGGCTCCATGTTTCCTCCAGGTGACGCGGGGGGCGGGCACTCCACTCACAATACACTCCAACACCACAGGCTGGTCTATGTGGACGGCTACAGTCAGAGGGCCCTCTGCTATGGTGGGAGCAACTGAAAACACACACACACATCTTAGGTCCCACTACTATTCTTTAGAGGCTCTAAGCACAGGACCAGCCATATTCAATAGGATAATGGTGTCATTGTCTCTGACTCTCTCTGAGTTCTGTACCATTAACAGCCAGATTGAACTGTCGTGTGGTCTTGCCAGCAATGTTGCTGGCTACACAGGTGTACTGAGCTCCATCCCCCAGCTCAGCCATGTTGATCTGGAGGTAACGCGCATTGGACAGTATACGCACACGAGGGGAGGCCTACGGAGAGAGGGGAGGGACATCAGGCCTGTGTCTGTACACAAGCACACACACATGTTCACGCACACACACACACACACACACACACACACACACACACACACACACACACACACACACACACACACACACACACACACACACACACACAGGACAGGTGTGTTATTTACCTGGAGTGGCTTGCCGTCTTTGAGCCATGTGAGTGCTGGGGGAGGGACAGCGTCTGACTTGCACTCCAGAGTCACCTGTCTGTTCTGCAGCACTGACACATTCTGTGGCGTGCTCTCCCCAGCGATGTTAGGGGGAACTGGGAAGATATCATCACCACAAAACAGTTAGAACATGAAATAACATGTTACATTAAAAAGCAACAACTCCAGTAGTATGCCCTGGTCAGGTCACATACACGATATAACTTCATTACCCACCATGCACGCGGACCAGGAAGTCTTTATCGTCGTCTCCTGCAGGACTGTTGGCCAGACAGGTGTACCTCCCTGTGTCCTCCAGCTGGGGGGTGAAAGAGAAGTTATGCGTGAAATAAGACAAAATTGATATTGGAAAAAACCTCACTAACCTCACTACTCCTAAACATGAGGGATGGAGCTCAATGAGTCCCTTCTGGGCTTATTAGGTCCATCTCTGTCCCTCCCTCTCACCTGTGGGGAGGAGATCCTGAGCACCTCCCCTCCTCTGAGGACGCGCAGGCTGTCTGTCTGGGGGAGCGGCCGTCCGTCCTTCATCCAGGTGAGGGTGGGGGTGGGGATACCTGTGGCTTCACACAGCAGCTCCAGAACATGGTTCACTACCACCGACACCTCCGCTGCCACGCCTGAACCGTTGATACGAGGGGGGTCTGAGAGAGGCATTTTACATTTTAGTCGTTTAGCAGACGCTCTCTCAAACACTCTGTCTGTCTGTCTGTCTGTCTGTCTGTCTGTCTGTCTGTCTGTCTGTCTGTCTGTCTGTCTGTCTGTCTGTCTGTCTGTCTGTCTGTCTGTCTGTCTGTCTGTGTGTCTGTCTGCTCTGTCTGCCTGTCAGTGTGTGTATGTCTGCCTGCCTATTGTTTGTCTGTCTGTGTGTGTATATCTGTCTGACTGTCTGCCTGCCTGTTTGTTTGTGTGTGTCTGTCTGTCTGCCTGTCTTTAAGATGTGTTACCTGATGAAGTCTATTGGAGCCAAAACATTTCTGTGGTTGCACTACATACTGAGTGGGGTCATCTGTCTTTCTTAAAGACAGACAGACAGACAGACAGACAGACAGACAGACAGACAGACAGACAGACAGACAGACAGACAGACAGACAGACAGACAGACAGACAGACAGACAGACAGACAGACAGACAGACAGACAGACAGACAGACAGACAGACAGACAGACAG
The DNA here is from genome assembly GCF_023373465.1 of Oncorhynchus keta. Classification (NCBI taxonomy): domain Eukaryota; kingdom Metazoa; phylum Chordata; class Actinopteri; order Salmoniformes; family Salmonidae; genus Oncorhynchus; species Oncorhynchus keta. The sequence goes on along the minus strand of NC_068421.1, from coordinate 87,270,413 downwards.
ACAGACAGACAGACAGACAGTACATATATACAGACATAGACACATGCAGTACCAGTCAAAAGTTTGGACACCTACTCATTCAAGGGTTTTTCTTTATTTTTACTATTTTCTACATTGTAGAATAATAGTGAAGACATCAACACCATGAAATTACACATACGGAATCTTTTAGTAACCAAAAAAGTGTTAAACAAATCAAAATATATGTTATATTTGAAATTCTTCAAAGTAGCCACCATTTGCCTTGATGACAGCTTTGCACACTTTTGGCATCCTCTCGAGTTCCAACATATGCTGAGCACTTGTCGGCTGCTTTTCCTTCACTCTGCGGTCTAACTCATCCCAAACCATCTCAATTGGGTTGAGGTCGGGGGATTGTGGAGGCCAGGACATCTGATGCCACACTCCATCACTCTCCTTCTTGGTCAAATAGCCCTGACAGCCTGGAGGTGTGTTGGGTTATTGTCCTGTTGAAAATGATAGTCCCACTAAGTGCAAACCAGATGGGATGGCGTATCGCTGCAGAATGCTGTGGTAGCCATGCTGGTTAAGAGTGCCTTGAATTCTAAATAAATCACAGTTTCACCATCAAAGCACCCCTACACCATCATACCTCCTCCTCCATGCTTCACGGTGGGAACCACACATACAGGAGATCATCCAGTCACCTACTCTGTATCTCACAAAGACACGGCGGTTGGAACCAAAAATCTCAAATTTGGAATCATCAGATCAAAAGACAGATTTCCACCAGTCTATTGTCCATTGCTCCCGTTTCTTGGCCCAAGCAAGTCTCTTCTTCTTATTGGTGTCCTTTAGTAGTGGTTTCTTTGCAGCAATTCGACCATGAAGGCCTGATCAACACAGTCTCCTCTGAACAGTTGATGTTGAGATGTGTTTCTTGAACTCTGTGAAGCATTTATTTGGGCTGCAATCTGAGGTGCAGTTAACGTTAATTACCTCTGGGTCCTCTTTTCCTGTGGCGGTCCTCATGAGAGCCAGTTTCATCATAGTGCTTGATGGTTTTTGCGACTGCACTTTAATTTCTTGAAATTTTCCATATTGACTGACCTTCATTGTCTTAAAGTAATGATGAACTGTTGTTTCTCTTTGCTTATTTGAGATGTTCTTTCCATAATATGGACTTGGTCTTTTACCAAATAGGGCTATCTTCTGTATACCACCCCTACAGTGTATACCACCCCTATACCACCCCTACAGTGTCACAGCACAACTGATTGGCTCAAATACAGTAAGTAGGAAAGAAATTCCACAAATGAACTTTTAACAAGGCACACCTGTTAATTTAAATGCATTCCAGGTGACCACCTCATGAAGCTGGTTGAGAGAATGCCAAGAGTGTGCAAAGCTGTCATCAAGGCAAAGGGTGGCTACTTTGAAGAATCTCAAATATAAAACATATTTTTTAACACGTTTTTGTTTATGTCACGATCGTCATAATAAGTGGACCAAAGCGCAGCGTGATCTGGGTTCCACATCTTTATTACTGTGTGAAACTCAAAGCAAAACAAAACAATAAACCAACAACCCAAACGTGAAGAAAATGCAGTACTCATAAACACTACACACAAAAACAAGATCCCACAAAGCACAAAGGGGAAATGGCTGCCTAAATATGATCCCCAATCAGAGGCAACGGTAAACAGCTGCCTCTAATTGGGGACCATACCAGGCCAACATAGAAATATAATTACCTAGATGACCCACCCTAGTCTCATCCCGACCTAACCAACATAGAGAATAAAAAGCTCTCTATGGTCAGGGCGCGACAGGTTACTTACTACATGATTCCATATGTGTCTTCACTATTATTCTACAATGTAGAAAATAGTAAAAATAAAGAAAAACCCTTGAGTGAGTGAGTAGGTGTGAGTAGGTGTGTCCAAACGATTAACTGCTACTGTACATGTACTCCCACTCACCCAGTACTTTGAGGTGGAAGTGTCGGCTGGCTTGGCCAGCGCTGTTTCTTGCCACACAGGTGTAGCGTCCCGTATCCTCCACCCTGGCCTGGATGATCTGTACCGTGGTGCCCACATTGAGCAGCTTGACGTGGGGTCCAGGGACCAGGGCCTCCCCCTCTCTCATCCAGGACATGGAGGGGCTTGGAGTTCCATCAGCTATACATAGTAGGGAGGCCAGGTTCCCTCTCACCACCGTCACATCCTCCTTACTCCCCACCCCGTCCAGACTGGGAGGAACTGCAAGGGCAGATAACATCACAGTGTTTATCTAACTCATCTAGCAGCTGGGCCCCATGACAAGGTCATATATTGCAAAAGCAGGACCGTATTGGGTTAGTGAGGGTTTTGGAGTTGGGGGGGGTTATTGTGATATGTTGTATACTGCTATTAACGTATTGTGTTGAACTCACCGTGAACCTGTAGGTTGTAGTGCCTGTTGTCCACACCAGCCCTGTTGGATGCCACACAGGTAAAGGTGCCGCCGTCTGAGACTTGAGCCCTCGCAATCCTGACAGAGGCAGAATGGAACAACACATTAATCCTGACAGAGGCAGAATGGAACAACACATTAATCCTGACAGAGACAGAATGGAACAACACATTAATCCTGATGAGGCAGAATGGAACAACACATTAATCCTGACAGAGGCAGAATGGAACAACACATTAATCCTGATGAGGCAGAATGGAACAACACATTAATCCTGATGAGGCAGAATGGAACAACACATTAATCCTGACAGAGGCAGAATGGAACAACACATTAATCCTGATGAGGCAGAATGGAACAACACATTAATCCTGACAGAGGCAGAATGGAACAACACATTAATCCTGACAGAGGCAGAATGGAACAACACATTAATCCTGATGAGGCAGAATGGAACAACACATTAATCCTGATGAGGCAGAATGGAACAACACATTAATCCTGACAGAGGCAGAATGGAACAACACATTAATCCTGATGAGGCAGAATGGAACAACACATTAATCCTGACAGAGGCAGAATGGAACAACACATTAATCCTGACAGAGGCAGAATGGAATAACACATTAATCCTGATGAGGCAGAATGGAACAACACATTAATCCTGATGAGGCAGAATGGAACAACACATTAATCCTGACAGAGGCAGAATGGAACAACACATTAATCCTGACTGAGGCAGAATGGAACAACACATTAATCCTGATGAGGCAGAATGGAACAACACATTAATCCTGATGAGGCAGAATGGAACAACACATTAATCCTGACAGAGACAGAATGGAACAACACATTAATCCTGATGAGGCAGAATGGAACAACACATTAATCCTGATGAGGCAGAATGGAACAACACATTAATCCTGATGAGGCAGAATGGAACAACACATTAATCCTGATGAGGCAGAATGGAACAACACATTAATCCTGATGAGGCAGAATGGAACAACACATTAATCCTGATGAGGCAGAATGGAACAACACATTAATCCTGATGAGGCAGAATGGAACAACACATTAATCCTGATGAGGCAGAATGGAACAACACATTAATCCTGACAGAGGCAGAATGGAACAACACATTAATCCTGATGAGGCAGAATGGAACAACACATTAATCCTGATGAGGCAGAATGGAACAACACATTAATCCTGATGAGGCAGAATGGAACAACACATTAATCCTGATGAGGCAGAATGGAACAACACATTAATCCTGATGAGGCAGAATGGAACAACACATTAATCCTGACTGAGGCAGAATGGAACAACACATTAATCCTGATGAGGCAGAATGGAACGACACATTAATCCTGATGAGGCAGAATGGAACAACACATTAATCCTGATGAGGCAGAATGGAACAACACATTAATCCTGATGAGGCAGAATGGAACAACACATTAATCCTGATGAGGCAGAATGGAACAACACATTAATCCTGATGAGGCAGAATGGAACAACACATTAATCCTGACAGAGGCAGAATGGAACAACACATTAATCCTGACAGAGACAGTATATATAGTGTAGTATTGGGTTGCAAACACAAAATGTAATACATTTCATCTCTATATCTGACATGGTACAGGTGTCTTCTTTTTTTAAAGTACATAAATATGTGTGTGAAGTGTATACTTTTGTTTCTAAGTAGATTTGTTTAAGAAACACTCTGTGTGACCCTGATTTAGCCCACTGCAATAAAAGGTCAAACTACTGTGTGACCCTGATTTAGCCCACTGCAATAAAAGATCAAACTACTGTGTGACCCTGATTTAGCCCACTGCAGTAAAAGGTCAAACTACTGTGTGACCCTGATTTAGCCCACTGCATTAAAAAGTCAAGCTACTGTGTGACCCTGATTTAGCCCACTGCATTAAAAAGTCAAGCTACTGTGTGACCGTGATTTAGCCCACTGCAGTAAAAGGTCAAGCTACTGTGTGACATACAGTACAACAATTAGAAACAGTATACAGAATAAATCAGTATTCATGTAACAGTTTTAAATACATTTCTCTTTCCTTTATATATGTACATTGAAAGACAGAGTACATTCCATACAGAATCCGATATATAACCACTCAACCCCAGACCTACCTGAGCACCTGTCCGCCAGAGAGCAGGCGTATCTGTGAGGAGACAGGGAGAGGCAGTCCGTTCTTCAGCCAGTTGAGCTGAGGTGGAGGGTAACCCACGGCAACACACTCTATGTTGATGGAGCTGTCTAGAACGGTGGTAAAAACCACAGCCGTATCACTGTTCCCCTTGATCACAGGAGGCACTATGGACACACACACACACACGCACGCACGCACACACACACACAAACGAAAGAGGACAGAAGATGGAAAGAAGAAAGGAGGGAGAGAGAGAGAAAAACTCTTCATTCACAAAGCAAGGAATACATGCATGGAAGAGATGGGCTGAGAGAGAGTTAAACTCACCATAGACATTGAGGTTGAATATCCGGTCCTCTTCTCCAGCCTTGTTGGTGGCTACACAGGTGTACTTCCCACTGTCAGAGGTGTGAGCTCCAGACACAGTCAGAGTGCTGCCATCTAGACTGATCCTGGATAGAATGAGGATGCAAACAAAGCATTAATATTAATATAGAGACACATCAGAAACCCCATGGACGTCATCCCAGTTCCTCTGTCCAGATCCTTTCAATCTCAGAGAAGCTCCACCTTTCCTTAGGTAGGCTACGTCCAATTTTAGCCATGTTGATAGACCTATCCATACCTCTCAGATATCCTAAGTGGCTAGGAGATAGGGGTTAGGGGCTAGGAGCTAGGAGTTAGGAGTTAGGGGCTAGGAGCTAGGGGTTAGGGGCTAGGAGCTAGGGGTTAGGGGTGAGGCGATAGGGGTTAGTGGCTAGGAGCTAGGGGTTAGGGGCTAGGAGCTAGGAGATAGGGGTTAGGGGCTAGGCGTTAGGGGCTAGGAGCAAGGAGCTAGGGGTTAGGAGCTAGGAGCTAGGGGTTCGGGGCAGGGGGTTGATGTGTACCTGAGTCCCCTGGATCCTGCCTTGAGGGCCTTTCCATCCTTCAGCCACTGGATGGAGGGGGGCGGGGTTCCCTGAGAGAGACACACCAGCTGGATGCTGTCATTCAGCAGCACCCCCACCTCACTGGGCATCTCCGATCCTGAGATGCTGGGAGGGACTGAGAGAGAGCACAGCCAATCAGATCAGGGACTAACACAGAGCACAGCTAATCAAGGCACAGCCAATCAGATCATTGTTCATTCAGAACAAACTAGTATATATCCAGTACCAGTCAAAAGTTTGGATACACCTACTCATTCAAGGGTTTTTCTTTATTTTTACTATTTTCGTCATTGTAGAATAATAGTGAAGACACCAAAACTATGAAATAACACATATGGAGCTGCAGGGTAGCCTATTGGTTAGAGCTTTGGACAAGTAACCGAAGGGATGCAAGTTGAAATCCCCGAGCTGACAAGGTACCAATCTGTCGTTCTGCCCCTGAACAGGCAGTTAACCCACTGTTCCTAGGCCGTCGTTGAAAATAAGAATTTGTTCTTAACTGACTTGCCTAGTTAAATAAACGTAAAATAAATATGGAATCATGTAGTAACCAAGAAAGTGTTAAACGAATCAAAATGTTTTATTTTATTTTAGATTCTTCAAAGTAGGCACAGCTACCAGAATAGAAAGAAGAGCGGGAGGCCCCGGTGCACAACTGAGCAAGAGGACAAGTACATTAGAGTGTCTAGTTTGAGAAACAGACACCTCACATGTCCTCAACTGGCAGCTTCATTAAGTAGTACCCGCAAAGAAAAAGCCATATCTCAGACTGGCCAATAAAAATTCAATATTAAGATGGGTTAAGATCGCCTCTTCAATGTTGACGTTGAGACTGGTGTTTGCGGGTACCATTTAATGAAGCTGCCAGTTGAGGACATGTGAGGCATCTGTTTCTCAGATGCCAACTGTTTTCAGCTGTGCTAACATAATTGCAGAAGGGTTTTCTAATGATCAATTAGCCTTTATAAAATGATTGGATTAGCTAACACAACATTGGCATGGCTCTGTACACTTATGTAGATATTTCATTCAAAAAATAACCCGTTTCCAGCTACAATAGTAATTTACAACATTGACAAGGTCTACACTGTTTTTCTGATCAATTTGATGTTAATTTAATGGACAAAAACAAGGACAAACTTAATTTTTTTCAAAAATTTTGAATGGTAGTGTATATATATCACAGGGGGTTGTTGGCACCTAAATTGGGGACGACGGGCTCGTGGTAATGGCTGGAGCGGAATCAGAGGAATGGTATCAAATGGTACCATTTGCTCGGTTCCAGTCATTATTATGAGCCGTCCTCCTCTCAGCAGCCTCCACTGGCATATATATTCTGTCCAGGTTAAATTCATTTTTACTGAACATTGTACTGTATATTTTTATGGAGATATCAGAGTAACTTGAAGAGTAACCTCAATAATAATGTACCTTGTATGGTGAGGTGGTAACTCTTTCGAGCCTTGCCCTCCACGTTGGAAGCCATACAGGTGTAGGTGCCAGAGTCTGAGAGCTGGGAGCGGGCGATCTGCAGCTTGCTCCCTCCAGACAGGATGTGCAACTCCAGAGACTCTGAGTTCTCTGAGAAAATAATACTGTCACTGTACTACTTTCCAGTCAACCTTGGGAGGACAATGGAAGTTTGAGATAGTAAATAAGACAATAATTAGTTATATGACTGTGGGTGCAGCTTACCTATGGTCCGACCGTTCTTGAGCCAAATGAGGCTGGGAGGGGGGATGCCCGTGGCGTCACAGGCAAAGGTGACAGGGTTGCTGATGGTCTCCACTATCTTCTCCTCCACTGGACCGTCTATATTGGGGGGCACTGGGCATGAAGGAACAGAGATTTACAGTTAGGTCAGTTTGACTAAAAGACTCAGATATGTTTCTCTTCTCCATCTCCTCGTTTTTATCCTCAGTGATCAGAATGAGATTTTTTGAGTGTTTCAAGTCTGAGTTTCTAGAATATGATTTTTACCGTAGATGTTGAGGTGGAAGTTCTTGTCCACCTGTCCGGCCACGTTGGTGGCCTTGCAGACGTACTGGCCAGTGTCAGACACCTAGGAACACAGAGGACGGACAGGGGATGGATCAGTATAACAACTTTCAATAGAAAAGTCACAAAGAGGACTAACCCCATCCAATCACATCGCATCGCTTCCCTTCCCCTAACCCCACCCCTATCGATAGGTTCAGACCTCCCCTCTGTGTCTCTCACCTCTGCACCCTTCAGCTCCAGCATCTGTCCCTGTGCCAGGATGCGGAGGTTGGCAGACTCTGTCACCATCCGACCGTTCTTGTACCAGGTGATGGTGGGAGGGGGCACAGCGTTGGACTCACACTCCAGAGTCACTGAGTTGCCCACACGCACACTCACCACCACAGGAGAGTCCCCACTGCTGTCTCTGATACTGGGAGGGACTGGGGAGAGCCAGGGGAGAGGCAGGGGTGAGAGTAATATTTTTGTAATAGAGTGGACAGGAGCCGTATATGGAAGACAGGAGAAGGAAGAAGGATATGAGAAGGAGACACAAGGGGTGAAAGAGCAGTCCAGTAGTGTTGTTGCAGGTACTGACCAAACACAGTGAGGTGGAGGAGTTTCCTGGCCTCTCCAGCAGGGTTCATGGCTACACAGCTGTACATCCCCCCGTCAGACATTTTAGCCCTCAGAATCTGCAGGGTGCGTCCACCTGGAGAGAGAGAGGAAGGGATTGGAGAGAGAGAGACGAAGAGATTGGGGAGAGAGAGAGGAAGGGATTGGGGGGGATAAACTTGATTGACTTGATTATTTTTATTGTTATTATTAGCTAGGTTTCCATTCAATTTGTGACAGATTTTCATGTGAATATTCAAAAATCTGCAAAAAACATTTTCCCTCCAGAGGTGTGTTGAGAGGTCTTTTGACTTATTTAGGAGGGGAGGCCGGGGGGAGGGGCTTATTTAGGAGGTGGGGGAGGCCGGGGGTAGGGGCTTATTTAGGAGGTGGGGGAGGCCAGGGGAGTGGCTTATTTAGGAGGTGGAAGGAGGCCAGGGGAGGGGCTTATTTATGTCTCAGCCTCCAGTATTTATGCTGCAGTAGTTTGTGTCGGGGGGCTAGGGTCAGTTTGTTATATCTGGAGTACTTCTCCTGTCCTATTCGGTGTCCTGTGTGAATCTAAGTGTGCGTTCTCTAATTCTCTCCTTCTTTCTTTCTCTCTCTCGGAGGACCTGAGCCCTAGGACCATGCCCCAGGACTACCTGACATGATGACTCCTTGCTGTCCCCAGTCCACCTGGCCATGCTGCTGCTCCAGTTTCAACTGACCTGAGCCCTAGGACCATGCCCCAGGACTACCTGACATGATGACTCCTTGCTGTCCCCAGTCCACCTGGCCATGCTGCTGCTCCAGTTTCAACTGTTGTGCCTTACTATTATTTGATCATGCTGGTCATTTATGAACATTTGATTTACATTTAATCATTTAGCAGACCATGTTCTGTTATAATCTCCACCCGGCACAGCCAGATGAGGACTGGCCACCCCACATATGCTCTCTCTAATTTTCTCTTTCTTTCTCTCTCTCGGAGAACCTGAGCCCAAGGACCGTGCCCCAGGACGACCTGACATGATGACTCCTTGCTGTCCCCAGTCCACCTGACTGTGCTGCTGCTCCAGTTTCAACTGTTCTGCCTTGTTATTATTTGACCATGCTGGTCATTTATGAACATTTGAACATCTTGGCCATGTTCTGTTATAATCTCCACCCGGCACAGCCAGAAGAGGACTGGCCACCCCACATAGCCTGGTTCCTCTCTAGGTTTCTTCCTAGGTTTTGGCCTTTCTAGGGAGTTTTTCCTAGCCACCATGCTTCTACATCTGCATTGCTTGCTGTTTGGGGTTTTAGGCTGGGTTTCTGTACAGCACTTTGAGATATCAGCTGATGTACGAAGGGCTATATAAATAAAATTTGATTTGATTTGATTTGATTTATTTAGGAGGTGGGGGGAGGTCGGGGGGAAGGGCTTATGTAGGAGGTGGGCTACTCTTTTGAATTTTTGTTGCTGCCAAGTTATTTAAATACCAGCCCCGTGTCACTCCTGAACAGCCTTGGTTATCAGGGCAAATTTGTAGTGCTGATATTTGGAAGACTCAGCCATGAACATAGGCTGACAGTACGTAGGCCTTTAGAATTGCAGGCCTGCGTAGGACGAAGGCAAAGCAGCTAGCCTAGCTGTCTGGAGAAGAAGGTGCTTTCTACAAAAGTGTCCGGATATCCGTGTGTTTTGTAATGTTTGAATCCTTCTCGACTGTAATTTGGTATTTTATTAGGATCCCCATTAGATGTTGCGCAACCAATGTGATTTGTAATGTGATTTGTGGATTCAAATAAATTATTTAAAATGCGTATGTGTTACCTGGCATGATGAGTGCGTTGGTATTGGCCTGTACAGGACTCCTGTCTTTGACCCAGCTCAGAGAGGGAGGGGGGAACCCAGTAGCCTCACAAGTCAGAGACACAAAGTTATTCACCACCACCGTCACATTCTCTGGGCTAGCTCCCACTATGGTGGGGGGGACTGGAGGAGAGAGAAAACAGACAACCTGGCTATCAATATATCAATCAATCAATCAATCCATACATCCATCCCCACACCCTCCCTCCATCTACCCCTCCCTCCCTCCACCCACCCCCCACCTATCCATCCATCAACCCTCCCATCCATCCATCCATCCCCACACCTACCCCTCCCTCCCTCCACCCACCCCCCCACCTATCCATCCATCAATCCCCACACCTACCCCTCCCTCCCTCCACCAACCCCCCCATCCATCCATCCATCCCCACACCTACCCCTCCCTCCCTCCACCCACCCCCCACCTATCCATCCATCAATCCCCACACCTACCCCTCCCTCCCTCCACCCACCCACCCCCCACCTATCCATCCATAAACCATCCCCACACCAACCCTTCCCTCCCTCCACCCCCCACCCCCCCACCTATCCATCCATCAACCCTCCCTCCCTCCCTCCACACACCCACCCCCCACCTATCCATCCATCCTCACACCTACCCCCCCCTCCCTCCCTCCCTCCCTCCACCCACCCACCCCCCACCTATCCATCCATAAACCATCCCCACACCTACCCCTCCCTCCCTCCACCCCCCCACCCCCCCCACCTATCCATCCATCAACCCTCCCTCCCTCCACCCACCCACCCCCCACCTATCCATCCATCAACCCTCCCTCCCTCCACCCACCCACCCCTCCCACCTATCCATCCATCTACCCCTCCCTCCACCCACCCCCCCCACCTATCCATCCATCCTCCATCCATCTACCCCCCTCCCTCCCTCCCTCCCTCCCTCCACCCCTCCATCCATCTACCCCTCCCTCCCTCCACCCCCCCCCACCTATCCATCCCTCCCTCCACCCACCCACCCATCCATATTAATGAAGATACCAGAGAGATGAGGCTGGAAAACATAGATTAAAACACAATAAAAACTCTGTTCTGACTCACCATGGACGTTGAGATTGAAGGATTTCTCTGCGCTTCCCGCCAGGTTATCAGCCACACACACATAGTGTCCTGTGTCTGTCACCTGGGCATTCACCACCTGAGGAAGAGACAGACAGCTAGCTGACGTGACTGTACCTAAGGCCTGAGCCTTCAGTCTCTTACTGAGCTTCCTCCCATCATATAATCCCCAGCCTTTCCCAACCCTATAGCACCTCGTTCGCTTTTCAATCAATAAATCAATCCATCAATCCAAGAATCAATCCTCAATCAATCCGTTAATCAATCCATCAATGAAATGCATTTTAATAAGCCCTTTTTACAGCATAGTCCAGTCACCTGCAGGGAGCGTCCATTGGACAGCAGTCTGTGGGGTCCTTTAGGGCTTATTGGCTGACTGTCCTTCAGCCAGGTGATTTTAGGGGTGGGACTTCCGTCCGCTTGACACTCCAACACTGTGGTCTTATTCACCTGGATCACCATCTCCTCAGGTAGGTCACGGTCCACCCCGCGGATTGAGGGGGGCACTAGGGTTCAACACACACACACAGTCAGTTTGTACCTGGGATTCCAAATAGTATTGTAAATGATTTGACGTATACTTTGACCCAGGTAAACTCAGATTAGATGGGTGGTGTTTTCCTCTTCTACTCACCCAGCACTCTGACGTCATACTGGATGGAGTCCTCTCCCGCCTCGTTCACCGCCAAGCACGTATATCTCCCAGAATCCTCAGCCTGAGCCCTGGGGATCTGCAGCACTCGCCCACCTGAAGAGGTAGTTACAGTCAGAGTCAGAGTCACACACACATACACACACACAGACACACACACACACACACACACACACACACACACACACACACACAGAAACTCACAGAGACACACACACACACACACACACAGACACTCACACACACACACACACACACACACACACACACACACACACACACACACACACACACACACACACACACACAGAAACTCACAGAGACACACACACACAGCACACACACACACACACACACACAGAAACTCACAGAGACACACACACACACAGAGAAACTCACAGAGACACGCGCACACACACACACACACACACACACACACACACACACACACACACACACACACACACACACACACACACACACACACACACACACACACACACACACACACAGAGAGAAACTCACAGAGACACGCGCACGCGCACACACACACACAGACACGCACGCACACACACACACACACACACACACAGAAACACACACACACACACACACACACACACACAAACTCACAGAGACAGACACGCACGCACGCACGCATACACAGAGAAACTCACAGAGACACACGCACACACAAAGAGAAACACACACACACACACACAGTGTTTGCCCCCTTTTTGCTTTTCTCTATTTGTGCATATTTCTTTATACTGAATGTTATCAGAGCTTCAACCAAAACCTAATATTAGATAAAGGGAACCTGAGTTTACAAATAACAAAAAATATATATACTTTAATTTAATAATTAACAAAGTTATGCAACACCCAATGCCCTTGCGTGAGAAAGTAATTGCCCCCTTATACTCAATAACTGGTTGTGCCACCTTTAGCTGCAATGACTCCAACCAGACACTTCCTGTAGTTGTTGATCTGTCTCTCACGTTGCTGTGGAGGAATTTTGGCTCCAAAACACACAATCAAGTCTCCATGAAAATGACTAAAAAGAAACAAATGTGAAGTTTTGGAATGGCTTAGTCAAAGTCCAGACCTGATAACAATTGAGATGTTGTGGCAGGACATGAAACGGGCAGTTTATGCTTGAAACCCACAAATGTTGCTGAGTTAAAGCAGTTCTGCATGGAAGAGTGGTAAACATTCCCCCACAGCGACGTGAGAGACTGATCAACAACTACAGGAAGTGTCTGGTTGGACTCATTACAGCTAAAAGGGGGCACAACCAGTTATTGAGTGTAAAGTGGAATTACTTTTTCACACAGGTGCATGAGGTGTTGCATAACCTTGTTTATGAAATACATTAAATAAGTATGCAATTGTTGTGTTTTTTGTTCATTCAGGTTGCCTTTATCAAATATTATATTTTGGTTGAAGATTTGATTCAGTATAAAAAATATGGAAAAGTAGAGAAAATGAAGAAGGGGGCAAATACTTTTTCACAGCACTGTAGGTCCTCTCCTCACCAGGCATGATGAGCACGTTTTCGTTGGAGGCCATTGGGCGTCCATCTTTGTACCAGGTGAGTATGGGCGGGGGAACAGCGTTGGTCTCACAGTACAGAGAGATAGGGTTGTTTAGTACCACATCCTTAACATCACCCCCAGTGCCTGGTGTCGAGGTGGTATCTCCCACCCCCCCGGGACGCTGGAAACTAGGAGGGACTGAAGAGGAGAGAGAGAGACAGAGAGAAAGAGACGGAGAGAGAAAAAGAGAGT
>NC_068421.1:87244426-87254426 GCF_023373465.1 Oncorhynchus keta | reverse complement strand
TTCCTGTTACATTATGTATGAACTGTAAAATAGTCTATTTTGGATTGAGATATGTTCAGACTTTAGTCATTGTGGAGTTGTGTTGCCATGATGTCACTGACCTGCAACCTCACAGGTCAGGGTCACGTTGTGTTTCTCCTTGACCTTGGCATCCTGCACCGTGCCTTCATCCACAATGCTAGGGGGGACTGGAAGATGACATGCATGGAAAGGGTTAACTTCTTGGTGACAGGGGCAGTATTTTCACGTCCGGATGAAATGCATGCTCAAATTAAACTGCCTGCTACTCATCCCCAGAAGGTAAGATATGCATATTATTAGAAGTTTCCAAAACTGTTTGAATCATGTCTGTGAGTATAACAGAACTTATGTAGCAGGCGAAACCCTGAGGAAAAACCATTCAGAATTATTTTTTTTGAGGTCACTCTCTTTTCAATATTTTCATTGGGAATCCAGATTTCTAAGGGACCTTCTTGCAGTTCCTACCACTTCCACTGGATGTCACCAGTCTTTAGAAATTAGTTGAGGTTTTTCCTTTGTGTAATGAAGAAGTAACCCTGTTCAAAACGAGGGTCACTTCAAATGTACTGTTTGTGAGAGTCGCGTGACCAGAAAGGTGGCGTCAGTTTGTTTTCTTCCTGTATTGAACACATCCCGTCTTCAATGTTATCGATTATTTACTTTAAAAAATACCTAAAGTTGTGTTACAAAAGTAGTTTGAAATGTGTTGTCAAAGTTTACAGGTAACTTTTGAGATATTTTGTAGTCACGTTGCGTATGTTGGAACCGGTGTTTTTCTGGATCAAACGCGCCAAATAAATGGATATTTTGGATATATATCGACGGAATTAATCGAACAAAATGACCATTTGTGATGTTTATGGAACATATTGGACAGAACAGAAGAAGCTCGTCAAAGGTAAGGCATGATTTATATTTTTATTTCTGCATTTTGTGTCGCGCCTGCAGGGTTGAAATATGCTTCTCTCTCTTTGTTTACGGAGGTGCTATCCTCAGATAATAGCATCGTTTGCTTTCGCCGAAAAGCCTTTTTGAAATCTGATATGTTGGCTGGATTCACAACACGTGAATCCAGCCAACATTTTCTCTGGCTTTTGGCCAGGTTAAAAGCAATACAACTACTGTACTGACCAACTACTGTACCAACCCTCAGCCCTCAACCATCTATGTAGGCGTTATAATGGGATTATGAAGGCTTCATTGCGTTCAAACTGGTTGTTCATATTAAGTCTGTCCAGTAGTGGTTATCAGGTATTCTCACTATCACAATATCCACCAGTGTCATACTGCAAAACATATTTCTCTCTCAGGTCAAAGGCCTGAGAGATAAGATAAAGGTCATTGACGTCATTACCCAGGATGTCCAGGTCAAAGTTCTTCCTCTCCTCTCCGGCCGTGTTGGACACAATGCAGCTGTATCTCCCAGCATCCTCCACTGCTGCGTGCATCAGACGAAGGCTCCGCCCTCCTGACAAACAAGTCAATACTTGGTTGAGCTCAAGTCTCTAAATAATCACTGTGTCTTTGATTGGTCTTTTTCAAAACTTAATCTAAAGTCAATATTTATTCTGCTTCCCAAATGGTAAAATATTTCCTTCATAATGCACTACTTTACATAGGGAATATGATGCAATTTGGGACAGTTTTGAGCCTAAAGAGGTGCAAACAGACAAAATGCTCCCTCTCACATCACAATTGTGGCTTCCATGCAGTTTGCTTTCTGGGGCACTAAAAAATCCATTTAGCTGTGTGAAACAGGATACACTGACCAAGACACAGCTGTTCAAACACACCCACTCAAACAGATGAACTCAGATCAGTTCCTATTTTCTCTCTTTTTTACTTAAAAAAAAAATGTTATTATCTGGACACAGAAACCAGTTCACACACACACGGCCATGCGCGCGCACGCACACACACGCACACGCACACATACACACAAACTCAACACCAACTTCAAGGAGCACATCAGATCCATCCCAGAGGACAAGTAGCACAATGTTCTCTGATTTCAAGTAGAAAATTGTCCCAGACAGATGTGGCTCTTAGAAGAGGACTGAGCTTATTTATTTTTATGGTAGGATTAAATCATTATTTTTATGGTAGGATTAAATATTTTTTTTGGTAGGATTAAATCATTATTTTATAGCTGTCTTTTTTTGATACATTTTTCTTAAATTTACAGCTGAACGTGCAATAAATGTATATAATGTTAACTTGGCTTGCCTGCTTCAGTGGAGAATTACTGACCACACCCCACAGAGTATGAACCAGTAATCACCTCTACACAAATCCATTTCCCTGGCTGACCACAATCACAACTGCCATATCCCCTTTCCTCACATCCTCTAGCCTGAAAAGGCGGTCAGGCTGCGGTTGATGTGTGTGACCGCTGGTCAGACCGCGGGTCCATGTTTGAGGCTGTATTTGTATTAGAGTGAGTTAGGACGGTAAAGGAAGTGATTGAGGTAAAGTGACTACCATAACTTCAGGAGGTCGAGGGTTCGTCCCAACTGCAACCCTGTTCCCGATCGAGTGCACTATTTTTGAACAGGAGCCCTGGTCAAAAGTAGTAAACTATCTAGGCGAACAGGGTGGCAGTTGGGACGTGGCCTGAGTCTAGCTGCAGTCAGAACCGCTGACTGTTGTCTTTGGACGCACAAAGAGAGCAGCTTGTTAAAGCGTTCAACAAGAGAAACTCCTGCCTTCTCCCAGAGGTTTGTCTTTCTACACACCACCTCGTGTGTGTAGAAACCACCACACC
Source organism: Oncorhynchus keta (assembly GCF_023373465.1). Lineage (NCBI taxonomy): Eukaryota > Metazoa > Chordata > Actinopteri > Salmoniformes > Salmonidae > Oncorhynchus > Oncorhynchus keta. Next base: position 87,251,641 of record NC_068421.1, on the reverse strand, counting down.
ACCTGGCCTTCGTCCTACTGATCACATTACAGTTGATGTAGTGCAACTGTTTGGGCCTTTCAACTGTAGCTGGGAGACAGATTGATCAACGTGACTCCACAGAGAGTCAGACGATGTGGCTAGATAGTACCAGAGACCATTGTTGTAATAGAAGGCCCTGATTATTCCTGTACTTCTCCAACATGGGTTCCTTTCCTCGTCTACTTCCCTTGGCCACTTAACTAGAAGGACCTTTATTCCTGACCATGTGACCTGACATTAAGCACAAAGGAAATGAGGGGGATAAGGATACAAAGCGTTGTCATAGCAACAGACGGTTGTAAGGATACAAGTTAACGACAGCCATCTTAACCATCTTCACCAAGATGATGTCACACAAGCCAGACCGAATGGGGAGCTAACCTGAGAGGACGCGGACAGAGCTGGAGGCTCTGATTGGCCGTCCGTCCTTCAGCCAGGTGATAGCAGGAAGGGGGATGCCGGAGGCCTCACAGGTCAGAGCCACAGGGTTGTTCACCACCACACTCACATTCTCTGGGACCTGGGTCTGACCACTGATACTGGGGGGGACTGGAGAGAGGATGTACATACATGTATATTAAGACACGCATTAACACAAACATTTATATTACTATCATTGTGGAGACCAAACAATTGATTCCCTTCAAAATCCTATTTTCCTTAACCCCTATGCCTAAATCTCAACCTAACCCTAATTTGTAACCCTAAATCTAACCCCTAAGCCTAAATCTCAAACTAACCCTAATTTGTAACACTTAACCTAACCCCTAAGCCTAAATCTCAACCTAACCCTAATTTGTAACACTTAACCTAACCCCTAAACCTAAATCTCAATCTAACCCTAATTTGTAACCTTAAACCTAACCCCTAACCTTAAATCTCAACCTAACCCTAATTTGTAACCCTAAACCTAACCCTTAACCCTAAATCTCAACCTAACTCTAATTTGTAACCCTAAACCTAACCCCTAACCCTAAATCTCAACCTAACCCTAATTTGTAACCCTAAACCTAACCCCTAACCTTAAATCTCAACCTAACCCTAATTTGTAAACCTAACCCTTAACCCTAAATCTCAACCTAACCCTAATTTGTAACCCTAAACCTAACCCCTAACCCTAAATCTCAACCTAACCCTAATTTGTAACCCTAAACCTAACCCCTAAGCCTAAATCTCAACCTAACCCTAATTTGTAACCCTAAACCTAACATCTAACCCTAATTTGTAACCTTAAACCTAACCCCTAACCTTAAATCTCAACCTAACCCTAATTTGTAACCCTAAACCTAACCCCTAACCTTAAATCTCAACCTAACCATAATTTGTAACCCTAAACCTAATCCCTAACCCTAAATCTCAACCTAACCCTAATTTGTAACCCTAAACCTAATCCCTAAGCCTAAAATAGCATTTATTCTTGTGGGGACCACTTGTCCAAATGTTCCTTGTTTTACCATCCTTGTGAGGACTTCTGGTCTCCACAAGGATAGTAAAACCAAAACACACACACACCATATATCATGTACAGAATGTGGTCACAAACTGCTGATAGGAACTGAGACACAAAAATATGATAATATTAGCAGGTACAGAATACGTTTCTTTCAGCCATATAGTCCAGTGTAATGCATCACCCCCTCCCTTCCACTCTCTATTCTAAGTTATGCTATGTTGACGAGAGTCTTACCGTGTACGTTGACATCATGCTTGCTGTCGGCCTGTCCCGCCACATTCACCGCCACACACGTGTAGCGCCCCGTGTCCGAAACCTTGGCGTCCTTGATTTGTAGTAGCCGCCCCTCATTTAGCACCTGAGCCCCACGCTGGCCTGTGATTGGTCTACCGTCCTTCAGCCATGTGACCGCTGGGCGGGGCACGCCGTCAGCCTCGCACTGCAGGGTGATGTCTCCTCCCCTCGTCATGGTGATGTCATTTCCTGCGGTCCCCTCACTGAGTCTGATGGAAGGGCGGACTGCAGTGAGAGGAGAGAGTGAGTGAAGAGCATGCCCTCCTGAGGACACACACACACACACACACACACATACACGTTTTTAGCACTGTGAGGTTTCTGTACTATTTTCGTACCATACACCTGCAGGCTGTACTCCTTGGCTGCGTTGCCGGCGGCGTTGGAGGCGATGCAGGTGTAAGAGGCGGAGTCTGTCCTCTCAACACCGGAGATCTGTAGCTGACGACCCCCCGACAGGGCCCGGACCCTCGAGTCCGACTTCAACTCTGAACCTGAGAGAAAAATACACACACACAAAGATAAACAACTGCACACGTACGCACACACACACACACAGACTCTCATACACACACACGCTCTCTCAAATAACACACACACACAAACATACACACACACACACAGTCATACACACACTCTCAAACGCATGCACTCACACACCAATACTTCTTACCATTCTTGCTCCAGGTGAGGCTGGGCGGTGGAATGCCACTGGACTCACACATACACACACTCACACACTCATACACACAGACAGACAGACAGACAGACAGACAGACAGACAGACAGACAGACAGACAGACAGACAGACAGACAGACAGACAGACAGACAGACAGACAGACAGACAGACAGACAGACAGACAGACAGACAGACACAGATCCTTCTTACCGTTCTTGCGCCAGGTGAGGCTGGGCGGTGGAATGCCACTGGACTCACACACCAGAGTGATCAGACTTCCCTCAATCACTGTCATGGGAGACACATCCTCTGAACCCCGGATACTGGGAGAGACTGGGGATACACAGGGGATATTTACACGACTGGGATGGCATTATGAACGCAGTGTTAATCGAGTAACCTGTCATAACAATAAGAAAAAAACGGGGGTGCTCAATACAATACAATACATCACAATACTGGGGCGGCAGGGTAGCCTAGTGGTTAGAGCGTCAACCATCATCACAATACAATACATCACAATACTGGGGCGGCAGGGTAGCCTAGTGGTTAGAGCGTCAACCATCATCACAATACAATACATCACAATACTGGGGCGGCAGGGTAGCCTAGTGGTTAGAGCGTCAACCATCATCACAATACAATACATCACAATACTGGGGCGGCAGGGTAGCCTAGTGGTTAGAGCGTCAACCATCATCACAATACAATACATCACAATACTGGGGCGGCAGGGTAGCCTAGTGGTTAGAGACACATCCTCTGAACGTCAACCATCATCACAATACAATACATCACAATACTGGGGAGACAGGGGATACACAACCATCATCACAATACAATACATCACACTAGCCTAGTGGTTGGGATGGCATAGTGGTTAGAGCGTCAACCATCATCACAATACAATACATCACAATACAGGGTAGCCTAGTGGTTAGAGCGTCAACCATCATCACAATACAATACATCACAATACTGGGGCGGCAGGGTAGCCTAGTGGTTAACCTCAACCATCATCACAATACAATACATCACAATACTGGGGCGGCAGGGTAGCCTAGTGGTTAGAGCGTCAACCATCATCACAATACAATACATCACAATACTGGGGCGGCAGGGTAGCCTAGTGGTTAGAGCGTCAACCATCATCACAATACAATACATCACAATACTGGGGGGCGGCAGGGTAGCCTAGTGGTTAGAGTGGTCAACCATCATCACAATACAATACATCACAATACTGGGGGGCGGCAGGGTAGCCTAGTGGTTAGAGCGTCAACCATCATCACAATACAATACATCACAATACTGGGGCGGCAGGGTAGCCTAGTGGTTAGAGCGTCAACCATCATCACAATACAATACATCACAATACTGGGTAGCCTAGTGGTTAGAGCTTCAACCATCATCACAATACAATACATCACAATACTGGGGCGGCAGGGTAGCCTAGTGGTTAGAGCGTCAACCATCATCACAATACAATACATCACAATACTGGGGCGGCAAGGTAGCCTAGCCTAGTGGTTAGAGCGTCAACCATCATCACAATACAATACATCACAATACTGGGGCGGCAGGGTAGCATAGTGGTTGGTCAATCCTCATCACAATACAATACATCCCAATACTGGGGCGGCAAGGTAGTCTAGTGGTTAGCCTAGTGGTTAGAGTGTCCATCATCACAATACAATACATCACAATACTGGGGGGCGGCAGGGTAGCCTAGTGGTTAGAGCGTCAACCATCATCATCACAATCAATAATCAATAATACTGGGGCGGCAGGGTCACAATCCTCACAATACAATACAATATCCCAATACTGGGGGCGGCAATTTAGCCTAGTGGTTAGAGCGTCAACCATCATCACACAATACAATCAACCATCATCACAATACTGGGGCGGCAGGGTAGCCTAGTGGTTAGAGCGTCAACCATCATCACAATACAATACATCGCAATACTGGGGCGGCAGGGTAGCCTAGTGGTTAGAGCGTCAACCATCATCACAATACAATACATCGCAATACTGGGGCGGCAGGGTAGCCTAGTGGTTCCTAAGGATGCAAGGTTCCTAACCTCCCTGAAAAGTTGCATATGGCGGGGGCTATTCGATGCTAATGCAGTACGCCACAGGATGTGTTTATGCTGGTCAAGGGCAGTCAGGTCTGGAGTGAACCAATGGCTATATCCATTCCTGGTTCAAAATGTTTTAAATGGGGAATGCTTATTTAAGATGGTGAGGAAAGCACTTTTAAAGAATAACCAGGCATCCTCTATTGACGGAATGAGGTCAATATCCTTCAAGGATACCCAGGCCAGGTCGATTAGAAAGGCTGCTTGCTGAAGTGTTTTAGGGAGCGTTTGACAGTGATGAGGGGTGGTTGTTTGACCGCAGACCCATTACGGACGCAGGCAATGAGGCAGTGATCACTGAGATCCTGGTTGGTTAGGATGATATCTTTGAGGGTGCAGTGTTTATACGGATTTGGGGTTGTACCTGGTAGGTTCACTGATAATTTGTCTGAGATTGAGGGCATCTAGTTTAGATTGTAGGACGTCCGGGGTGTTAAGCATGTCCCAGTTTAGGTCACTTAACAGTACGAGGATAGATCTGAAGATATCTGAAGATAGATGGGGGGCGATCAATTCACATATGGTGTCCAGGGCACAGCCGGGGGCAGAAGGTGGTCTAAAGCAAGCGGCAACGGTGAGAGACTTGTTTCTGGAAAGGTGTTTTTTTTTAAGTAGAAGCTCAAATTGTTTGGGCACAGACCTGGATAGTAAGACAGAACTCTGCAGTAGATTGCAACTCCGCCCCCTTTGGCAGTTCTATCTTGTCGGGAAATGTTATAGTTAGGGATGGAAATTTCAGGGTTTTTGGTGGCCTTCCTAAGCCAGGATTCAAACACGGCTAGGACATCCGGGTTGGCAGAGTGTGCTAAAGCAGTGAATAAAACAAACTTAGGGAGGAGGCTTCTAATGTTAACATGCATGAAACCAAGGTTTTTATGGTTACAGAAGTCAACAAATAGAGCGCCTGGGGAATGGGAGTGGAGCTAGGCACTGCAGGGCCTGGATTAGCCTCTACATCACCAGAGGAATAGAGGAGGAGTAGGATAAGGGTACGGCTAAAGGCTATAAGAACTGGTCGTCTAGTACGTTTGGAACAGAGAGTAAAATGTACAGACAAGGGTATAGTAGGATGTGAATACAGTGGAGGTAAACCTAGGCATTGAGTGACGATGAGAGAGGTATTGTCTCTAGAGACACCATTTAAACCAGGTGAGGTCCCTGCATGTGTCACTACAGTGAAATAAGACAATAATCACTAACCAAAATAGCAATGGATAAGGCATATTGACATTAGGGAGAGGCATACCGAGTGAGCATGTGAGTAGCCGAGTGAGCATGGGGTCTAGTGATCATGTTGTTTAATCAGCTTCTTGATATGCCACCCTTGTCAGGTAGATGGATTATATTGGCAAAGGAGAAATGCTAACAGGGATGTAAACTAATTTGTGGACAACATTTGAGAGAAATAAGCTTTTTGTGCATATGGAACATTTCTGGGATTTTTTTTTATTTCAGCTCATGAAACATGGGATCAACACTTTACCTGTTATGTTTATATTTTTGTTCAGTACAATTTATTTTGAAAACACATGATGTGCACAGTCAGACAGACAGACAGACAGACAGACAGACAGACAGACAGACAGACAGACAGACAGACAGACAGACAGACAGAGCAGCAACTCACCCCAGACATTGAGGTTGTAGTTCTTCTCAGTCTTGCCAGCGATATTGGTGGCCTCACAGGTGTATCTGCCGGAGTCCTGCACCTGAGCACTGTCAATCTGCCAATCACATTCACAGAGAGTAAGATACAAGAGATAGGATAGGCCTGTCAACCTACCAGTCAAAATCAATAATCAATGAGAGGCATGGAGAGCGAGAGAATGAGAGAGAGAGCGACAGAGAGAGCGTGAGAGAGAGAGAGAGAGAGAGAGAGAGAGAGAGAGAGAGAGAGAGAGAGAGAGGGAAGGATAGAAATTGGACCGTACCTTCAGCACACTCCCATCCTCCGACACGGTCAGTCCTGGCTTCCTGAAGAGCGGGCGGCCATCTTTGCGCCAGGACAGAGTGGGAGGAGGGATCGCGTCACTCTGGCAACGCAGCTCTACCGAGCGACCCAGCATTACAGTGGCATTCACCTCCTCACCCATGATGTTGGGTGGCACTGTAACACATAAATACACAGAAGTAGCGTCAGCGACAATAAAAAGTCACACTGGAAAGTGGGAACCCAACAATGTAAAATCCCTTAACTCACTTAAAAGTTTACATGTCAAAATTATTTCACATTGGGAATCCGGTGAACCCATTTTCACCCCTGGAGAAAATGGTCCCAAAAATATACCTCAATAAAGTTGAAGAAATTGACTTGTTGACTCTTACCCACACCTAAGACTGTAAGCACCAAACAATGCCATTCCACAGCTCTGACAATGTATAAGTCTGGTGCCAGTCCTATATGGTACCACTACATCCTGGGCTAGATCAGCTTAACAATGAGCTGCTGTCAAATAAAGTCAGATAACGAACTGAGCCAGGCTGAGTCACTTCAACAGGCTTTCACCATCTGTTATAGCTTCAGAGGATCTGGTTAGAACAGTTCCTCTCTCTAGAGTTCCAAGACAGTTCTTGAACTTTGGTTGTCACTCCTTGTCAAGAGCTGACTACATTTCCCACGATGTAG
>NC_068421.1:87206926-87239426 GCF_023373465.1 Oncorhynchus keta | reverse complement strand
GACCAGAGCCCTATTCCCTATATGGTACACTACTATAGACCAGAGCCCTATTCCCTATATGGTACACTACTATAGACCAGAGCCCTATTCCCTATATGGTACACTACTATAGACCAGAGCCCTATTCCCTATATGGTACACTACTATAGACCAGAGCCCTATTCCTATATGGTACACCCTATATGGTACACTACTATAGACCAGAGCCCTATTCCCTATATGGTACACTACTATAGACCAGAGCCCTATTCCCTATATGGTACACTACTATAGACCAGAGCCCTATTCCCTATATGGTACACTACTATAGACCAGAGCCCTATTCCCTATATGGTACACTACTATAGACCAGAGCCCTATTCCCTATATGGTACACCACATTAGACCAAAGCTCTATTCCATATATAGTACACCACTTTAGACCTATTCCCTATATAGTACACTACTTTAGACCAGAGCCCTATGGGCTAAAGTAGTGTAGTAAAGTAGTGTACTATATAGTGAATAGGGTGCCATTTAAGTATCTCACGTCTCATACACTCCTAGGGACCAATCCTAACTTCAGATCTGTGCACGTTACTCATGTCCATCATGCACTGGTGTCAATGTGAGATTTGTGATAAAAAGTCGACTGATGCGGTGATCTCATGTTAAGATTCCCCTAGAAAAGAAGCTCTAGTCATGGCCTTATCTGATGATATCACCCTGTCTGGTGATCCACATTGTTTATCATCATCATCATCATCATCGTCATCGTCATCATCATCATCATCATCATCATCATCATCATCATCATCATCATCATCAAATCCTGTGTTCACATGAAAGAGGTAGATAAATGGGTCTGTTTGTCCCACAAAGCAGAATAATGCAGTAGGCCTTCATAAGGATTTAATAGGATGTTAATGTGTTTTAATCATCCTTCAGTGTCTAATGTTCACTGAGCGTTGCTATACTGGGACTGGGTTAAGAGTGTTCTGACATCCCCGTCTCAAAAGCCCTTTGAATCGAGACAGGAACATGTTATTGGCTGACTGGTCCAAAGGCATCTGTATTTGTCTGTCAGTGTGTAACTAATTACCTGCATCTGTCAGGTGGGCACTGACCCAACCTGATCCTCCATTCATCCTTTTTTTTACACATCTGACCAACACAATGTGGTCATGCTGCTGTCGTAGTACTTTATGTGGACGTTCACTCACCGTACACCTGCAGCCTGTGAGAGAGCTCTGAGGTTCCGGCCACGTTGACCGCTATACACCGGTACAGCCCGGCGTCGGACAGCTGAGCACGGTCGATCTCCAGCAGCTGACCGCGCTTCAGGATGGTCACCCCGGCTGCGCTGGTTAGAGGGCGACCGTCCTTGTACCAGGTAATGGCTGACCGCATCGACACAGATAAGAAAATACAGGTAAAGACGGTGTCCAGGTGCTCATGAAATCTATCCTCTTCCTTCATTCTTTAAGTTAAGCTTATCTGGCTTCTCTCAGTATGAAAGAAATATGATGGATAGATACTGTATGGAATTTCCAGTCTAGTGTACCTTTGTGGGTATAATATTAAAGACCTATTCAGTTCTTCTCAGATACGAGATGAAGAGGAAGGATGAAAGTATGTCCACTGTTTTCACCACATGTAGATACAGCTAGCCTCTATCAGTTGTTCTCCATCCAGTTTTCTTTACAGCCATACAGTATTGAATAAAGTATAACATAATGCCATAAAGTACTGAATAAAGTATAAAATATTGCCATAAAGTATTGAATCTAAAAGCTTTATTGGTTCTCAACAGGCTGCTCTTATTGATCCATAAACTAGACTACAGATCACCATGCCAACATAGCCAGTCTGCCAAGGGGGCATAGATGCAGGTGAAATAAATTCTCTCTAATAAAATGTCTTCCTTAGAAGCTTGCAATTGCTTAAAACAGCTTGCTCGTGAAAATATTCCAGTGATATTAGATCTTTAGAGAAACACCTGCTGTTTTGAAAATAAAAAAAAGTTGAATATGCACATTGGTATGTGGTTTTATATTGTAGTAAGTAATATAACTTAGTAGAAGTCTAGGGTTAGGGTTGGAGAGGTCTTACCAGGAACTGGACTCCCTGTGGCCTTGCACTCCAACTGGATGGGGTAGCCTGCTATGATGGTCTCATTGAAGGTCTCTCCAGAATAAGGGACACTTGGAGGCTCTGTAGAATGGCATAATATGGTTTAGTAGCAGACACAGCAGACGCAGAGAGAGTGTGGGAGAGGGAGACAGAAGAGTGAAAGAGAGAGGGAGAGAGTGAACAAGAAAGAGATGGGTGGGAGAGACACTGAGCAAGAGGAAGAGGTGAAGAAGGATGTAAAAGGAGAAGTAGACAGACAGGAAGAGAAACCTAGTGAGAGTTTGGGGTGTTTTGGATCTGCTGTTACCATGGACACTGAGGCGGATGTGTTGCTGGGTCTCTCCTGCTGCGTTCGTTGCCACACATGTATATCTCCCAGCATCCTCTAGTCTGGCCTCCGTGATATGCAGTGTCCTACCGGCCGCCTCCAGCTATGGAAACACGGAAACACACACATGAACTACATCTGACCAGCTGGAAGAATAACAATAACATCTAGAGTATTACTGTAACTGGGACTAAGAATAACAATAACATCTAGAGTATTACTGTAACTGGGACTTAGAATAACAATAACATCTAGAGTATTACTGTAACTGGGACTGAGAATAACAATAACATCTAGAGTATTACTGTAACTGGGACTTAGAATAACAATAACATCTAGAGTATTACTGTAACTGGGAACAAGAATAACAACAAGATCTAGAGTATTACTGTAACTGGGACTTAGAATAACAATAAGATCTAGAGTATTACTGTAACTGGGACTTAGAATAACAATAAGATCTAGAGTATTACTTTAACTGGGACTTAGAATAACAATAAGATCTAGAGTATTACTTTAACTGGGACTTAGAATAATAATAAATCTGAACAAAGGGGGGAGCTAGAACAAAAGTATCAGAACAAAATGGGGAGGTAGAGTCATGTCCTGTACCTTCAGGTGCTCCTGGGCGGTGTCCACAGGGCGGCCATCTTTGAGCCAGGTGATGCTGGGGAGAGGGGTGCCATTGGGAACACACTGGAGGCTGATGGGCTTGTGGAGGACCACAGACCTCTCAGAGGCACCGGTGGAGCGGATAGATGGAGGGACTGGAGTGAAAGAGAGAGAAATGAAAAGAGAGAGAGGAAAGGGGAGAATAGAGTGGAAGAAAGAAAACATAGAGAGTGATTACAGACAAATGGAGAGGATATTGGGGAGGCAAAGAGAAAAACAGATTCAACATAGGAAAATACCAGAATTATAGTGAAAGACATACCAGAATTATAGGAAAATACCAGAATTATAGGAAAATACCAGAATTATAGGAAAATACCAGAATTATAATGAAAGACATACCAGAATTGAATATTATCAAAGAGCATGCATTTGCATGAAAAAACTACAACATATTCAGCCCAGGTCTTCCATTTAGAGCAAAAGATAAAAACATCACACCATGAAATGAACGACATAGCAACATACAGCAATCTACATACAATACCCCATAATGACGAAGCGAAAACATGTTTTTAGAAGTGTGCAAATTTATGAAAAATAAAAAACAGAAATAACTTATTGACATAAGTATTCAAAACCTTTGCTATGAGACTTGAAATTGAGCTCAGGTCCATCCTGTTTCCATTGATCATCCTTGAGATGTCTCTACAACTCGATTGGAGTCCACCTGTGGTAAATTCAATTGATTGGACATGATTTGGAAAGGCACACACCTGTCTACATAAGGTCCCACAGTTGACAGTGCATGTCAGAGCAAAAACCAAACCATAATGTCGAAGGAATTGTCCGTAGAGCTCCGGGACGTTTGTGTCGAGGCACAGATCTGGGGAAGAGTACCAAAAGAATGGCTGTAGCATTGAAGGTACCCAAGAACACAGTGACCACCATCACTCTTAAATGGAAGAAGTTTGGAAGACTCTTCCTAGGGCTGGACGCCCAGCCAAATTGAGCAATCATGGGAGAAGGGTCTTGGTCAGGGAGGTGACCAAGAACCTGATGGTCTCTCTGACAGAAATCTAGAGTTCCTCTGTGGAGATGGGAGAACCTTCCAGAAGGACAACCATCTCTGCAGCACTCCACCAATCAGGACTTATTGGTAGAGTGACCAGACGGAAGCCACCCCTCAGTAAAAGGCACATAACAGCCCGGTTGGAGTTTGCCAAAAGGCACCTAAGGACTCTCCGACCATGAGAAACAAGATTCTCTTGCCTGATGAAACCAAGATTGAACTCTTTGGCCTGAATGCCAAGCGTCACGTCTGTAGGAAACCTGACTGGGAGACTAGACATGGATGAAGGCAAAAGTGAACAGAGCAAAGTACAGAGAGATCCTTGATGAAAACCTGCTCCAGAGTGCTCAGGACCTCAGACTGGGGCAATCGTTCACTTTCCAACAGAACAACAACCCTAAGCACACAGCCAAGACGAAGCCGAGAAAGCTCATCACTAAGCTCATGACCCTGGGACTAAACACCTCCCTCTGCAACTGGATCTTGGACTTCCTGACGGGCCTCCCCCAGGTGGTAAAGGTATGCAACAACACGTCTGCCACGCTAATCCTCAACACTGGGGCCCCTCATGGGTGTGTACTTAGTCCCCGCCTGTACTCCCAAACATGACTCCAACACCATCATTAAGTGTGCTGAGGACACAACAGAGGTAGGCCTGATCACCGACAACGATGCGACAGCCTATAGGGAGGAGGTCAGAGACCTGGCAGTGTGGTGCCAGGACAACAACCCCTCCCTCAATGTGAGCAAGACAAAGGAGCTGATCGTGGACTACAGGAAAAGGAGGGCCAAATAGGGCCCCATTCTCATCGACGGGGCTGTAGTGGAGCGGGTCGAGAGTTCCAAGTTCCTTGGTGTCCACATCACCAACAAACTATCATGGTCCAAACACACCAAGACAGTCGTGAAGAAGGCACAACAACACCTTTTCCCCCTCAGGAGACTGAAAAGATTTGGCATGGATCCACAGAACCTCAAAAAGTTCTACAGCTGCACCATCGGGAGCATCCTGAACAGTTGCATCACCGCCTGGTATGGCAGGTGCTCGGCATCTAACCATAATGCGCTACAGAGGGAAGTGCGTACGGCCCAGGCGGTGTCAGAGGAAAGCATAAAAAATTGTCAGAGACTCCAGTCACCCAAGTCATAGACTGTTCTCTCTGCAACCGCACGGCAAGTGGTACCGGAGCGCAAAGTCTCGGACCAAAAGGCTCCTAACGGCTTTTACCACCAAGCCATAAGACTGCTGAACAATTAATCAAATGGCCACCGGACTATTTACATTGGTAAATATTTTCTAAACTCTTCTTCAACTGCACTGTTGGTTAAGGGCTTGTAAGTACGCATTTCACAGTAAGGTCTACACTTGTATTCGGCGCATGTGACAAATAACATTTGATTTGATTACATTTGAAAAAACACAGTGGCCCAGCCAGAATCTGGACTTGAACCTGATCAAACATCTCTGTAGAGAACTGAAAATAGTTGTGCAACGACGCTCCCCATCCAACCTGAAAGAGCTTGATGGGATCTCCAGAGAAGAATGGGAGAAACTTCCCAAATACAGGTGTGCCAAGCATGTAGAGTCATAGCCAGGGAAACTCAAGGCTGTAATCGCTGACAAAGGTGCTTCAACAAAGTACTGAGTCAAGGGTCTGAATACTTATGTAAATGTGACATTTCAGTTTTTGCTTTGTCATTATGGGGTATTGTGTGTAAATTGATGAGAGGGAAAAAATATATTTAATCCATTTTAGAATAAGGCTGAAACGTAACAAAATGTGGAAAAAGTCAAGGGGTCTGAATACTTTCCGAATGCACTGTATACTAATGGTAAATCACAGAAAGTATGAGTTTCTAGAACCACAGCAGTATGTATACCATGGACGACCACATTGAAGTCCCTCTTATGGTCTCCAGCCTCGTTGGTTGCCACACACTGGAAGCGTGCCGTGTCTGAGACCTGGGGCCGAGAGATGACCAGCCGACGGCCGTTAGCCGTGACCCTCACCCCCTCACCCTGCCTGACCGGCTGACCGTCCTTAAACCACCTATAGAAACAGAGAGAGAGACAGAGCGCATTAAAGTGTGTGTGTGTGTGTGTGTGTGTGTGTGTGTGTGTGTGTGTGTGTGTGTGTGTGTGTGTGTGTGTGTGTGTGTGTGTGTGTGTGTGTGTGTGTGTGTGTGTGTGTGTGTGTGTGTGTGTGTGTGTGTGTGTGTGTCTTCATGCATGTCTAAGCGTGTGTGTATGGGTCTTACGTGAGAATGGGTGAAGGTGTTCCCGTGGCACGACACTCTAGTTCCAGGAGGTTGTTGATGATGACCGTGGTGTCTGTGACCTCCTCCCCTCCCTCCACCACAGGGGGAACTGTGATTGGACAGACAGAGGGTTCTAAAAACACCCATAACATACAGAAGAAGTCCGAGCAAGATTGTCCTGTTGCTAACACCAACCCCAAAAACTACTTTTTACATGAAGGATTTTGAGCAAGTAAAGCTCTGTAATTTACGCTTGACAAAGAGAAACATACTGTAGAGAAATTGATTGAACTTGCTATTAATTACATGTCTAGGCTATACTGTTCGACAAGAGAGAGACTCTCTCTGTACCTCCCTCTTAGTGTGTGTGTGTATCTGCACGTTGTAGATCACCTCAACATTTTACTGTTGATCCACGCTATCGTTTCCATGTCACCTTGTCCACTACAATACATAAACTCAGCAAATAAAGGACCTTGTCTTTCAAAGATAATTTGTAAAAATCCAAATAACTTCACAGATCTTCATTGTAAAGCGTTTAAACACTGTTTCCCATGCTTGTTCAATGAACCATAAACAATTGATGAACATGCACCAGCTTACAGACGTTGAGGTGTAATTAAAGTCACAGTTATGAAAACTTAGATCGTCCTCGCAGTGGCAGACCATGTGTAACAACACCTGCACAGGATCGGTACAACCGAACATCACACCTGCGGGACAGGTACAGGATGGCAACAACTGCCAGAGTTACACCAGGAAAGTACAACCCCTCCATCAGTGCTCAGACTGTCTATTTTGTCTCACCGGGGGTGATGGTCGGATTCACGTTTATCGTTGAAGGAATGAGCGTAACACAGAGTGTCCATCATGGTTTGGGGCGGTGTGGCACAGCATCATCGGACTGAGCTTGTTGTCATTGCAGCCAATCTCAACGCTGTGTGTTACAGGGAAGACTTCCTCCTCCCTCATGTGGTACCCTTCCTGCAAGCTCATCCTGACATGACTCTCCAGCATGACAATGGCACCAGCCATACTGCTCATTCTGTGTGTGATTTCCTGCAAGACAGGAATGTCAGTGTTCTGCCATGGCCAGTGAAGAGCTCGGATCTCAATCCCATTGAGCACGTTTGGGACCTGTTGGTTCAGAGGCTGAGGGCTAGGGCCATACCCCCCAGAAATGTCTGGGAACTTGCAGGTGCCTTGGTGGAAGAGTGGGGTAACATCTCACAGCAAGAACTGGCAAATCTGGTGCAGTTCATGAGGAGCAGCACTGCAGTAATTAATGCAGCTGGTTGCCACACCAGATACTGACTGTTACTTTTGATTTTGACCCCCCCTTTGTTTAGGGACACATTATTCCATTTATGTTAGTCACATGTCTGTGGAACTTGTTCAGTTTATGTCTCAGTTGTTGAATCTTGTTATGTTCACACAAATATTTACACCTGTTAAATTTGCTGAAAATAAACGCAGTTGACAGTGAGAGGAGGTTTCTTTTTTTGCAGAGTTTATTAGATCAGATATCCTTCACATCACATTCCAGCCACTAAATACATCTGGATTGACTGATGAGAGTGCTGTGTGGAGCATAATGCACAGCATTCACTTGAGCCCATCACCATCCAGATATTGAGATGATTGATGCTGAGCATAGGCTAACTAACCTGCCTTTGGCAGCACAAATTCTCATGCTTTATATTCCGACAGAGTTTGAATGTTTAATATGGCAGAGCAGACCAGCGGAGCCAAGCTGAACCTCTGTGTGTGTGTGTGTGTGTGTGTGTGTGTGTGTGTGTGTGTGTGTGTGTGTGTGTGTGTGTGTGTGTGTGTGTGTGTGTGTGTGTGTGTGTGTGTGTGTGTGTGTGTGTGTGTGTGTGTGTGTGTGTGTGTGTGTGTGTGTGTGTGTGTGTGTGTGTGTGTGTGTGTGCGTGTGCGTGTGTGTGTGACTAAAAGTATGTAGGCACCTGCTCGTCTAACATCATTACAAAATCATGGGCATTAATATGGAGTTGGTCCCCCCTTTGCTGATATAACAGCCTCCACTCTTCTAGGAAGGCTTTCCACTAGATGTTGGAACATTACTGCAGGGACTTACTTCCATTTAGCCACGTGCATTAGTGAGATCGGGCACTGATGTTGGGCAATTAGGCCTGGCTCGCAGTCGGCATTCCATTTCATCCCAAAGGTGTTCGATGGGATTGAAGTCGGGGCACTTGGCAGGCCAGTCTCCACACCAATCTCGACAAAAAACATTTCTGTATGACTTCGCTTTGTGCACAG
Organism: Oncorhynchus keta; assembly: GCF_023373465.1. Taxonomy (NCBI): domain Eukaryota; kingdom Metazoa; phylum Chordata; class Actinopteri; order Salmoniformes; family Salmonidae; genus Oncorhynchus; species Oncorhynchus keta. Next base: position 87,230,760 of record NC_068421.1, on the reverse strand, counting down.
GGGGCATTGTCATGCTGAAACAGGAAAGGGCCTTCCCCAAACTGTTGCCATAAAGTTGGAAGCACAGAATCGTCTAGAATGTCATTGAATGCTGTAGCGTTAAGATTTCCCTTCACTAGAACTAAGGGGCCTGAACCATGAAAAACAGCCCAATACTATTATTCATCCTCCACCAAATTGAATTGGGGCAGGTAGTGTTCTCCTGGCATCCACCAAACCCAGATTAGTCTGTCTGACTGCCAGATGGTGAAGCGTGATTCATCACTCCAAAGAATGCGTTTCCACTACTGCAGAGTCCAATGGCGGCGAGCTTTACACCACTCTAACCGACGCTTGGCATTGCACATGGTGATCTTAGGCTTGTGTGCAGCTGGCCATGGAAACGAATTTCATGAAGCTCCCAACAAACAGTTATTGTGCTGACGTTGCTTCCAGAGACAGTTTGGAACTTGGTAGTGAGTGTTGCAACTGAGGACAAACGATTTTTACGCGCTACGAGCTTCAGCAATTGCTGGTCCCGTTCTGTGAGCTTGTGTGGTCTACCACTTCGCAGCTGAGCCGTTGTTGCTCCTAGACTTTCCACTTTACAATAACAGCACTTACAGTTGACCGGAGCAGTTCTAGCAGGGCAGAAATGTGACAATCTGACTTGTTGGAAAGGTGACATCCTATGACGGTGCCACGTTGAAAGTCACTGAGCTCTTCGGTGAGGCCATTCTACTGCCAGTGTTTGTCTATGGAGATTGCATGGCTGTTTGCTCGATTTTATACACTGTCAGCAATGGATGTGGCTGAAATAGTCGAATCCACTGATTTGAAGGGGTGTCCACATACTTTTCTGGTTCAGCAGACTACAGAGTAAAGCCCTCATCCCTCCTCTCTCCTCTGATGTCAGACAATACAGACTACAGAGTAAAGCCCTCATCCCTCCTCTGATGTCAGACAATACAGACTACAGAGTAAAGCCCTCATCCCTCCTCTCTCCTCTGATGTCAGACAATACAGACTACAGAGTAAAGCCCTCATCCCTCCTCTCTCCTCTGATGTCAGACAATACAGACTACAGAGTAAAGCCCTCATCCCTCCTCTCTCCTCTGATGTCAGACAATACAGATTACAGATGGTTGAGGTCCTTAAGCATCTGGACACAGAGGAAATCTCTCTCTCTCTCGCTCTCTCTCTCCCCCTCCCCTCCCCTCCCCTCTAACCTCTAGCCTCTAGCCTCTAGCCTCTAGTCTCTAACCTAACTGGCAAACAGAAAGCAGTAGAGTCCTGATATTTTTAATAATACGCTGAAACAAAGAAAAGGAAAAACCCAGTGTTTTCACTGACACCTGCAATCTTAGTGGTCTCCTCAAACTCACTTCCTGGCCCTCTTCTAAACCACGGTAATCTTCAGAATAGGTTGTTAACTCTTTCTTCTGGGAATTCTTTCATTCAGTCCTATATGATACGGAAGTGGAGGTTGAGCGAAGTGGTTCGGCCACCGAAAACCTAAGCTGTCTTTTCCTGTGAATTAGTGCTCGTTGATGACAGATACAATACAATGGAAACATTTCAGTGAATGTATAAACTGAATTACTGGGTAGATCTAGATATACATACGGACTGGGGGGGGTCATTCACCTTGAACACTAATGTGTGTGTGTGTGTGTGTGTGTGTGTGTGTGTGTGTGTGTGTGTGTGTGTGTGTGTGTGTGTGTGTGTGTGTGTGTGTGTGTGTGTGTGTGTGTTTGCGTGGTGTGTGTGTGTGTGTTTGCGCGTGTGTGGGTGTGTGTGTGTACGCACATGTGTGTGTCCTTGCATATGTGTGTTCATGTGGGTGTGTGTGTGTATGTACAGATGAAGTCGAAAGTTTACATACACTTAGGTTGGAGTCATTAAAACTCGTTTTTCAACCACTCCACAAATTTCTTGTTAAAAAACTATAGTTTTGGCAAGTCGGTTAGGACATCTACTTTGTGCATGACACAAGTATTTCTTCCAACAATTGTTGACAGACAGATTATTTCACTTATAATTCACTGTATCACAATTCCAGTGGGTCAGAAGTTTACATACGCTAAGTTGATTGTGCCTTTAAACAGCTTGGAAAATTCCAGAAAATGATGTCATGGCTTTAGAAGCTTCTGATAGGCTAATTGACATAATTTGAGTCAATAGGAGGTGTACCTGTGGATGTACTTCAAGGCCTACCTTCAAACTCAGTGCCCCTTTGCTTGACATCATGGTAAAATCAAAAGAAATCAGCCAGGACCTACAATTGTTTTTATAGACCTTCCCAAGCTCATCCTTGGGAGCAATTTCCAAACACCTGAAGGTACCACGTTCATCTGTACAAACAATAGTACGCAAGTATAAACACCATGGGACCACGCAGCCGTCATACCGCTCAGGAAGGAGACGTGTCCTTTCGTACTTTTTGGAGAAATGTCCACTGGTCTGATGAAACAAAAATAGAACTGTTTGGCCATAATGACCATCGTTATGTTTGGAGGAAAAAGGGGGAGGATTGCAAGCCAAAAAACACCATCCCAACCGTGAAGCACAGGGGTGGCAGCATGATGTTGTGGGGGTGCTTTGCTGCAGGAGGGACTGGTTCACTTCACAAAATAGATGGTGTCATGAGGATATATTCAAGCAACATCTCAAGACATCAGTCAGGAAGTTGAAGCTTGATCGCAAATGGATCTTCCAAATGGACAATGACCCCAAGCATACTTCCAAAGTTGTGGCAAAATGGCTTAAGGACAACAAAGTCAAGGTATTGGAGTGGCCATTACAAAGCTCTGACCTCAATCCTATAGAAAATTTGTGGCAGAACTGAAAAATCGTGTTCGAGCAAGGAGGCCTACAGTCAGTTACACCAGCGCTGTCAGGAGGAATGGGCCAAAATTCACCCAATTTATTGTGGGAAGCTTGTGGAAGGCTACCCAAAATGTTTGACTCAAGTTAAACAATTTAAAGGCAATGCTACGAAATACTAATTGAGTGTATGTAAACTTCTGACCCACTGGGGAAAAAAAGCTGGGGAAAAAGCTGAATTAAATCATTCTCTACTATTGTTCTGACATTTCAGTCTTAAAATCTGACAGGGAATTTTTACAAGGATTAAATGTCAGGAATTGTGAAAAAACTGAGTTTAAATGTACTTGGCTAAGGTGTATGTATGCAAACTTCCGACTTCAACTGTACCTAGGACACTGACGTCATAGTTGATCTCCTTCTCCCCGGCAACGCTGGTTGCCACGCAGACATAGCGGCCGGCGTCGGACACAGAAGCAGAGAGGATCTCGATTTTCCGGCCTTGCTCCAGAATGTTTATGCTCTCCCCATTCCGGACGGGTACGCCATCCTTCAACCATGTCAGGGTGGGAGGAGGGTGCCCCCCTACCTCACACTCCAGGTTAAGGGGCTTAGTGAGTACCACCTTTCTCTCTGTAGCGGTGTCCTGCCCCCCCTTGATGGAAGGAGGAACTGAGGGAGAGAGGTTAGGATTATGTAAACGGTAAACATCCAAAGTGAGGTAGAGTTAGGGTAGTTATGGTAAAATTAGGGTTCTTACGGTACACGTCCAGCTCAAAGTTCTTCTCTGCAGTGCCCGCCACACTGGTGACCCTGCAGCTGAACTGACCAGTGTCAGATGCCTGGGCGCGTGGGATTCGCAGGAAGTGACCTCGGTCCACGTACTGTGCCTGGTAGCTGGACAGGATGGCCTCTCCGTTACGGTACCAGGTGATAGCGGGGAGCGGAACGCCGCGCGCCTCACACTCCAGCATTACTACATTATCCAGGAGGGTGGTGACCTCTGAGGTCACGTTACCACCCTTTATAGTGGGAGGGACTAAGGTGAGGGTGAGAGGGGATGAGAGATATGTAAATCAGAATACACACCCCATGCAAACACTCTTTAAACATTCCTCTGACTAATTCACCTTAGTCACAGCACACTGAGACCCACGTACACATTTACGCACAGACTTTGATCCAAACCCACCGTAGACACTGAGGTTGAAGTCTTTGGTCTGTTTGCCCGCTGCGTTGGTGACACTACACTGGTAGTGTGCCTGGTCTCCGAGGCGAGCACTCTTTATTTTCAATGTCTGGCCCTTGTTGCTGACCTCTATGTTTGGGTCACCTAGGAACACCAGTCTGGGAGAGAGAGGGGAGACACACCCCATGGGATTAGAATCATATCCAGTTGAATTGTTCATATTAGTCTATACACAACTAATGGAAGAGGGAACTCACTTCCTGTCTTTGTACCACTGGATTGTGGGAAAGGGAGTTCCTTTGACCTTACAGTCCAGACTGATCTCCTGGTTGAGCACTGCCGACACATCCCGAGGGGAGCCAGTCCCTACGATGGTGGGGGGGACTAAAGGAGGGGAACAAGGGAAGAGTGGAGATATGAATAACATCAAGGAGTCAAAGGAGACTGTCAGTCAGTGCTGCCCCCATTCACCCAGCCAGTCAGTGCTGCCCCCATTCACCCAGCCAGTCAGTGCTGCCCCCATTCACCCAGCCAGTCAGTGCTGCCCCCATTCACCCAGCCAGTCAGTGCTGCCCCCATTCACCCAGCCAGTCAGTGCTGCCCCCATTCACCCAGCCTGTCAGTGCTGCCCCCATTCACCCAGCCAGTCAGTGCTGCCTCCATTCACCCAGCCAGTCAGTGCTGCCCCCATTCACCCAGCCAGTCAGTGGTGCCCCCATTCACCCAGCCAGTCAGTGCTGCCCCCATTCACCCAGCCAGTCAGTGCTGCCCCCATTCACCCAGCCAGTCAGTGCTGCCTCCATTCACCCAGCCAGTCAGTGCTGCCCCCATTCACCCAGCCAGTCAGTGGTGCCCCCATTCACCCAGCCAGTCAGTGCTGCCCCCATTCACCCAGCCAGTCAGTGCTGCCCCCATTCACCCAGCCAGTCAGTGCTGCCCCCATTCACCCAGCCTGTCAGTGCTGCCCCCATTCACCCAGACAGTCAGTGCTGCCCCATTCACCCAGCCTGTCAGTGCTGCCCCCATTCACCCAGCCTGTCAGTGCTGCCCCCATTCACCCAGCCTGTCAGTGCTGCCCCCATTCACCCAGCCAGTCAGTGCTGCCCCCATTCACCCAGACAGTCAGTGCTGCCCCATTCACCCAGCCAGTCAGTGCTGCCCCCATTCACCCAGCCAGTCAGTGCTGCCCCCATTCACCCAACCAGTCAGTGCTGCCCCCATTCACCCAGACAGTCAGTGCTGCCCCCATTCACCCAGACAGTCAGTGCTGCCCCATTCACCCAGACAGTCAGTGCTGCCCCCATTCACCCAGACAGTCAGTGCTGCCTCCATTCACCCAGACAGTCAGTGCTGCCCCCATTCACCCAGACAGTCAGTGCTGCCCCCATTCACCCAGACAGTCAGTGCTGCCCCCATTCACCCAGACAGTCAGTGCTGCCCCCATTCACCCAGACAGTCAGTGCTGCCCCCATTCACCCAGCCAGTCAGTGCTGCCTCCATTCATTCACCCATACAGTCAGTGCTGCCCCATTCACCCAGACAGTCAGTGCTGCCCCCATTCACCCAGACAGTCAGTGCTGCCCCCATTCACCCAGACAGTCAGTGCTGCCTCCATTCACCCAGACAGTCAGTGCTGCCCCCATTCACCCAGACAGTCAGTGCTGCCCCCATTCACCCAGACAGTCAGTGCTGCCTCCATTCACCCAGACAGTCAGTGCTGCCCCCATTTACCCAGCCAGTCAGTGCTGCCTCCATTCACCCAGACAGTCAGTGCTGCCCCCATTCACCCAGACAGTCAGTGCTGCCCCCATTCACCCAGCCAGTCAGTGCTGCCCCCATTCACCCAGCCAGTCAGTGCTGCCCCCATTCACCCAGCCAGTCAGTGCTGCCCCCATTCACCCAGACAGTCAGTGCTGCCTCCATTCACCCAGACAGTCAGTGCTGCCTCCATTCACCCAGACAGTCAGTGCTGCCCCCATTCACCCAGACAGTCAGTGCTGCCCCCATTCACCCAGCCAGTCAGTGCTGCCCCCATTCACCCAGACAGTCAGTGCTGCCCCATTCACCCAGACAGTCAGTGCTGCCCCCATTCACCCAGACAGTCAGTGCTGCCCCCATTCACCCAGCCAGTCAGTGCTGCCTCCATTCACCCAGACAGTCAGTGCTGCCTCCATTCACCCAGACAGTCAGTGCTGCCCCCATTCACCCAGACAGTCAGTGCTGCCTCCATTCACCCAGCCAGTCAGTGCTGCCCCCATTCACCCAGCCAGTCAGTGCTGCCCCCATTCACCCAGCCAGTCAGTGCTGCCCCCATTCACCCAGCCAGTCAGTGCTGCCCCCATTCACCCAGCCAGTCAGTGCTGCCTCCATTCACCCAGCCAGTTAGTGCTGCCCCCATTCACCCAGACAGTCAGTGCTGCCCCCATTCACCCCAGCCCCCATTCACCCAGCCAGTCAGTGCTGCCCCCATTCACCCAGACAGTCAGTGCTGCCCCCATTCACCCAGACAGTCAGTGCTGCCCCCATTCACCCAGACAGTCAGTGCTGCCCCCATTCACCCAGCCAGTCAGTGCTGCCTCCATTCACCCAGACAGTCAGTGCTGCCCCCATTCACCCAGACAGTCAGTGCTGCCCCCATTCACCCAGCCAGTCAGTGCTGCCCCCATTCACCCAGACAGTCAGTGCTGCCCCCATTCACCCAGACAGTCAGTGCTGCCCCCATTCACCCAGACAGTCAGTGCTGCCCCCATTCACCCAGACAGTCAGTGCTGCCCCCATTCACCCAGACAGTCAGTGCTGCCCCCATTCACCCAGACAGTCAGTGCTGCCCCCATTCACCCAGACAGTCAGTGCCCCCATTCACCCAGACAGTCCTGCCCCCATTCACCCAGACAGTCAGTGCTGCCCCCATTCACCCAGACAGTCAGTGCTGCCCCCATTCACCCAGCCAGTCAGTGCTGCCCCCATTCACCCAGCCAGTCAGTGCTGCCTCCACTCACCCAGCACTTCCAGAAGGAAGTCCTTCTCTGTACTTCCTGCGATGTTTATGGCCTTGCAGCTATAACTTCCTGTGTCTGCCATGGTGGCCTTCAATAGCCTCAGGGTCTTCCCACGCTGCAAGATCTGAACACTGCTACTGGGAACCACCTACACACACATGCACACGCACAAATTGAAAAATCGTTAAGAGATTCACATATTGAATAAATATATAGATATTTGTGTATGTACTCCTATCAGTGGAGGCTGGTCAGGGGAGGATGGTTCATAAGCTAATGGAATGGTATCAAACACATGGAAACTATGTGTTTGATGTGTTTCGAAAGGCCATTCCATTAATTCTGTTCCAGCCATTACTATGAACCCGTCCTCCCCAATATAGGTTCTACCAGCCGCCTGTGACTCACATACTGTATGTACTCGTTTAAAATGAATTGTTAATTGAACTGCTTTTGAAATGACAGCAGACAGACAACAGAACTATACTTTAGGTGTTACTTTATTACTGAATGAACATGTAAATTATGATTTTCCCATCTGCAGGACATGAGCTCTGTTGGAGAAGAAGGAACACAGTGGCAGCCAAATGACAACACTTAGCCTGCAGGAATATATTCCATTACATTGTACAGTTTAGGCTTATGCTCCCATATGAATATCTCATCATTATTATTGTGATGTGTTATCTATGAGCCTGCTGCTTCTAAAACATCATTAGATACAGTATTTCACCGTTGCTGTTGTTATTCCACACACACACGGCCTGACACACAAACCATTCATGATTCTACCTGTGACGCTACTCTGGACCTCGTATAGGCCCAGTACTCTGGACCTCGTATAGGCCCAGTACTCTGGACCTCGTATAGGCCCAGTACTCTGGACCTCGTATAGGCCCAGTACTCTGGACCTCGTATAGGCCCAGTACTCTGGACCTCGTATAGGCCCAGTACTCTGGACCTCGTATATGGCCCAGTACTCTGGACCTCGTATAGGCCCAGTACTCTGGACCTCGTATAGGCCCAGTACTCTGGACCTCGTATAGGCCCAGTACTCTGGACCTCGTATAGGCCCAGTACTCTGGACCTCGTATAGGCCCAGTACTCTGGACCTCGTATAGGCCCAGTACTCTGGACCTCGTATAGGCCCAGTACTCTGGACCTCCTATAGGCCCAGTACTCTGGACCTCCTAGGCCCAGTACTCTGGACCTCGTATAGGCCCAGTACTCTGGACCTCGTATAGGCCCAGTACTCTGGACCTCGTATAGGCCCAGTACTCTGGACCTCGTATAGGCCCAGTACTCTGGACCTCGTATAGGCCCAGTACTCTGGACCTCGTATAGGCCCAGTACTCTGGACCTCGTATAGGCCCAGTACTCTGGACCTCGTATAGGCCCAGTACTCTGGACCTCGTATAGGCCCAGTACTCTGGACCTCGTATAGGCCCAGTACTCTGGACCTCGTATAGGCCCAGTACTCTGGACCTCGTATAGGCCCAGTACTCTGGACCTCGTATAGGCCCAGTACTCTGGACCTCGTATAGGCCCAGTACTCTGGACCTCGTATAGGCCCAGTACTCTGGACCTAGGCCCAGTACTCTGGACCTCGTATATGGCCCAGTACTCTGGACCTCGTATAGGCCCAGTACTCTGGACCTCGTATAGGCCCAGTACTCTGGACCTCGTATAGGCCCAGTACTCTGGACCTCGTATATGGCCCAGTACTCTGGACCTCGTATAGGCCCAGTACTCTGGACCTCGTATAGGCCCAGTACTCTGGACCTCGTATAGGCCCAGTACTCTGGACCTCGTATATGGCCCAGTACTCTGGACTCGTATAGGCCCAGTACTCTGGACCTCGTATAGGCCCAGTACTCTGGACCTCGTATAGGCCCAGTACTCTGGACCTCGTATATGGCCCTAGTACTCTGGACCTCGTATTTGCCCAGTACTCTGGACCTCGTATAGGCCCAGTACTCTGGACCTCGTATAGGCCCAGTACTCTGGACCTCGTATAGGCCCAGTACTCTGGACCTCGTATAGGCCCAGTACTCTGGACCTCGTATATGGCCCTAGTACTCTGGACCTCGTATTTGCCCAGTACTCTGGACCTCGTATAGGCCCAGTACTCTGGACCTCGTATAGGCCCAGTACTCTGGACCTCGTATAGGCCCAGTACTCTGGACCTCATATAGGCCCAGTACTCTGGACCTCGTATAGGCCGAGTACTCTGGACCTCGTAAGGTAAGATTTGAATACCCCTGCTCTAAGTAATGGACGTATTTAATGATTTGAGGTCTGTTATCATATTCACAATATTTAGTGGTGTAAAACAATCCAAGACTAAAAAACTGATTTATTAGTAGTCAATAATCTATTCAGGAGTCACTCTATTATATATCAAATGAATGTGGATGAATTATGTTTTATCCTAACACCCATCTCTACAGCAGCTGTGTAATATGAGTTCACCTACAGGAACGCCATCCTTGTACCAGGTGATGACGGGAACAGGACTTCCTGTGACATCACACACCAGGTTGGTGGGCTGGTTCAGAACCACCGACACGTTGCCCGGCGACCCGTTGTCACGGAGATCTGGGGGCACTGCATGGAGGGCATAGGACAAAGGTCAGGTCTGCTATGCTATATTATGCTATACCGCAACAGTGCTACTAGTAGCATAGTGGAGGGTAAAGATTGTTTCTTTACTCACCGCAGACAGCGACCAGCGTTTACCCTATTTTTTTTTACCTGAATACTAACAACCATCTTATTTTAGCAGCAATACCACATGACAAAGTAGTAATATAGTTATTTAAAAGTACTACCACATGACATCGTATTAATACAGTACTTGAAAAGTAATACCACATGGCATAGTATTAATATAGTACTTTTGCAGTAATACCACATTACATAGTATTAATATAGTACTTTAGCAATAATACCAAATTACATAGTATTAATATAGTACTTTAGCAATAATACCAAATTACATAGTATTAATATAGTACTTTAGCAGTAATAGCACATTATATAGTATTAAGACACTGTGAGACACTGTAAGACACTGTGTTACCATATGACAAAGTGCTACCATATACTACCATATAATTCAGTTCTACTATTATTATGATTCAGTTCTACTATTGATTCAGTACTACTACAGTAATATTGTAGTATTTTACGCTAGGCTAGCTCACCGTTGACTTTGAGCTGGTACTTCTTCTGGGTGGTGCCAGCCTCATTGGCGGCAGTGCAGACATACTCTCCGTTGTCCAGCTGAGACACCGATGCCAGTATGAGAAGGGTTCCATCCTCCATGATGGTCAGACCGGGTTCGTTCCCTGTCAGCTCCTGACCGTTACGCAACCACTTGATCACGGGGGTAGGAGTGCCTGAGGGGAAAAGGGAGAGAAAGAAAAGTGGTAAGATTAGTGAGCAAACATGGGCAAATTATATTTAGATCCTGTAGACAACATCAATCAATAAAATGTATTTATAAAGCCCTTTTTACATCAGCAGATGTCACAAAGTACTTGTACAGAAACCCAACCTAAAACACCAAACAGCAAGCTATGCAGTTGTAGAAGAACAACATCCAGTCTATTGTATAAAGATGACTGAAGGGGAACCTTACTGGTTGACAGATGACACATTTTGTCTAATGGATCCTATTGTGATTAGATGACTGTATAAAGCAGAGTTGGTTATCACCTTTGGCTGGGCAGGGGAAGGCGATGCGCTGGTTTGCTACTCTCTCCTGGTGGGGGCTGTTGAAGGGGGGCTCCAGGACATCAACCACGGGGGGAACTGGGGAGGGAGGTGACAGGGAAGACACACCACATTAATGATAAGAACAACTGTGCATGGGCATATCCTTAACCTTTCAGTTTAGGTTTAGGATAAACAATATCTTAATCCTAAACCTAACCATGTTTGAAAAGAGTTTGGATGCAGCATTGCCAATCCATGTTCGGTTAAATACGGGAGACACATTTCGGTTGAATGCATTCAATTGTGCTACTGACTAGGTGTCACCTTTCCCTTTAAGTATTATTCTAAAGAATCTCCGGTGTGGCTTATAGGGGACTCAGTGACTCACCTTGCACCTGCAGCTGTATATTGGCCTGGTCTGTTCCAGCGATGCTGGTGGCCAGGCAGGTGTAAGTCCCTTGATCACTCAGCCCCACCTGGCCTAAGGTCAGAGAGCCATCGAGGGAGGTCCTATACTGTGTCCCGTCCACCACCAGGGCGGCGCCATCCTTCAGCCAGGCCAGGAAGGGCTGTGGAACCCCCCGTGCCACGCAGGGAATATCCACAGGATGCTCCACCTGCACCTTCAACACCCTCGGGCCAGCTTGGATACTGGGGGGCACTGGAGAGGAGAGGAGAGGAGAGGAGAGGAGAGGAGAGGAGAGGAGAGAGGAGAGGAGAGGAGAGGAGAGGGAGGAGAGGAGAGGAGAGGAGAGGAGAAAGGCAGTCAGAGGAAACAGTCAGTCAGTGGAGAGAGACAGACGGGAGAGAAGACAGGCAGTCAGTGGAGAGAGACAGACGGGAGAGAATACAGGCAGTCAGTGGAGAGAGGCAGACAGGAGAGAAGACAAGCAGTCAGTGGAGACAGACAGACAGACAGACAGACAGACAGACAGACAGACAGACAGACAGACAGGAGAGAAGACAGGCAGTCAGAGAGACAGACAGACAGACAGACAGGAGAGAAGACAGGCAGTCAGTGGAGAGAGACAGACAGGAGAGAAGACAGGCAGTCAGTGGAGAGAGTGATAGGAGAGAATACAGGCAGTCAGTGGAGAGAGACAGACAGGAGAGAAGACAGGCAGTCAGTGGAGAGAGACAGACAGGAGAGAAGACAGGCAGTCAGTGGAGAGAGTGATAGGAGAGAAGACAGGCAGTCAGTGGAGAGAGACAGACAGGAGAGAAGACAGGCAGTCAGTGGAGAGAGACAGACAGGAGAGAAGAGAGGCAGTCAGTGGAGAGAGTGATAGGAGAGAAGACAGACAGTCAGTGGAGAGAGACAGACAGGAGAGAAGACAGGCAGTCAGTAGAGAGAGACAGACAGGAGAGAAGAGGCAGTCAGTGGAGAGAGGCAGACAGGAGAGAAGAGAGGCAGTCAGTGGAGAGAGACAGACAGGAGAGAAGACAGGCAGTCAGTAGAGAGAGACAGACAGGAGAGAAGAGAGGCAGTCAGTGGAGAGAGACAGACAGGAGAGAAGAGAGGCAGTCAGTGGAGAGAGACAGACAGGAGAGAAGAGAGGCAGTCAGTAGAAAGAGACAGACAGGAGAGAAGAGAGGCAGTCAGTAGAAAGAGACAGACAGGAGAGAAGAGAGGCAGTCAGTGGAGAGAGACAGACAGGAGAGAAGAGAGGCAGTCAGTGGAGAGAGACAGACAGGAGAGAAGACAGGCAGTCAGTAGAGAGAGACAGACAGGAGAGAAGAGAGGCAGTCAGTAGAGAGAGACAGACAGGAGGGAAAACAGGCAGTCAGTGGAGAACAAGGATTATACAGTAAATGAGGTTTTCCACACACTGAGCTATTTTCTTAACAAGCCATCATCCAGATGATCAGTCACATTGTGCTTTCCTCCAGTGCTTTGCTGTGTCAGATATATCTGAGCAGTCTAACAGTGCTATTCCCCAGTCTGTGGCTGTGAGTGTTTTTCTATGTTTGGACAGTACGCCTCAGAACCTTCTCCGCCCCTACAGGTGATTATAATGTGCTCTTCGGATGCCATTCAGATCGCTGCTGCAGGTTAATTGTAGAGTTCCGACGGCTTTAGTAATTTCCACAAACACTTCAAACAGTCCTGAGTGCCTGACTCAGTGTACTCATCTAGCCAACGCTGTCATTTCCCTTAATTTCCCTCTCCTCTCTTCTCCTCTCTTCTCCTCTTCTCCCTCTCTTTCTGTTCGTCTGTCTACCCGTCTGTCTGTGTAGATTGAGTTTAAACACCCTTGCTGGTCTTGCCCAGGCCCAGTGAGCAATGTTAATGTGTCTGGGGCTGAGTGAGTAATGTTCAGTGCAGTGTTCTCACACATCAGATATTTAACATCTAATGAGTGTGTCTGTGCTGCAACTGAGGAATTGAGGCTGTTCTGAGGGCAAAGGGGAGGGACACAACTCAATATTAGGAAGGTGTTCTTAACGTTTTGTACACTTAGTGTATATATCAATGCACTGGAGAAGGCACTAGCACAGTCTGCAACACCCGGCCTCACACTAATGAACTCAGAAATCAAATGGCTACTGTTTGCTGATGATCTGGTGCTTCTGTCCCCAAACAAGGCAGGACTACAGTATCACCTAGATCTTCTGCATAGACTCTGTCAGACCTGGGCCCTGACAGTGAATCTTGGTAAGACAAAAATAATGGTTTAGTTGCCAGGACCACAAATACAAATTCCCACCTAGACACTGTTGCCATAGAGCATACCAAAAAACGATACATACCTCGGCCTAAACATCAGCGCCACAGGTAACTTCACAAAGCTGTGAACTATCTGAGAGACAAGGCAAGAAGGGCCTTCTACGCCATCAAAGGGAACATAAAACTTGACATCCCAATACTTCAATCAGCTATAGAACCCATTGCCCTCTAAGGTATTGAGGTCTGGGGTCCAAACATCCACCTAAAAGGAAGTGATGCCCACACGTTCAACCACAAAACAGTAAATATTATATGCAATATTTACTTTTGAATTCGAGTCGTTTTTTGTTGTTGTTTTGTGTCTTCTCACTTTTGATTATTGTTCATTTCACTTTTATATATATATATAGAGAGAGAGAGAGAGAGAGAGAGAGAGAGAGAGAGAGAGAGAGAGAGAGAGAGAGAGAGAGAGAGAGAGAGAGAGAGAGAGAGAGAGAGAGAGAGAGAGAGAGAGAGAGAGAGAGAGAGAGAGAGAGAGAGAGAGAGAGAGAGAGAGAGAGAGAGAGAGATATTTTCATGCCACGTCCGGCAGGAGAGTTTATTGTTCTGACCGATTTCCTTTTATGAAAGGGTCTAGTTAAGATGGGTCTAGTTAACCTCTTCAACCTATGGGGCGCTATGTCATTATTGGATAAAAAGACGTGCCCGTTTTAAGCGCAATATTTTGTCACGAAAAGATGCTCGACTATGCATGGAATTGACAGCCTTGGAAAGACAAAACTCTGACGTTTCCAAAACTGCAAAGAACTAATGTTACAGGCGACACCAAGAAGAAGTTTCATACAGGAAATGCCCCAGATTCTGAAGGCGCTGTGTTCCAATGTCTCCTTATATGGCTGTCAATGCGCCAGGAATGAGCCTGCCCTTTGTGTCGTTTCTCCAAGGTGTCTGCAGCATTGTGACGTATTTGTAGGCATATCATTGGAAGATTGACCATAAGAGACTACACTTACCTGGTGTCCCGCCCGGTGTCCGGTGTCGAAATTATTGCGTAATCTGTAGGTCCATGCGCGTTCCATTTCTTCAGAAGATAACGTCAACTGCCACGAAGGATTTTATCGTCGATAGATATGTGAAAAACACCTTGAGGATTGATTCTAAACATCGGTTTGCCATGTTTCTGTCGATATTATGGAGTTAATTTGGAAAAAAAGTTTGCGTTTTAATGACTTAATTTTCGTTTTTTTTCCTTACTCAAACGTGATGAAGAATGATGAAGAAAACGGACCGATTTGTCAACACAAATAATATTTTTTGTAAAAACGGAACATGTGCTGTCTAACTGAGTCTCCTCATTGAAAACATCTGAAGTTCTTCAAAGGTAAATTATTTTATTTGAATCCTTTTCTGGTTTTTGTGAAAATGTTGCCTGCTGAATGCTAACGCTAAATGCTACGCTAGCAATCAATACTGTTACACAAATGCTTGTTTTGCAATGGTTGAGAAGCATATTTTGAAAATCTGAGATGACAGTGTTGTTAACAAAAGGCTAAGCTTGAGAGCAAATAGATTCATTTCATTTCATTTGCGATTTTCATGAATAGTTAACGTTGCGTTATGGTAATGAGCTTGAGGCTGGAGTCACGATACCGGATCCGGGATGGCTCGACGCAAGAAGTTAAGCTGGGTCTAGTTAAGATTGGTCTAGTTAAGATGGGTCTAGTTAAGATGGGTCTAGTTAAGGTGGGTCTAGGTTTGTGTTCAGTTGAAGTTTCAGTAGAACTTCCTCCCCTATCCTGAATATTGTTACGTGGAAAGGGGTATTCTGCCAGCAGCTATACGATGTACATGTACACATTCATTCCATGTGCTATCGTTGTAGTGTTGACCCTTACCGAGGACACTGAGGAGAATGTTCTGGGTGAAGTTGCCTGCGATGTTAGAGGCCACACACACGTACAGACCACTATCTGACACCCGGCTCTCCAGGATCTTCATGGAACCAGAGGGCAGCTGGGTGTGTCTGGGAGAGGAATCACGCAAACACAAATGTAAATACACACCAAGTAAATTGAACACACACACATGGATACATACAGGGCATTCAGAAAGTATTCAGATTGCTTGACTTTTTCCACATTTTGTTACGTTACAACCTTATTCTAAAATGGATGAAATAAAAATAGTTCCTCATCAATCTACTCACAATACCCCATAATGACAAAGCAAAACTACGTTAGACATTTTTGCAAAAGTATATAAAAAAAATGGAATATCACATTTACATAAGTTGTTGAAGCATCTTTGGCAGCGATTACAGCATCAAGTCTTCTTTGGTATGACACTACAAGCTTGGCACACCTGTATTTGGGGGGTTTCTCCCATTCTTCTCTGCAGATCCTCTCAACCTCTGTCAGGTTGGATGGGGAATATCGCTGCACAGCTATTTTCAGGTCTCTCCAGAGATGTTCGATCGGGTTCAAATCCGGGCTCTGGCTGGGCCATTCAGAGATTTGTCCCGAAGCCAGTCCTGCGTTGTCTTGGCTGTGTGCTTAGGGCTGTTGTCCTGTTGGAAGGTGAACCTTCACCCCTGTCTGAGGTCCTGAGCGCTTTGGAGAAGGTTTTCATCAAGGATCTCTCTGTACTTTGCTCCATCCATCTTACCCTCGATCCTGATTGGTCTCCCAGTCCCTGCCGCTGAAAAACATCCCCACAGCATGCTTCACCGTAGGGATGGTGAGAGGTTTCCTCCAGACGTGACGCTTGGCATTCAGGCCAAAGAGTTCAATCTTGGTTTCATCAAACTAGAGAATCTTGTTTCTCATGGTCTGAGTCTTTTAGCTGCATTTTGGCAAACTCCAAGTGGGCTATCATGTGTCTTTTACTGAGGATTGGCCACTCTACCATAAAGGCTTGATTGCTGGAGTGCTGCACAGATGGTTGTCCTTCTGGAAGGTTCTCCCATCTCCACAGAGGAACTCTGGAGCACAGTCAGAGTGATCATCAGGTTCTTGGTCACCTCCCCTCCCAGGCCCTTACCCCCCAATTGCTCAGTTTGGCCGAGGTGCCAGCTCTACGAAGAGTTTCGTTGGTTCCAAACATTTTCATTTAACCTTTGTGCTTTGCTGAAAAAAAATGAAACCCACTGTGATATGGGTCAGATTGACCCGCACAGTTTAAACACCCTATAGACAGTCAAAGGACCAAGTAAAATCAGACCAAACTTTATTTTGTCTTGTCAGACCTTTCAGAAAGAAGAAATACAATACCTATTTGTGAAACATATTTCCTTTCTCACAAACAAGCATTTTCTGTTTGGAAACACATACACACATTGACACGCCCTGGAAATGACATGTTCTGATACACATCAACCACAGTCAGCCATGTTGAGTCCAGCCAAGTCCAACACATGTCATGACATGGGTGAATTCCAGGTCGAGAGGAGAGCAGAGACACTGTATGTGTGTGTGTCTGCGTGTGTCTGCGTGCGCGCATGTGTGTGTGTGTGTGTTACCTGGGTGAGAAGGGGGAGATGAGCTGTTTCTCCTTGGCCCAGGTGATGATTGGAGGGGGGATACTTTGGACCTCACAGGGCAGGGTCACGTCCTCTCCCTCGATGACAGACACCTCCAGGGCCCCACCGTTGCTCCCCACCCCTCCAGAGACCCCGCTCTGCCTGGGACGCACTGAACAGACAGAGAGAGAGAGAGAGTGGTGAGTAGATCATAAGACATCATAAGTCACATCAAATACAATACATGTCATTACAAATACCCAGCTTACTGTGAAACAATGAATATGAATAAGAAGGGAATACAGAGGGCCTGTTAACTGTCTCTTGCCGTAGAGAGTTAAGAGCCCCTCAGCAGGCCTTTCCTACCGTAGACAGTGAGCTGGACCTTCTTGGACCTGTAGCCGGCTGCGTTGGTTGCAGTGCAGACAAACTCCCCAGACTCTTCCCCGGTGGGGGAGGTGATGTGGAGGCTGCCGTCAGACCCCAGAGAGAAAGACAGACCACCGACGTTCAACAGCTCCCCTCGCTACGGGAGAGACGGAGTCATACAGGGCAGGGGTTAGAGATCAGAGGGCATCTCTCTCACTTTAGTAACTTACTTTATTGACATTGAAAGGGGGTGAGAGAATGGGAGTATGAGGAACGGGTGGTGTGTGCGTGCGTGTGTGTGCGTGTGCGTGCATGCATGCGTGCGCGTGCGTGCGTGTGTGCGTGTGTGTGTGTGTTCGCGTGTGGAGACTCAAAAAGTAATTCTTTCCCTGTTCTCTAGACAACACTTTACCATAGAGAGGGCTAAATGTGATCATTACACATCAATGATACTTTGGTTCCCAACATGTGCTGACGGACTCATTCTATTTATATGACTGAAGGCCAATAAATGTGACCTTAATGTCTACTAACATCTGTCTCAAAAACAATCAAGCACCAGGCAAGAGGGGGTCCTTTGTGAGTTGGCCTGGTGGCTTTGACATGGTATTGATACGTTGGAGAACGCAGGATGAAGGAATCAGAGAGAATAGGAACAGAGCAGCTGGTGCAGTACTTATCAGAGTCAGGTTTCATATGCCTCTGAAGCCCCATTCACTTTAATAGCATATATTTTGCTAGTCCCTGAAACCAGTGTGCATGATGAGAAAAACTGAACCACACACATGCGCACACACACACCCACACTCACGCCCACGCATACGCGCGCACACACTCTCACACACACACACATGCACACACACAGTCAAAGGCCTGTTACTGTCTTCTGCCATTGTCTTCCCAGAATCCACTACTGGGAAAGTGATTGATCTAGAAATACATAACAGCCCACAGGTGTGTGGAGGAACATTACTGCTCTAAGGACACGTCTCGAGTTCTGTTGGTCCAACACAATGCAACACAACCCAACACAGCAACCCAACAGCCTGACTCTACCCAACACAGCCTGGCTCTACCCAACACAGCCTGACTCTATCCAACACAGCCTGGCTCTACCCAACACAGCCTGGCTCTACCCAACACAGCCTGGCTCTACCCAACACAGCCTGACTCTACCCAACACAGCCTGACTCTACCCAACACAGCCTGGCTCTATCCAACACAGCCTGGCTCTACCCAACACAGCCTGACTCTACCCAACACAGCCTGGCTCTATCCAACACAGCCTGGCTCTACCCAACACAGCCTGACTCTATCCAACACAGCCTGACTCTATCCAACACAGCCTGGCTCTACCCAACACAGCCTGACTCTATCCAACACAGCCTGACTCTATCCAACACAGCCTGGCTCTACCCAACACAGCCTGGCTCTATCCAACACAGCCTGGCTCTACCCAACACAGCCTGGCTCTACCCAACACAGCCTGGCTCTATCCAACACAGCCTGGCTCTACCCAACACAGCCTGGCTCTATCCAACACAGCCTGGCTCTACCCAACACAGCCTGGCTCTACCCAAAACAGCCTGGCT
Source organism: Oncorhynchus keta (assembly GCF_023373465.1). Taxonomy (NCBI): domain Eukaryota; kingdom Metazoa; phylum Chordata; class Actinopteri; order Salmoniformes; family Salmonidae; genus Oncorhynchus; species Oncorhynchus keta. Next base: position 87,211,901 of record NC_068421.1, on the reverse strand, counting down.
CTACCCAAAACAGCCTGGCTCTACCCAACACAGCCTGGCTCTACCCAACACAGCCTGGCTCTACCCAACACAGCCTGGCTGTACTCCAACACAGCCTGGCTGTACCCAACACAGCCTGGCTGTACCCAACACAGCCTGGCTCTACCCAACACAGCCTGGCTCTACCAAACACAGCCTGACTTTACCCAACGCAGCCTGGCTGTACTCAACACAGCCTGGCTGTACCCAACACAGCCTGGCTGTACCCAACACAGCCTGGCTGTACTCAACACAGCCTGGCTCTACCCAACACAGCCTGGCACAACCCAACACAGCCTGGCTCTACCAAACACAGCCTGACTTTACCCAACGCAGCCTGGCTGTACTCAACACAGCCTGGCTCTACCCAACGCAGTCTGACTCAACCCAACAAAGCCTGACTCTACCCAACACAGTCTGACTCTACCCAACACGGTCTGACTCTACCCAACACAGTCTGACTCTACCCAACACAGTCTGACTCTACCCAACACAGTCTGACTCTACCCAACACAGTCTGACTCTACCCAACACAGCCTGACCACCACAGTAGATCAGTCCAACTGTTTAGGACAGAGCAGGCCTTTTAGCAGGCATGTTAAAGTGAGGTCTAGTGCAGGGATCATCAACTAGATTCAGTCGCGGGATGATTTGTTTCTTCGAGGGATGATCAGGGGGCTGGAACATAATTAAGCAAAGAGTGTGTGTGGTATATGGCCAATATACAACGGCTAAGGGCAGTTCTTATGCACGACGCAACACAAAGTGCCTGGACACAGCCCTTAGCCGTGGTATATTGGCCATATACCACAAACCCCCAAGGTGCCTTATTGCTATTATAAACTGGTTACCAACGTAATTAGAGCAGTAAAAATAAATGTTTTGTCATACCCGTAGTATACGGACTGATATACCACGGCTGTCAGCCAATCAGCATTCAGAACTTGAACCACCCAGTTTATAATTACAAATAATTTGTAGACTGCATATTGACCACAAGAAGCCTAAACAGATTTGCTTGACTAAAACATAATAATTTCAATCCTTGTTTACATTTGTATACGATCACGTGTCTCTCTACTATGTGTGGGAATAACTGGGAACACATTTCCACAATTAAAATCACTTGGAGCTCATTTCCTGGTGTTTTTACAGTCTTCTATGTTCAACAATGATCAAAACAATGACCAATTGTATTCTTTTTTTGGGAGGGCCAAATAAAACCACCCGCGGGCCAAATAAAACCACCCGCGGGCCAAATAAAACCACCCGCGGGCCAAATAAAACCACCCGCGGGCCAAATAAAACCATGATCAACGTTCTAATGGGAAATGTCTTTATTCCACACAGCCTCTAGCTTCACACAGCCTCTAGCTTCACACAGCCTCTAGCTCCACACAGCCTCTAGCTCCACACAGCCTCTAGCTTCACACAGCCTCTAGCTTCACACAGCCTCTAGCTCCACACAGCCTCTAGCTCCACACAGCCTCTAGCTCCACACAGCCTCTAGCTCCACACAGCCTCTAGCTTCACACAGCCTCTAGCTCCACACAGCCTCTAGCTCCACACAGCCTCTAGCTTCACACAGCCTCTAGCTCCACACAGCCTCTAGCTTCACACAGCCTCTAGCTCACACAGCCTCTAGCTTCACACAGCCTCTAGCTTCACACAGCCTCTAGCTTCACACAGCCTCTAGCTTCACACAGCCTCTAGCTTCACACAGCCTCTAGCTCCACACAGCCTCTAGCTTCACACAGCCTCTAGCTCCACACAGCCTCTAGCTTCACACAGCCTCTAGCTCCACACAGCCTCTAGCGCCACACAGCCTCTAGCTCCACACAGCCTCTAGCTCCACACAGCCTCTAGCGCCACACAGCCTCTAGCTCCACACAGCCTCTAGCGCCACACAGCCTCTAGCTCCACACAGCCTCTAGCTTCACACAGCCTCTAGCTTCACACAGCCTCTAGCTCCACACAGCCTCTAGCTCCACACAGCCTCTAGCTTCACTCAGCCTCTAGCTTCACTCAGCCTCTAGCTTCACTCAGCCTCTAGCTCCACACAGCCTCTAGCGCCACACAGCCTCTAGCTCCACACAGCCTCTAGCTCCACACAGCCTCTAGCTCCACACAGCCTCTAGCTTCACACAGCCTCTAGCTCCACACAGCCTCTAGCTCCACACAGCCTCTAGCTTCACACAGCCTCTAGCTTCACACAGCTTCTAGCTCCACACAGCCTCTAGCTCCACACAGCCTCTAGCTCCACACAGTCTCTAGCTTCACACTTCCCCTTCAAAACCCCACCCCCTCATTCCCACACAGCATAATGCCATACACACCATATGTGTAACTATAAGTGGATGCGAGCACACAAACACCTGTACAAGCACGTCCAGGTCCAGAACAGATAGAGTACATTACACTAATAGGAAAAAGGCTGTCATGAGTTCCCACGTGTTTATTTTATTTAACCTTTATTTATCGAGGCAAGTCAGTTTAAGAACAAATTGATATTTACAATGACAGCCTACCCCCTTGGCCAAACCCTTCTATCCTGGTTCTGGTTATAAGTACTATACCAGGAATCCAGACTTACAGATTGACTGACTGATTGAATTTAATAGACTATTTAAAAACATAATGGCGCCAAACATAATGGCGCTCCAGAAGGTGATACCTCCACATACAATTGAAGAAAATCATCGAGGATAACACAATAAAGCTTATTTCCATTGTGGTGCTTTGAAGAGGGAAGGGGGAAGGGGGAAGAGGGAAGGGGGAAGAGGGAAGGGGGAAGAGGGAAGGGGAAGAGGGAAGGGGGAAGGGGGAAGAGGGAAGGGGAAGGGGGAAGAGGGAAGGGGGAAGAGGAAGGGGAAGGGGAAGGGGAAGGGGAAGAGGGAAGGGGAAGGGGGAAGAGGGAAGGGGAAAGGGAAGAGGGAAGGGGGAAGAGGGAAGAGGGAAGGAGGAAGAGGGAAGGGGGAAGAGGGAAGAGGGAAGGGGGAAGAGGGAATGCAACAAGGTTAGGCGGCAATAGTAATGGCAACAGACAATGACAGACAAAATTGTTGTTTGATTCATAACATGAGATAATTAGTACAAATCTTTCCTAATAAATGACTATGTGCAGGTTCATGTCCCTTGTCTCATATGTCATTAATATATAAAACAATCAATACCTAATATATATGAGACAATCACAATATTATAAACAACAGGCACCAAAAGGCAGACCATATGCTATCTCTGACATGTTGTTCTCATCCATGTACTATAATCTTACACTATTTAGCCAAGTTCCAAATTCTTCTGAGGACAATTCCAAAGAATAACAGCTGAGTTTAAAAACGTTTCTTTCCCCCATAAACACTTTAACATCTTAAAGAAACAACGTTTTCACTCCTTCTAGTTGAATACTTATAGTTATCCCTTACTAAGGTAATGTAGCGACATGGATACCTGGGGACCAGACTGTGGACTATCTGATGTACAAGACACAATTTAATCTGAGAGATTCTCTCCTCCACTTTGAACCATCTAAGGCTTTCAAAGAGGGAATGGTCAAGATGAGTAAGTGCTGGAAGTTTAAGAATAATCCTGACTAATTTGTTCTGAGATGTCTGCAATTAATTTTGTATTATCTTGGGGGCACTATTGTACCAGGAAGAGCACGCATAGACAAAGTGGCACTGAACAAGAGCCTATGCCAATGCCCCCAATGCATTCTTATCCAGATATTTGAAGGTTTTTGACAGAAACCTAATTTGACTTTGGTTCACTTTGGAGATAACATTTTGTGCCATGCTTTCCCCTGTCAGATGGTTATCTAGCACATATCCAAGCTAATTAACATAGTATTTTGCTGTGACTACTATGTCACCTACTACCACCTAAAAACCTGGGGATTTCCTCAGTTTCACTTTGAACCAGAACAAGATGGACTCTCTTTTTCCAAGCTGAAGAAACAGCTTATTGTCATAATGCCACTTTTATATGTTTACATACCCTACATTACTCATCTCATATGTATATACTGTACTCTATACCATCTACTGCATCTTGCCTATGTCGTTCTATACCATCTACTGCATCTTGCCATCTTGATGTAATGTATCACTAGCCACTTTAAACAATGCCACTTCATATAATGTGTACATACCCTACATTACTCATCTCATATGTATATGCTGTACTCTATACCATCCACTGCATCTTGCCTATGTCGTTCTATACCATTACTCATTCATATATTTTTTTATGTACATATATTCTTATTCATTCCTTTACACTTGTGTGTGTGTAAGGTAGTTGTTGTGAAATTGTTAGGTTAGATTACTCGTTGGATATTACTGCATTTTCGGAACTAGAAGCACAAGCATTTCGCTACACTCGCATTAACATCTGCTAACCATGTGTATGTGACAAATAAAATGTGATTAGATTTGATTTAGCCATTTACTGACATTCAGAAGTGAAGCACTGAGGGCTTTCTCAACCACATTTTTGTCTTTGAGGGAAACCAACAGTGCAGAATCATCTGCATAGAGGAAAAGGTCACATGTACAGGCAGATTACAGATAATTTATATACAATAGAAAGAAAAGTGGACTCAGAACACTCCCTTGGGGTACCCCGCAGTTCAAGATTTTGGGTTTAGATATGGTCCCATCCACATCCACCATCTGTTTCTTCCTTGCAGATAAGAGCTAACCCTTTTTACTGCTAAGTAATTAAAGCCCATGACTATTAGTTTGATTAACAGAATCTAATGATCCACTGTATCAAACGCCTTTTGGAGATCTAACATAACCATACCACACAATTCCCTCCATCTACTTCCTTCCTTATGTGGTCAGTTAGATATAGTAGGCAAGTGTTGGTGGAATGGAATGTTCTAAATCCAGATTGGAGCTCATATAATAGGTTATGTAAGGAAATATAACTGTCAATGGATGTACAGAAA
>NC_068421.1:87181926-87204426 GCF_023373465.1 Oncorhynchus keta | reverse complement strand
TGTTCCTGGTTTTTATGCAAACTCAGACAGTTATATTCATGAAGTAAGAACAGAGAGAGAGAGTGAGAGACAGACAGACAGACAGACAGACAGACAGACAGACAGACAGACAGACAGACAGACAGACAGACAGACAGACAGACACTTTATATATTATCTACCTCACTTGCTTTGGCAATGTTAACACATGTTTCCCATGCCAATAAAGCCCTTGAATTGAAAAAAAATGAATTGAAAGAAAGAAAGAGAGAACAGATAGAGAGAGACAGAGGATAGAGAGAACAGAGAGAGAGAGTACAGAGAGAGTACAGAGAGAGATATTGAGAGAGAACAGAGAGAGAGAGAGAGAGAGTACAGAGAGAACAGAGAGAGATATAGAGAGAGAACAGAGAGAGAGAGAGAGAGAGAGAGAGAGAGAGAGAGTACAGAGAGAGAGAGAGTACAGAGAGAGAGAGTACAGAGAGAGTACAGAGAGAGTACAGCGAGAGTACAGAGAGAGAGTACAGAGAGAGTACAGAGAGAGTACAGAGAGAGTACAGAGAGAGAGAGAGAGAGAGAGAGAGAGAGAGAGAGAGAGAGAGAGAGAGAGAGAGAGAGAGAGAGAGAGAGAGAGAGAGAGAGAGAGAGAGAGAGAGAGAGAGAGAGAGAGAGAGAGAGCAGAGAGAGAGAGCATAGAGAGAGAGAGAGAGAGAGAGAGAGAGACAGAGAGAGAGAGAACATAGATAGCAGAGAGAGCAGAGAGAGTACAGAGAGAGACAGAGAGAGTACACAGAGAGAGAGAGAGAACATAGATATAGAGAAAGAACAGAGAGAGAGAGAGAGTACAGAGAGAGTACAGAGAGAGAACAGAGATATAGAGAGAGAGTACAGAGAGAGAGAGAACAGAGAGAGAGAGAGAGAACATAGGTACAGAGAGAGTACAGAGAGAACAGAGAGAGAGAGAGAGAGAGAGTACAGAGAGAGAACAGAGAGAAAGAGAGAGTACAGAGAAAGAGTATAGAAAGAAAGAGAGAGAGCAAGCGAGCGAGAGAAAAAATGAGAAAGGGGGGGGAAGGAGAATAAAGGTTCATTGTGTTTGGAGTCAGACAGCCCACAGAGAAGATGAGAACATTATGGAGGATTGACTCCATTACAGTCGTACCGACAGTAGATATACAGTGGAAACAACAGAGGGGTCCCACAGAAGATATACAGTATAACTGTTTAGTAGAAGTTAACCATGGCTTTAACTGTTGACCATAGTTTTACTGTCCTCACAGATTCTGCCTATGGTTATGTGGTCCTAGTACAAATCAAATCAAATACAACAAGTGTAGACCTTACCACAAAATGCTTCCTTAAGAGCCCTTAACTAACCACGCAGAGTTTTAAAATATGAAGGAAGAAAAGTCTGCACAATAAACTAAAGGAAAAATAGTAACAGGATAAAATAACAATAACAAGGCTATAAACAAGAATCACCAGTACCAGTCAATGTGGGTTGTTGCTACAATGGGTACACAGTAGTGTGGTCTGACTGTAGCGTAATATTGACCGACTGAAGTTGTTGCTACAGTGGGTACACAGTAGTGTGGTCTGACTGTAGCGTAATATTGACCGACTGAAGTTGTTGCTACAGTGGGTACACAGTAGTGTGGTCTGACTGTAGCGTAATATTGACCGACTGAAGTTGTTGCTACAGTGGGTACACAGTAGTGTGGTCTGACTGTAGCGTAATATTGACCGACTGAAGTTGTTGCTACAGTGGGTACACAGTAGTGTGGTCTGACTGTAGCGTAATATTGACCGACTGAAGTTGTTGCTACAGTGGGTACACAGTAGTGTGGTCTGACTGTAGCGTAATATTGACCGACTGAAGTTGTTGCTACAGTGGGTACACAGTAGTGTGGTCTGACTGTAGCGTAATATTGACCGACTGAAGTTGTTGCTACAGTGGGTACACAGTAGTGTGGTCTGACTGTAGTGTAATATTGACCGACTGCAGTTGTTGCTACAGTGGTCTTACTGTGGTCGTATAGTAGATGTTAACCGTGGTATTGTGGTCTTACTGTGGTCGTATAGTAGATGTTAACCATAGTATTGTGGTCTTACTGTGGTCGTATAGTAGATGTTAACCATGGTATTGTGGTCTTACTGTGGTCGTATAGTAGATGTTAACCATAGTATTGTGGTCTTACTGTGGTCGTATAGTAGATGTTAACCGTGGTATTGTGGTCTTACTGTGGTCGTATAGTAGATGTTAACCATGGTATTGTGGTCTTACTGTGGTCGTATAGTAGATGTTAACCATGGTATTGTGGTCTTACTGTGGTCGTATAGTAGATGTTAATCATGGTATTGTGGTCTTACTGTGGTCGTATAGTAGATGTTAACCATGGTATTGTGGTCTTACTGTGGTCGTATAGTAGATGTTAATCATGGTATTGTGGTCTTACTGTGGTCGTATAGTAGATGTTAACCATAGTATTGTGGTCTTACTGTGGTCGTATAGTAGATGTTAACCGTGGTATTGTGGTCTTACTGTGGTCGTATAGTAGATGTTAACCATAGTATTGTCGTCTTACTGTGGTCGTATAGTAGATGTTAACCGTGGTATTGTGGTCTTACTGTGGTCGTATAGTAGATGTTAACCATGGTATTGTGGTCTTACTGTGGTCGTATAGTAGATGTTAACCATGGTATTGTGGTCTTACTGTGGTCGTATAGTAGATGTTAATCATGGTATTGTGGTCTTACTGTGGTCGTATAGTAGATGTTAATCATGGTATTGTGGTCTTACTGTGGTCGTATAGTAGATGTTAACCGTGGTATTGTGGTCTTACTGTGGTCGTATAGTAGATGTTAACCATGGTATTGTGGTCTTACTGTGGTCGTATAGTAGATGTTAATCATGGTATTGTGGTCTTACTGTGGTCGTATAGTAGATGTTAACCATAGTATTGTGGTCTTACTGTGGTCGTATAGTAGATGTTAACCATGGTATTGTGGTCTTACTGTGGTCGTATAGTAGATGTTAACCATAGTATTGTGGTCTTACCATAGATGTTGAGGGTGGTGGTGCGGTTGCTGGAGCCCAGCACGTTCTCTGCCAGGCAGGTGTATTGCCCTCCGTCCTCCAGACGAACGTGTTCTATATGCAGGCTGCTGTCTCTACGCACCGTCACATACGGGCTGGAGCTCACCTGGCATGGACAGGAACACATTCAACAGGTGACAACATTACATGGAGGGACACACACAGACACACACACACAGACACACACAGACACACACAGACACACACAGACACACACAGACACACACAACCAGCTGTATTGGAACACGGTATGTATGAAACATGCGGTATGTATAAAACATGTGGTACATATGAAACATGTGGTTTGTATAAAACATGTGGTATGTATGAAACATGTGGTATGTATGAAACATGTGGTTTGTATGAAACATGTGTTATGTATGAAACATGTGGTATGTATAAAACATGTGGTATGTATGAAACATGTGGTATGTATAAAACATGTGGTACATATGAAACATGTGGTTTGTATAAAACATGTGGTATGTATAAAACATGTGGTATGTATGAAACATGTGGTTTGTATGAAACATGTGGTAAAACATGTGGTATGTATGAAACATGGTACATATGAAACATGTGGTATGTATAAAACATGTGGTACATATGAAACATGTGGTACCTATGAAACATGTGGTATGTATGAAACATGTGGTACCTATGAAACATGTGGTATGTATGAAACATGTGGTACATATGAAACATGTGGTATGTATGAAACATGTGGTACCTATGAAACATGTGGTATGTATGAAACATGTGGTATGTATAAAACATGTGGTATGTATAAAACATGTGGTACATATGAAACATGTGGTTTGTATAAAACATGTGGTATGTATAAAACATGTGGTATGTATAAAACATGTGGTATGTATAAAACATGTGGTACCTATGAAACATGTGGTATGTATGAAACATGTGGTATGTATGAAACATGTGGTTTGTATGAAACATGTGGTATGTATAAAACATGTGGTTTGTATAAAACATGTGGTTTGTATAAAACATGTGGTATGTATAAAACATGTGGTACATATGAAACATGTGGTTTGTATGAAACATGTGGTCTGTATAAAACATGTGGTATGTATAAAACATGTGGTATGTATGAAACATGTGGTATGTATGAAACATGTGGTATGTATAAAACATGTGGTATGTATAAAACATGTGGTATGTATAAAACATGTGGTACATATGAAACATGTGGTTTGTATAAAACATGTGGTATGTATAAAACATGTGGTATGTATAAAACATGTGGTATGTATAAAACATGTGGTACCTATGAAACATGTGGTATGTATGAAACATGTGGTATGTATGAAACATGTGGTTTGTATGAAACATGTGGTATGTATAAAACATGTGGTTTGTATAAAACATGTGGTTTGTATAAAACATGTGGTATGTATAAAACATGTGGTACATATGAAACATGTGGTTTGTATGAAACATGTGGTCTGTATAAAACATGTGGTATGTATAAAACATGTGGTACGTATAAAACATGTGGTACATATGAAACATGTGGTTTGTATGAAACATGTGGTATGTATAAAACATGTGGTATGTATGAAACATGTGGTATGTATGAAACATGTGGTACATATGAAACATGTGGTACATATGAAACATGTGGTATGTATGAAACATGTGGTATGTATGAAACATGTGGTATGTATAAAACATGTGGTACATATGAAACATGTGGTTTGTATGAAACATGTGGTATGTATGAAACATGTGGTATGTATGAAACATGTGGTATGTATGAAACATGTGGTATGTATGAAACATGTGGTATGTATGAAACATGTGGTATGTATGAAACATGTGGTATGTATGAAACATGTGGTATGTATGAAACATGTGGTATGTATGAAACATGTGGTTTGTATAAAACATGTGGTATGTATAAAACATGTGGTTTGTATAAAACATGCGGTATGTATAAAACATGTGGTATGTATAAAACATGTGGTATGTATGAAACATGTGGTATGTATGTATAAAACATGTGGTATGTATAAAACATGTGGTTTGTATAAAACATGTGGTATGTATAAAACATGTGGTTTGTATAAAACATGTGGTATGTATAAAACATGTGGTATGTATAAAACATGTGGTATATATAAAACATGTGGTATATATAAAACATGTGGTATGTATGTATAAAACATGTGGTATGTATAAAACATGTGGTATGTATAAAACATGTGGTATGTATAAAACATGTGGTATATATAAAACATGTGGTATATATAAAACATGTGGTATGTATGTATAAAACATGTGGTTTGTATAAAACATGTGGTATGTATAAAACATGTGGTATGTATAAAACATGTGGTATGTATAAAACATGTGGTATGTATGAAACATGTGGTATGTATGAAACATGTGGTATGTATAAAACATGTGGTATGTATAAAACATGTGGTATATATAAAACATGTGGTACATATAAAACATGTGGTATGTATGTATAAAACATGTGGTATGTATGTATAAAACATGTGGTATATATAAAACATGTGGTATGTATGTATAAAACATGTGGTATGTATAAAACATGTGGTTTGTATAAAACATGTGGTATGTATAAAACATGTGGTTTGTATAAAACATGTGGTATGTATAAAGCATGAGGTATGTATAAAACATGTGGTATATATAAAACATGTGGTATATATAAAACATGTGGTATGTATGTATAAAACATGTGGTATGTATAAAACATGTGGTATATATAAAACATGTGGTATGTATGTATAAAACATGTAGTATGTATAAAACATGTGGTTTGTATAAAACATGTGGTTTGTATAAAACATGTGGTATGTATAAAACATGTGGTATGTATGAAACATGTGGTATGTATAAAACATGTGGTATGTATGAAACATGTGGTATGTATAAAACATGTGGTATGTATGAAACATGTGGTATGTATAAAACATGTGGTATGTATGAAACATGTGGTATGTATAAAACATGTGGTATGTATGAAACATGTGGTATGTATGAAACATGTGGTATGTATAAAACATGTGGTATGTATAAAACATGTGGTATGTATGAAACATGTGGTATGTATGAAACATGTGGTATGTATGAAACATGTGGTATGTATAAAACATGTGGTATGTATAAAACATGTGGTATGTATGAAACATGTGGTATGTATAAAACATGTGGTATGTATGAAACATGTGGTATGTATAAAACATGTGGTATGTATGAAACATGTGGTATGTATAAAACATGTGGTATGTATGAAACATGTGGTATGTATGAAACATGTGGTATGTATGTATAAAACATGTGGTATGTATGTATAAAACATGTGGTATGTATAAAACATGTGGTATGTATAAAACATGTGGTATGTATAAAACATGTGGTATGTATGAAACATGTGGTATGTATGTATAAAACATGTGGTATGTATAAAACATGTGGTATGTATAAAACATGTGGTATGTATAAAACATGTGGTATGTATAAAACATGTGGTTTGTATAAAACATGTGGTATGTATGAAACATGTGGTATGTATAAAACATGTGGTTTGTATAAAACATGTGGTTTGTATAAAACATGTGGTATGTATAAAACATGTGGTATGTATAAAACATGTGGTATGTATAAAACATGTGGTATGTATAAAACATGTGGCATGTATAAAACATGTGGTATGTATAAAACATGTGGTACGTATAAAACATGTGGTACATATGAAACATGTGGTCTGTATAAAACATGTGGTATGTATAAAACATGTGGTTTGTATAAAACATGCGGTATGTATAAAACATGTGGTTTGTATAAAACATGCGGTATGTATAAAACATGTGGTATGTATAAAACATGTGGTATATATAAAACATGTGGTATGTATGTATAAAACATGTGGTATGTATAAAACATGTGGTATGTATGTATAAAACATGTGGTATGTATGTATAAAACATGTGGTATGTATGTATAAAACATGTGGTATGTATAAAACATGTGGTATGTATAAAACATGTGGTATGTATGAAACATGTGGTATGTATGAAACATGTGGTATGTATGTATAAAACATGTGGTATGTATAAAACATGTGGTATGTATAAAACATGTGGTATGTATAAAACATGTGGTATGTATAAAACATGTGGTATGTATGAAACATGTGGTATGTATGAAACATGTGGTATGTATGAAACATGTGGTTTGTATGTATAAAACATGTGGTATATATATAAAACATGTGGTATATATAAAACATGTGGTATGTATGTATAAAACATGTGGTATGTATAAAACATGTGGTATATATAAAACATGTGGTATGTATGAAACATGTGGTATGTATAAAACATGTGGTATGTATAAAACATGTGGTATGTATGAAACATGTGGTATGTATAAAACATGTGGTATGTATAAAACATGTGGTATGTATGAAACATGTGGTATGTATGAAACATGTGGTATGTATAAAACATGTGGTATGTATGAAACATGTGGTATGTATGAAACATGTGGTATGTATAAAACATGTGGTATGTATAAAACATGTGGTATGTATAAAACATGTGGTATGTATAAAACATGTGGTATGTATAAAACATGTGGTATGTATAAAACATGTGGTATGTATGAAACATGTGGTATGTATGAAACATGTGGTATGTATGAAACATGTGGTATGTATAAAACATGTGGTATGTATGAAACATGTGGTATGTATGAAACATGTGGTATGTATAAAACATGTGGTATATATAAAACATGTGGTATGTATGTATAAAACATGTGGTATATATAAAACATGTGGTATGTATGTATAAAACATGTGGTATGTATGTATAAAACATGTGGTATGTATAAAACATGTGGTATGTATAAAACATGTGGTATGTATAAAACATGTGGTATATATGAAACATGTGGTATGTATGAAACATGTGGTATGTATGTATAAAACATGTGGTATGTATAAAACATGTGGTATGTATAAAACATGTGGTATGTATGTATAAAACATGTGGTATGTATGTATAAAACATGTGGTATGTATAAAACATGTGGTATGTATAAAACATGTGGTATGTATAAAACATGTGGTATGTATAAAACATGTGGTATATATGAAACATGTGGTATGTATGAAACATGTGGTATGTATGTATAAAACATGTGGTATGTATAAAACATGTGGTATGTATAAAACATGTGGTATGTATGAAACATGTGGTATGTATGAAACATGTGGTATGTATGAAACATGTGGTATGTATGAAACATGTGGTTTGTATGTATAAAACATGTGGTATGTATAAAACATGTGGTATGTATAAAACATGTGGTATGTATAAAACATGTGGTTTGTATAAAACATGTGGTATGTATAAAACATGTGGTATATATGAAACATGTGGTATGTATGAAACATGTGGTATGTATGAAACATGTGGTATGTATAAAACATGTGGTATGTATGAAACATGTGGTATGTATGAAACATGTGGTACGTATAAAACATGTGGTACATATGAAACATGTGGTTTGTATGAAACATGTGGTATGTATGAAACATGTGGTATGTATGAAACATGTGGTATGTATGAAACATGGTATGGAAACATGTGTATGTATGAAACATGTGGTATGTATGAAACATGTGGTATGTATGAAACATGTGGTATGTATGAAACATGTGGTATGTATGAAACATGTGGTATGTATAAAACATGTGGTATGTATAAAACATGTGGTATGTATAAAACATGTGGTATGTATAAAACATGTGGTATGTATAAAACATGTGGTATGTATAAAACATGTGGTATGTATAAAACATGTGGTATGTATAAAACATGTGGTATGTATAAAACATGTGGTTTGTATAAAACATGTATGTATGTATAAAACATGTGGTATGTATAAAACATGTGGTATGTATAAAACATGTGGTATGTATGTATAAAACATGTGGTATGTATAAAACATGTGGTATGTATAAAACATGTGGTATGTATAAAACATGTGGTATATAAAACATGTGGTATGTATAAAACATGTGTATGTATGTATAAAACATGTGGTTTGTATAAAACATGTGGTATGTATAAAACATGTGGTATGTATAAAACATGTGGTATGTATAAAACATGTGGTATGTATGAAACATGTGGTATGTATAAAACATGTGGTATGTATAAAACATGTGGTATGTATAAAACATGTGGTATATATAAAACATGTGGTATGTATAAAACATGTGGTATGTATGTATAAAACATGTGGTATGTATGTATAAAACATGTGGTATGTATAAAACATGTGGTATGTATAAAACATGGTATGTATAAAACATGGTATGTATAAAACATGTGGTATGTATAAAACATGTGGTATGTATAAAACATGTGGTATGTATAAAACATGTGGGTATAAAACATGAGGTATGTATAAAACATGTGGTATGTATAAAACATGTGGTATATATAAAACATGTGGTATGTATGTATAAAACATGTGGTATGTATAAAACATGTGGTATATATAAAACATGTGGTATGTATGTATAAAACATGTAGTATGTATAAAACATGTGGTTTGTATAAAACATGTGGTTTGTATAAAACATGTGGTATGTATAAAACATGTGGTATGTATGAAACATGTGGTATGTATAAAACATGTGGTATGTATAAAACATGTGGTATGTATAAAACATGTGGTATGTATGAAACATGTGGTATGTATAAAACATGTGGTATGTATGAAACATGTGGTATGTATAAAACATGTGGTATGTATAAAACATGTGGTATGTATAAAACATGTGGTATGTATGAAACATGTGGTATGTATAAAACATGTGGTATGTATGAAACATGTGGTATGTATGAAACATGTGGTATGTATAAAACATGTGGTATGTATAAAACATGTGGTATGTATAAAACATGTGGTATGTATGAAACATGTGGTATGTATGAAACATGTGGTATGTATGAAACATGTGGTACATATGAAACATGTGGTTTGTATAAAACATGTGGTATGTATGAAACATGTGGTATGTATGAAACATGTGGTATGTATGAAACATGGTATGTATGTATAAAACATGTGGTATGTATGTATAAAACATGTGGTATGTATGTATAAAACATGTGGTATGTATAAAACATGTGGTATGTATAAAACATGTGGTATGTATGAAACATGTGGTTTGTATGTATAAAACATGTGGTATGTATAAAACATGTGGTATGTATAAAACATGTGGTATGTATAAAACATGTGGTATGTATAAAACATGTGGTTTGTATAAAACATGTGGTATGTATGAAACATGTGGTATGTATAAAACATGTGGTTTGTATAAAACATGTGGTTTGTATAAAACATGTGGTTTGTATAAAACATGTGGTATGTATAAAACATGTGGTATGTATAAAACATGTGGTATGTATAAAACATGTGGCATGTATAAAACATGTGGTATGTATAAAACATGTGGTACGTATAAAACATGTGGTACATATGAAACATGTGGTTTGTATGAAACATGTGGTCTGTATAAAACATGTGGTATGTATAAAACATGTGGTTTGTATAAAACATGCGGTATGTATAAAACATGTGGTATGTATAAAACATGTGGTATATATAAAACATGTGGTATATATAAAACATGTGGTATGTATGTATAAAACATGTGGTATGTATAAAACATGTGGTATATATAAAACATGTGGTATGTATGTATAAAACATGTGGTATATATAAAACATGTGGTATGTATGTATAAAACATGTGGTATGTATGTATAAAACATGTGGTATGTATAAAACATGTGGTATGTATGAAACATGTGGTATGTATGAAACATGTGGTATGTATGTATAAAACATGTGGTATGTATAAAACATGTGGTATGTATAAAACATGTGGTATGTATAAAACATGTGGTATGTATGAAACATGTGGTATGTATGAAACATGTGGTATGTATGAAACATGTGGTTTGTATGTATAAAACATGTGGTATATATAAAACATGTGGTATATATAAAACATGTGGTATGTATGTATAAAACATGTGGTATGTATAAAACATGTGGTATATATAAAACATGTGGTATGTATGAAACATGTGGTATGTATAAAACATGTGGTATGTATAAAACATGTGGTATGTATGAAACATGTGGTATGTATAAAACATGTGGTATGTATAAAACATGTGGTATGTATGAAACATGTGGTATGTATGAAACATGTGGTATGTATAAAACATGTGGTATGTATAAAACATGTGGTATGTATAAAACATGTGGTTTGTATAAAACATGTGGTATGTATAAAACATGTGGTATGTATGAAACATGTGGTATGTATAAAACATGTGGTATGTATAAAACATGTGGTATGTATAAAACATGTGGTATGTATAAAACATGTGGTATGTATGAAACATGTGGTATGTATGAAACATGTGGTATGTATAAAACATGTGGTATGTATAAAACATGTGGTATGTATGAAACATGTATGTATAAAACATGGTATGTATAAAACATGTGGTATGTATAAAACATGTGGTATGTATAAAACATGTGGTATGTATAAAACATGTGGTATGTATAAAACATGTGGTATGTATAAAACATGTGGTATGTATAAAACATGTGGTATGTATAAAACATGTGGTATATATGAAACATGTGGTATGTATGAAACATGTGGTATGTATGTATAAAACATGTGGTATGTATGTATAAAACATGTGGTATGTATAAAACATGTGGTATGTATGAAACATGTGGTATGTATGAAACATGTGGTATGTATGAAACATGTGGTTTGTATGTATAAAACATGTGGTATGTATAAAACATGTGGTATGTATAAAACATGTGGTATGTATAAAACATGTGGTATGTATAAAACATGTGGTTTGTATAAAACATGTGGTATGTATGAAACATGTGGTATGTATGAAACATGTGGTTTGTATGAAACATGTGGTATGTATGAAACATGTGGTATGTATAAAACATGTGGTATGTATGAAACATGTGGTATGTATAAAACATGTGGTATGTATGAAACATGTGGTATGTATGAAACATGTGGTATGTATGAAACATGTGGTATGTATAAAACATGTGGTATGTATGAAACATGTGGTATGTATGAAACATGTGGTATGTATGAAACATGTGGTATGTATAAAACATGTGGTATGTATAAAACATGTGGTATGTATGAAACATGTGGTATGTATGAAACATGTGGTATGTATAAAACATGTGGTATGTATAAAACATGTGGTACCTATGAAACATGTGGTATGTATGAAACATGTGGTATGTATGAAACATGCGGTATGTTTAAATCACCCAAATACACTTACAGAATGGACCTCTACTCAAAATGGGCACAGGTGGTCCATAGACGAGTCTAATATTAGTTTTAAAATCAGTGCTAAAACAATAGACACCTTCATAGACGTTGCAGTGAGTAAGTCATTTTGGAGTGGTTTTGTTACATTTTTTTGATCATTTTTATGAATCATTCCTCGACTGTCTGATGACAAATTGGTGTTATCTTATTCACAGTGCTTAACCACAGGCAGATCTCAGGCACCAGTAGTGTGTATGTGTGTGTGCATATGCACGCGTGTGTGTGTGGGTATGTGTGTGTGCGTGTGTGTGTGTGTGTGTGTGTGTGTGTGTGTGTGTGTGTGTGTGTGTGTGTGTGTGTGTGTGTGTGTGTGCGTGTGTGTGTGTGTGTGTGTGTGTGTGTGTGTGTGTGTGTGTGTGTGCGTGCGTGTGTGTGTGGGGTATGTATGTATGTGTGTGTGTGCCAGTGTGTGTGTGTGTGTGCCAGTGTGTGTGTGTGCGTGCCAGTGTGTGTGTGCGTGCCAGTGTGTGTGTGTGTGTGTGCCAGTGTGTGTGTATAGCTTTCTCACCAGGCCGTGGTTGTGTAGCCAGCGTCTCTCAGGTAGGGGGTTTCCCGCCAGCAGCACACAGGGCAGAGTCACCTGCTGCTCCTTGATCACATTCAGCACCCCCGGACTGTTGCCAATCACCGGGGACACTGTATCATAAAAAACAAGTGGCTGTTTGTTTCCAGGGACCAGGGGCTCTCCTGCTCTCTCCATGCCTGACCAGGGCTCACCTCCACTGGGTCCACTTCCCAGTTGCCTCCCTGCTTTACCACACACTCTCTTCCATATGGTTTCCACATCTCCACACTGAGAGGCTTAGGGAAAGCATGGTTGCTATAAATACTGACGTATTTACACTCTCTCCCTAGGCACGATGTAAAGGGCTCACGTACACCCAAAACACACACAGTTGGTCGAGATGACATCATACATACTGTATGTGTGTGAATGTGCAGCGATTTGAACACGTTCACACGGTCATCTGGGGGACAGAAACAGTTGACAAGGTGTTGGCCAGGAGAACATGACTAACATGAAGATAAACTGACCACCCAACAGTCTCCAGTCAAACACAATGTGACCATCCTCATTGATATGAACTGACCTCCTGAATGGAAAGATCTGAAAATGCCCAATATGAACCCTGACCAGTTGACTTTACCACGAAAACCTGGCCTAGGCCTAAATATTTTTTCTGAGCCCAGAACATACGGTATGTTCCCCCGTGTACTCGGGTGGCAGGTAGCCTAGTGGTTAGAGTATAACCGAAGTAACCGAACGGGTGCTGGATCGAATCCCTAAGCTGACAAGGTAAGAATTTGTCGTTCTGTCCAAGAACAAGGCAGTTAACCCACTGTTCCCCGGTCAGCTGTCATTGCAAATAAGAATTTGTTCTTAACTGACTTGCCTAGTTAAATAAAGATAAACATTCTATGCTCGAGTAGACACTCAGGGTTAATGTATACATTACATCTCTTATCCCTCTGGCTATCCGTCCACTCAAGGCCTGTAACACAAACAGCCGTCAGTTCGAGTCCTGCTTCTCCACTCTGAGACGGGAACTGGGAGTGTGGCATGACAAGACTGATGATTCCTGCCTGAGAGGATCCAGCATGAGGAAAGACAGAGATTAACAAGATGGTTGCCAGATTGGAAAGGAATCCACCTTTTATGTTCACACATAACATAAAGATGGACTGACTGACTGACTGACTGACTGACTGACTGACTGACTGGCTGGTTAACTGACTACAGCAGGAGATAAGGTTTGCCTGATGTAATGTGGTTCTTGCCAGCTGCTGAGCTAACAGACGATATGAGGGAGAAAAAGAGAGACAGAGAGAGAGACAGGGAGAGAGAGCGAGAGAGTGAGAGAGAGAGATACGGAGATAGAAACAGAGAGATATGAAGAGAGATACAGAGAGAGAGAGAGAGATACAGAGAGAGGAAGTAGTGTTGGGGGAAAAACATACAACATTATACAATCCATGCACACAAACAACAAGTGTGCGGTTAAAATTACCGAAAAATACACACATTTCTTTCCATAGGGCCATGCAGCTTGAGTCCCACCCTCTTCAACATATACATCAACAAATTGGTGAAGGCACTTGAACAGTCTGCAGCACCCGGCCTCAACCTACTAGAATCTGAAGTCAAATGTCTACAGTTTGCTGATGATCTGGTGCTTCTGTCCTCAACCAAGACAGGACTACAGTAGCACCTAGATATTCTGCACAGATTCTGTCAGACCAGGGCCCTGACAAAAAGGTCCAGTTGCCAGGACCACAAATACAAATTCCATCTAGACACCGTTGCCCTAGAGCACACAAAAACTATACATACCTCGGCCTAAACATCAGAGCCACGGATGACTTCCAGAAAGCTGTGAACGATCCGAGAGACAAGGCAAGAAAGGCCTTCTACGCCATCAAAAAGAACATCAAATTCAACATACCAATGAGGATCTGGCTAAAAATACTTCAATCAGTTATAGAACCCATTGCCCTTCGTGGCTGTGGGGTCTGGGGACCGCTCACCAACCAATAATTCACAAAATGGGACAAACACCATATTGAGACTGTGTGTAGAATTCTGCAAAAATATCCCCGGTGTACAACGTAAAACACCAAATAATGCATGCAGAGCAGAATTATGACGATACCCGCTAATGATCAAAATCCAGAAATGAGCCATTAAATTCTACAACCACCTAAAAGGCAGCGATTCCCAAACCTTGCATAACAAAGCCATCACCTACAGAGAGATGAACCTGGAGAAGAGTCCCCTAAGCAAGCTGGTCCTTGGGCTCTGTTCACAAACACAAACACACCCCACAGAGCCCCAGGACAGCAACACAACTAGACCCAAAAAAATCATGAGAAAACCAAAAGAGAATTACTTGACACATTGGAAACAATTAACCAAAAAACGGAGTAAACTAGAATGCTATTTGGCCCTAAACAGAGAGTAAACAGTGGCATAATATCTGACCATTGTGACTGACCCAAACTTAAGGAAAGCTTTGACTATGTACAGACTCAGTGAGCATAGCCTTGCTATTGAGAGCTGCTCCCATAGGCAGACCTGGCTCTCAAGAGAAGACAGGCTATGCTCACTGCCCACGAAATGAGGTGGAAGCTGAGCTGCACTTCCTAACCTCCTGCCCAATGTACGACCATATTAGAGACACATATTTCCCTCAGATTACACAGACCCACAAAGAATTCGAAAACAAATCCAATTTTGATAAACTCCCTATTGGGTGAAATACCACAGTGTGCCATCACAGCAGCAATATTTGTGATTTGTTGTCACAAGAAAATGGCAACCAGTGAAGAACAAACACCATTGTAAATACAACCCATATTTATGTTTATTTATTTTCCCTTTTGTAATTTCACTGTTTGCACATCATTACAACACAACATATGACTGTGTAACTTTTGTGAGTGTAATGTTCACTGTTCATTTTTTTTGTTTATTATTTATTTCACTTGCTTTGGCAAAGTAAACATATGTTTCCCAATGCAATAAAGGCTTTGAATTAAGAGACAGAGACACAGAGAGAGAGAGAAAGAGTGAGAGAGAGATAGAGAGAGAGCGAGGGAGACAGAGAGAGAGAGAGCGAGGGAGACAGAGAGAGAGACAGAGACAGAGAGAGAGAGAGAGAGAGAGAGAGAGAGAGAGAGAGAGAGAGAGAGAGAGAGAGAGAGAGAGAGAGAGAGAGAGAGAGAGAGAGAGAGAGACAGAGAGAGAGAGACAGAGAGATTAAGAAAGAGGGCGGCAGGGCTGTAGAACCGACTGGGACACCTCCCATGTTTTGCTTGTTGCGTTGCCACAGTAACCCCAGAGGCGGGGTGTTATGGGCAGGGACTGTGTCACTAGTGAAGTGGGGCACACGTTAATATGGGGCAGCTGGATCTGATGGGACCTTTAGCCCAAATAAGAACCCAGTGACTGTGAGTTCCCCCAAAGACAGTCCTGCATTGCTGCTGAATGGTGCTTAACAAGGTACACATGTGTAAACAAACACACACAACATTTAAGAAGCATGCACACACACACACTCACATACACACACACACACACACACTCACATACACACACACACACACACACACACACACATACACACACACACTCACATACACTCACACATACTGTACATACTGTACATACCTGCCGCGTAGTTGACAGGGTTGTGATACATGCATTGGGAATTCAAGCAGAGAGGGCGTGCCTTTCATAAATAAACAGACACACACATATACATGTTTTCACACACACATACACACATTTTCATACACACATTTACAGTCACAGGCAATCCAAAGAAGTGTGTGGGCTTTGACAGGGCTGGGCTTTGAAGTTAGAAACCAAACTCTGAACTCAACAATCTCCACTATGGATGCTGCCCAGCCATATCTGTGTCTCTCCCACTTTAGTGAAATAGAAATATATAGGATTGCGTGCATACCATGGATCCTTTAAAGACTACAGAGGACCTGCTGTTCTTACTCAATGTCAAGATGACTCAAAGTCAAGGTATTTCAATGTGTTATGAGGCTTGGTGAAACTTCAACCGATATATACATGTACAGTACCAGTCAAAGGTTTGAGCACACCTAATCATTCCAGGGTTTTTCTTTATTTTTAATATTTTCTACATTGTAGAATAACAGTGAAGACATCAAAACTACGAAATAACACTTATGGAATCATGTAGTAACCAAAAAAGTGTTAAACAAATCAAAATATATTTTATTTTGGAGATTCTTCAAAGTAGCTACCCTTTGCCTTGATGACAGCTTTGCACTCTTGGCATTCTCTCAACCAGCTTCATTCCAGTCACCTGGAAGGCATTTAAATTAACAGGTGTGCCATGTTAAAAGTTTGTTTGTGGAATTTCTTTCTTTCTTAATGCATTTGAGCCAATCAGTTGTGTTGTGACTTGCTTGGGCCAAGAAACGTGAGCAATGGACATTAGACCTGTGGAAATCTGTCCTTTGGTCTGATGAGTCCAAACTTGAGATTTTTGGTTCCAACCGCCATGTCTTTGTGAGATGCAGAGTAGGTGAACGTATGATCTCCGCATGTGTGGCTCCCACAGTCAAGCATGGAGGTGTGGGGGGGGCTTTGCTGGTGACACTGTTGGTGATTTATTTAGAATTCAAGACACACTTTACCAGCATGGCTACCACAGCATTCTGCAGTGATACAACATCCCATCTGGTTTGCACTAAGTGGGACTACAATTTGTTTTTTAACCTCTTCAACCTATGGGGGCGCTAATGTCATTATTGGATAAAAAGACGTGCCCGTTTTAAGCGCAATATTTTGTCACGAAAAGATGCTCGACTATGCATGGAATTGACAGCCTTGGAAAGACAAAACTCTGACGTTTCCAAAACTGCAAAGATATTATCTGTGAGTGCCCCAGAACTAATGTTACAGGCGACACCAAGAAGAAGTTTCATACAGGAAATGCCCCAGATTCTGAAGGCGCTGTGTTCCAATGTCTCCTTATATGGCTGTGAATGCCCCAGGAATGAGCCTGCCCTTTCTGTCGTTTCCCCAAGGTGTTTGCAGCATTGTGACGTGTTTGTAGGCATATCATTGGAAGATTGACCATAAGAGACTACATTTACCTGGAGCGATTAGTCGACACAAATAATATTTTTTGTAAAAACGGAACATTTGCTATCTAACTGAGAGTCTCCTCATTGAAAACATCCAAAGTTCTTCAAAGGTAAATGATTTTATTTGAATGCTTTTCTGGTTTTTGTGAAAATGTTGCCTGCTGAATGCTAACGCTAAATGCTACGTTAGCTATCAATACTGTTACACAAATGTTTGTTTTGCAATGGTTGAGAAGCATATTTTGAAAATCTGAGACGACGGTGTTGTTAACAAAAGGCTAAGCTTGAGAGCAAATAGATTAATTTCATTTGTGATTTTCATGAATAGTTAACGTTGCATTGTGGTAATGAGCTTGAGGCTGTAGTCACGATACCGGATCCGGGATGGCTCGACGCAAGAAGTTAACAGGACAATGACGTAAAATACCTCCAGGCTGTGTAAGGGATATTTGACCAAAAGGGAGAGTGATTGAGTGCTACATCAGATGACCTGGCCTCCACAACCACCCGACCTCAACCCAATTGAGATGGCTTGGGATGAGTTGGACTGCAGAGTGAAGGAAAAGCAGCCAACAAGTGCTCAGCATATATGGGAATTTCTGTTGGAAAAGCATTCCAAGACTTGTACCGAAGCCACTCCTGCATTGTCTTGGCTGTGTGCTTAGGGTCGTTGTCCTGTTGGAAGGTGACCTTTCCAACAGCTCAAGTCTGAGGTCCTGAGCACTCTGAATCAGGTTTTCATCAAGGATCTCTCTGTACTTTGCTCCATTCATCTTTGCCTCGATCCTGACAAGTCTCCCAGTCCCTGCCACTGAAAAACATACCCACAGCATGATACTTCTACCACCATGCTTCACTGTAGGGATGGTGCCAGGTATCCTCCAGACATGACACTTGGCATTCAGGCCAAAGAACTCAATCTTGATTTCATCAGATCAGAGAATCTTGTTTCTCATGGTCTGAGAGTCTTTAGGTGCCTTTTGGCAAACTCATAGCGGGCTGTCATGTGCCTTTTACTGAGGAGTGGCTTCCGTCTGGCCTAATTGGTGGAGTGCTGTAGAGATGGTTGTCCTTCTGGAACGTTCTCCCATCTTCACAAAGGAACTCTAGAGCTCTGTCAGAGTGACCATCGGGTTCAATTCATTCGACCTCATGGCTTGGTTATTGTTCTGACATGCACTGTCAACTGTGGGACCTTATATAGACAGGTGTGTGCCTTTCCAAATCATGTCCAATCAATGTAATTTACCACAGGTGGACTCTAGTCAAATTGTTGATACAGCTCAAGGTTGATCAATGGAAACAGGATGCACCTGAGCTCAATTTGGAGTTGCATAGCAAAGGGTCTGAAAACGTATGTAAATAAGGTATTTCTGTTTTTAATACATTTGCAAAATGTTTCTAAAAACCTGCTTTTGCTTTGTCATTATGGGGTATTTTGTGCAGATTGCTGAGGAAATTGTTTAATTTAATCAAGCCTTTTGCCCTCAGAACATCCTCAATTCGTCAGGTCATGGACTCTATAAGGTGTCAAAAGTGTTCCACAGGGATGCAGGCCCATGTTGACTCCAATGCTTCCCACAGTTGTGTCAAGTCGTGTGGATGTCCTTTTGGTGGTGGACCATTCTTAATACACACAGGAAACTGTGAGTGTGAACAACCAAGCAGCGATGCAGCTCTTGACTCAAACCGGTGCGCCTGGATTCACCTGGTCAGTCTATGTCATTGAAAGAGCAGGTGTTGCTAATATTTTATACACTTAGTGTATCTCTCTACTCTCTCTTTCTCACTGTGATTTAGGTCTTTTTTCTCCCATGACTTCTACAAGAACTGACATCCCCTTCAAACCATGCCAGGGAATTTGAGCCGCGTTCTTCTGAGTTCACCCCTACATTCCCTCGCCTTCAAATAAACTCAATGCATGCGGCCCATTACTCACACACACAACTCCAGCACAACTGAAATATCACTCAAACGCTGAGCGCTTTCCTCTGCTGCTCCCAGTGAAAATATTCACTTTCAATTCAAAAGTAGCAATCTGTCTTTGAACGCAACAGAAGACAGACCTGACCATTGATGAATGTGATCTAAACACAGCAAAAAAAGAAACGTCCTCTCACTGTCAACTGCGTTTATTTTCAGCAAACTTAACATGTGTAAATATTTGTATGAACATAACAAGATTCAACAACTGAGACATAAACTGAACAAGTTCCACAGACATGTGACAAACCGAAATGGAATTATGTGTCACTGAACAAAGGTCAAAGGTCAAAATCAACAGTCAGTATCTGGTGTGGCCACCAGCTGCATTAAGTACTGCAGTGCATCTCCTCCTCATGGACTGCACCAGATTTGCCAGTTCTTGCAGTGAGATGTTACCCCACTCTTCCACCAAGGCACCTGCAAGTTCCCAGACATTTCTGTGTGGGAATGGCCCTAGCCCTCACCTTCCGATCCAACAGGTCCCAGACGTGCTCAATGGGATTGAGATCCTGGCTCTTTGCTGGCCATGGCAGAACACTGACATTCCTGTCTTGCAGGAAATCATGCACAGAACGAGCAGTATGGCTGGTGGCATTGTCATGCTGGAGGGTCATGTGAGGATGAGCTTGCAGGAAGGGTACCACATGAGGGAGGAGGATGTCTTCCCTGTAACGCACAGCGTTGAGATTGCCTGCAATGACAACAAGCTTAGTCCGATGAGGCTGTGACACACCGCCCCAGACCATGACGGACCCTCCACCTCCAAATCAATCCCGCTCCAGAGTACAGGCCTTGTGCCCATAGGCAACGTTGTTGACGGTGAAGTCTGGTGAGGACCTACCTTACAACAGGCCTATAAGCCCTCAGTCCAGCCACTCTCAGCCTATTGTGGACAGTCTGAGCACCGATAGAGGGATTGTGGTGTAACTCGGGCAGTTGTTGTTGCCATCCTGTACCTGTCCCGCAGGTGTGATGTTCAGATGTACCGATCCTGTGCAGGTGTTGTTACAAATAGTCTGTCACTGCGAGGACGATCAGCTGTCCGTCCTGTCTCCCTGTAGCACTGTCTTAGGCGTCTGACAGTAAGGACATTGCAATTCATTGCCCTGGCCACATCTGCAGTTCTCATGCCTCCTTGCAGCATGCCTAAGGCACGTTCACTCAGATGAGCAGGGACCCTGGGCATCTTTCTTTTGGTGTTTTTCAGAGTCAGTAGAAAGGCCCCTTCAGTGTCCTAAGTTTTCATGACTGTGACCTTAATTGCCGACCGTCTGTAAGCTGTTAGTGTGTTAACGACCGTTTCACAGGTGCATGTTCATTAATTGTTTATGGTTCAATGAACAAGCATGGGAAACAATGTTTAAACCCTTTACAATGAAGATCTGTGAAGTTATTTGGATTTTTATGAATTATCTTTGAAAGACAGGGTCCTGAAAAAGGGACGTTTCTTTTTTTGCTGAGTTTAGCTGACTAAACTCCACACCATGGTGAAGGACGTTTCTGATGAACTTCATTAACGGAGTAGAGCAGTGACCAGGCTTTGTGGAATTCAACTCCAACTACATCGATTCGGGCCAAAAATAATTCAAAACGTTAAAATTATGAAACGTTAACCTTGTTCCCATGTTTCTCCCCTGTAGTTGTCTTCCTTTCTTTGTTTTCTGAAATCCATTATTTTTCATAAAAACTGAATCTAATACATCCACCAACTGTTTAATTGTTGAGATTCATTTGACATATAAACTTCCCTCTGTACCCCTATAATACCCACCTCTACCCTACCCATGTACCCCTCCTATAATTCCCTCCTCTACCCTACCCCCCTATAATACCCTCCTCTACCCTACACTCTCTACCCTCTAATACCCTCCTCTGTCCTACCCTCTGTACCCCTCCTATAATACCCTCCTCTACCCTACCCTCTGTACCCCTCCTATAATACCCTCCTCTACCCTACCCTCTGTACCCCTCCTATAATACCCTCCTCTACCCTACCCTCTGTACCCTATAATACCCTCCTCTGTCCTACCCTCTGTACCCCTCCTATAATACCCTCCTCTACCCTACCCTCTGTACCCCTCCTATAATACCCTCCTCTACCCTACCCTCTGTACCCCTCCTATAATACCCTCCTCTACCCTACCCTCTGTACCCCTCCTATAATACCCTATTCTACCCTACCCTCTGTACCCCTCCTATAATACCCTCCTCTACCCTACCCTCTGTATCCCTATAATACCCTCCTCTACCCTACTCTCTGTACCCCTCCTATAATACCCTCCTCTACCCTACCATCTGTACCCCTCCTATAATACCCTCCTCTACCC
>NC_068421.1:87064426-87176926 GCF_023373465.1 Oncorhynchus keta | reverse complement strand
GAACCACCTGATCTCCGGCTGGGGGATCCCTGAGGCGGAGCATGCCAAGATGGTGGTTTCTCCTAGACCAATCAGAATCTCACTCAGCACCACGATCACCACAGGGGACTCTAGGAGAAGACAAGAGACCAGGGGGTGAGAGTATGAGAGAGGGAGACTGGCAGAGCACAACACAGGTTAAAGGAGTCCGTCAGTCCGTCCGTCTGCATGTCTGTTGTGTCCTACTCACCGTTATAGGTGAGGACGGATGTTTGAGTGTCTGTCCCAGCCAGGTTGCTGGCCAGACAGCCGTACACCCCAGCATCCTTCTGTTCCATGTTCCTGATGATCAGACTCCCATCAGGGGTCATTCTGTGTCTGCACAGGGGCCAGAGGTCAGAGGGTTAATGCATATTGACACACATCAACCTCATCTACACACACCTGTAATAACATAGCAACACAGACAACACTCCATGAAGTACCAAAGCATGGTAACCCTTGAGCCTTGAGCACCGCAACAGACAAAACAAACACAGGACACAGCATCCTTCTGCCACTCCTGACCTGCGTGACCTGTGTGAGAGGTGAAAGGTTGTGACCTCACCTGCTGGAACCCATGAGGAACATGTCGTTGTGTGTCCAGACCAGGTGGGGGGTGGGGTAACCTCTGGCCGAGCACCTGATCCTCACTTCCTGTCCCGTGGTAAAGGTCTGGTGCCGGGGGTCCACTGACACCTGGGGGGGCTCTGGAAGAAAAGAGGGGGTCAGAGGTCACAGCAACATGAATATCCTTAAATCATCTGGTTCAATAATGATTGCTGCCATCAAAGATCAATTCATATAATCCACTGACCAAATGTATATTGTATATCTTTAAAGTTGAAGGTGAGACTAACTTGCACAGTGGTTTATACAAGCGTATCAATAAACACATTGTGATGAAAGCAGGAAGATAGGAGTCTACCTGTGCCCAGAACCTGCCCCTTTGCCCTCACACTCTCCAGGTGCCCTTTTGGGTGGTGGTATAATTATATCTTTTTTGCATACAGTTTTTGCAGTTGTTCTGAACCCACTGCCCCCAAGTCATCGTGACTTGGTCAAGTTTGCCACTCCCCACCCCTACCCCGTCCGTTAGTCTGCCCTGTACCGAGCTAACCTTTTCCCCAGTCTGCCCTGTACCGAGCTAACCTTTTCCCCAGTCTGCCCTGTACCGAGCTAACCTTTTTCCCAGTCTGCCCTGTACCGAGCTAACCTTTTCCCCAGTCTGCCCTGTACCGAGCTAACCTTTTCCCCAGTCTGCCCTGTACCGAGCTAACCTTTTCCCCAGTCTGCCCTGTACCGAGCTAACCTTTTCCCCAGTCTGCCCTGTACCGAGCTAACCTTTTCCCCAGTCTGCCCTGTACCGAGCTAACCTTTTCCCCAGTCTGCCCTGTACCGAGCTAACCTTTTTCCCAGTCTGCCCTGTACCGAGCTAACCTTTTCCCCAGTCTGCCCTGTACCGAGCTAACCTTTTTCCCAGTCTGCCCTGTACCGAGCTAACCTTTTCCCCAGTCTGCCCTGTACCGAGCTAACCTTTTCCCAGTCTGCCCTGTACCGAGCTAACCTTTTCCCCAGTCTGCCCTGTACCGAGCTAACCTTTTTCCCAGTCTGCCCTGTACCGAGCTAACCTTTTAGGGTTAGGGCACGGCCCTGGATGAAAGGCTAAAGATGATGCAGATATAAGGCTTAGATTTGGTCTTGCTAGTTGGCACAGACAGCAGACTAACTCAGACCTCCATGGCCTGATACCTTAGATTTGGTCTTGCTAGTTGGCACAGACAGCAGACTAACTCAGACCTCCATGGCCTGATACAGACCTGTCTAAAGATTTAGGCTGTCACCCTTCTGCCTTGTTCAAACCTAATAGCTTTAATAGAACAGTTGTATATTCTACGTAGCGTTAAAACTGCTGCACGTAACTACAACCAATAATGTTTCACGGAATATCTTTCATTGTCATCTCTCTTTAAATTGGTTAAAAAAATAAGGAATATTGATAACAGATCTTCCCAAAGCCATCCGAATCCGCAAAGATTTTCCAATTGATTCATGATGTGTAACTCATCCCTTAAAAGTGTGTGTTTTCCCAATTTTCGCCGCCTGCCAAAATAATCTCCAGAGCCCAGTGAGCTCTAGCTCCGAGAAAATCCAAAACAGGATCCGGACTTCCCAACAAAGAAGACTTACAGGAGGGTTTCCTGTTCTATACAGAACAACCCTCCCATTCTCATTTCCTCTAGGAATTCCCAAGAAGGGTTTGTCCCTTCGTTTGCACCCATGACTGGGATAGTGTTTACATTAAATTATTTATGTTTTTCTTTGGACACTGACAGTAAATCCTATGATAACATCTTCACCTCGGACATCTCAATCAGGGGTCAGGGGTGATAGAGGGGTAAACAGTAAAACATTACAATGATTATGAAGAGACAGCACTATAGCTATGTTATAAAGGTGCTGTTTGGCGAGAGAGAGAGAGAGAGAGAGAGAGAGAGAGAGAGAGAGAGAGAGAGAGAGAGAGAGAGAGAGAGAGAGAGAGAGAGAGAGAGAGAGAGAGAGAGAGAGAGAGAGAGAGAGAGAACAAATGACATATAATTCCTTGACATGGAATCATCTGGACAATAAATCTCATTGGCCTCATCTATAACCCACTTTCCATCTGTATCCCACATAGAGGAAGACTTTGAACATGCTGTCTGTCTGAACACACCTCTGCTCTACCTGCTCAACACCTTCTCTTCACCCCACGTCTTTCCCCTTTACTGGGTGACCCAGTGACGTCTCTCTGAGGACTAGGGGTTTCCTACAGTACAAGGAGACATATTTCTCAAGTTTTACTCAGCAATAGGCTTTATGTGTCAGGACCAGGCCTGTCTTTGCCCACTGTTGTCCCGTGTCAGCAGCCCTGGCCCACTTCAAAGACCTGGCCTAATGACTAGGATGGACCTGACAAGGGGGTTGTTAAAGAACCGCAGGGGCCCTGGGACAGCTGTTACATAGATAGAGAGAGAGAGAGAGAGAGAGAGAGAGAGAGAGAGAGAGAGAGAGAGAGAGAGAGAGATAATGAGAGAGAGAGCGACAGAGAGAGCGTGAGAGAGAACAAAAGGGGCATGACAAGAGCGCTCCAAGAGAGCTAAAGAGAGAAGAAAGTCAGATAGCTGAAGAAAAAAGTCAAAAGAGAGAAAACAAAAGAGAGGAGAGGGGGAGAGGGGAAGAGCTAGGAGAGAGAACAAAAGAGAGGAGAGGAGAGGGGAAGAGCTAGGAGAGAGAACAAAAAGAGAGGAGAGGAGAGGAGAGGAGATGAGATGAGATGAGATGAGATGAGATGAGATGAGATGAGATGAGATGAGATGAGATGAGATGAGAGGAGAGGAGGAGAGGAGAGGAGAGGAGAGGAGAGGAGAGAGGAGCTAGGAGAGAGAACAAAAAGAGAGGAGAGGAGAGGAGAGGAGAGGAGAGGAGAGGAGAGGAGAGGAGAGGAGAGGAGGAGAGAGGAGAGGAGAGGAGAGGAGAGGGAACAAAAGAGAGGAGAGGAGAGGGAGAGGGGAAGAGCTAGGAGAGAGAACAAAAGAGAGGAGAGGAGGAGAGGGGAAGAGCTAGGAGAGAGAACAAAAGGGGGATAGGAGAGGGGAGAGGGGAAGAGCTAGGAGAGAGAACAAAGAGAGGAGAGGAGGAGAGGAGGAGAGGGGAAGAGCTAGGAGAGATAACAAAAGAGAGGAGAGGAGAGGGGAGAGGGGAAGAGCTAGGAGAGAGAACAAAAGAGATGAGAGGAGGAGAGGGGAAGAGCTAGGAGAGAGAACAAAAGAGAGGAGAGGAGAGGGGAGAGGGGAAGAGCTAGGAGAGAGAACAAAAAAAGAGAGGAGAGGAGGAGAGGGGAAGAGCTAGGAGAGAGAACAAAAAGAGAGGAGAGGAGAGGGGGAGAGGGGAAGAGCTAGGAGAGAGAACAAAAGAGAGGAGAGGAGGAGAGGGGAAGAGCTAGGAGAGATAACAAAAGAGAGGAGAGGAGAGGGGAGAGGGGAAGAGCTAGGAGAGAGAACAAAAGAGATGAGAGGAGGAGAGGGGAAGAGCTAGGAGAGAGAACAAAAGAGAGGAGAGGAGAGGGGAGAGGGGAAGAGCTAGGAGAGAGAACAAAAGAGAGGAGAGGAGAGGGGAGAGGGGAAGAGCTAGGAGAGAGAACAAAAGAGAGGAGAGGAGAGGGGAAGAGCTAGGAGAGAGAACAAAAGAGAGGATAGGAGAGGGGGAGAGGGGAAGAGCTAGGAGAGAGAACAAAAGAGAGGAGAGGAGAGGGGAGAGGGGAAGAGCTAGGAGAGAGAACAAAAGAGAGGAGAGGAGAGGAGAGGAGAGGAGAGGAGAGGAGAGGAGAGGAGAGGAAACAAAAGAGAGGAGAGGAGAGGGGGAGAGGGGAAGAGCTAGGAGAGAGAACAAAATAGAGGAGAGGAGAGGGGAGAGGGGAAGAGCTAGGAGAGAGAACAAAAGAGAGGAGAGGAGAGGGGGAGAGGGGAAGAGCTAGGAGAGAGAACAAAAGAGAGGAGAGGAGAGGGGGAGAGGGGAAGAGCTAGGAGAGAGAACAAAAGAGAGGAGAGGAGAGGGGGAGAGGGGAAGAGCTAGGAGAGAGAACAAAAGAGAGGAGAGGAGAGGGGGAGAGGGGAAGAGCTAGGAGAGAGAACAAGAGAGATGAATGTAGGGAGGGAGATAAAAACACAAGAGTGCAACACTGAAAACCACCCAAGAAACCATGGGAACTTTTTTTCAGGTCAATTGAGCAAGTTATCACTCAATGAGCTCAGCAAATGACAGGGTAGGGTGGAGAAGTTCACTCCAAACGTGTCTGCAGCAGCACCGGTACTGTATTATAACCTTCAGTAACCGACTGGTTGTCTTAGAATACAGTGGAACACCTCTGACACATTCTGCCTGTCCTAGAACACAGTGGAACACTTCTGACACATTTTGCCTGTCCTAGAACACAGTGGAACACCTCTGACACATTTGGCCTGTCCTAGAACACAGTGGAACACTTCTGACACATTCTACCTGTCCTAGAACATAGTGGAACACTTATGTCACATTCTGCTTGTTCCAGAACACAGTGAAACACCTCTGACACATTCTGCTTCTCCTAGAACACAGTGGAACTCTTCTGTCACATTCTGCCTGTTCTTGAATACAGTGGAACACTTCTGACACATTCTACCTGTCCTAGAAAACAGTGGAACACTTATGTCACATTATTTCTGTTCTAGAAGCAAGTGGTACCCTTCTGAAACATTCTGCCTCTTCTAAAACACAGTAGATCACTTCTGACACATTCTACCTGTCCTAGAACACAGTGGAACACTTCTGATACTTTCTGCCTGTTCTAGAACACAGTGGAACACTTATGTCACATTCTGGTTGTCCTAAAACAAAGTGGAACACTTCTGACACATTCTGGTTGTCCTAAAACAAAGTGGAATTATTCTGACATATTCTGCCTGTCGTAGAACACAGTGGAACACTTATGTCACATTCTGGTTGTCCTAAAACAAAGTGGAACTCTTCTGACATATTCTGCCTGTCCTAGAACACAGTGAACACTTCTGACACATTCTGCCTGTCGTAGACCACAGTGGAGCACTTCTGACACATTCTGGTTGTCCTAAAACAAAGTGGAACACTTCTGACACATTCTGGTTGTCCTAAAACAAAGTGGAACTCTTCTGACATATTCTGCCTGTCCTAGAACACAGTGAACTCTTCTGACATATTCTGCCTGTTCTAGAACACAGTGTAACCCTTCTGACACATTCTGCCTGTCGTAGACCACAGTGGAGCACTTCTGACACATTCTGCCTGTCGTAGACCACAGTGGAGCACTTCTGACACATTCTGCCTGTCGTAGACCACAGTGGAGCACTTCTGACACAATCTGCCTGTCGTAGACCACAGTGGAGCACTTCTGACACATTCTGGTTGTCCTAAAACAAAGTGGAACACTTCTGACACATTCTGCTTATCCTAGAAAACAGTGAACACTTCTGACACATTCTGCCTGTCGTAGACCACAGTGGAGCACTTCTGACACATTCTGCCTGTCGTAGACCACAGTGGAGCACTTCTGACACATTCTGCCTGTCGTAGACCACAGTGGAGCACTTCTGACACATTCTGCCTGTCGTAGACCACAGTGGAGCACTTCTGACACATTCTGCCTGTCGTAGACCACAGTGGAGCACTTCTGACACATTCTGCCTGTCGTAGACCACAGTGAACACTTCTGACACATTCTGCCTGTCGTAGACCACAGTGGAGCACTTCTGACACATTCTGCCTGTCGTAGACCACAGTGGAGCACTTCTGACACATTCTGCCTGTCGTAGACCACAGTGGAACACTTCTGACACATTCTGCCTGTCCTAGAACACAGTGGAACACTTCTGACACATTCTGCCTGTTCTAGAACACAGTGTAACCCTTCTGACACATTCTGCCTGTCGTAGACCACAGTGGAGCACTTCTGACACATTCTGGTTGTCCTAAAACAAAGTGGAACACTTCTGACACATTCTGCTTATCCTAGAAAACAGTGAACACTTCTGACACATTCTGCCTGTCCAGGAACACAGTGGAACACATCTAATACATTATGCCTGTTCTAGAACATTATGGAACACGTCTGATCAATTCTGGCTGTCCTAGAACACAGTGGAACACTTCTGACACCTCATTTCTGTTCTAGAATGAAGTGGAACCCTTCTGAAACATTCTGCCTCTTCTAAAACACAGTGGATCACCTCTGACACATTCTGCCTGTCCTAGAACATAGTGGAACCCTTCTGACACATTTTGCCTGTCCGAGAACACAGTGGAACACTTCTGAGGAGGCTTCCGGCGCCGACAGAGATGGCCGCCTCGCTTCGCGTTCCTAGGAAACTATGCATGTTTTTTGTTTTTTTACGTGTTATTTCTTACATTAGTACCCCAGGTCATCTTAGGTTTCATTACATACAGTCAAGAAGAACTACTGAATATAAGATCAGCGTCAACTCACCATCAGTACGACCAAGAATATGTTTTCCGCGACGCGGATCCTGTGTTCTGCCTTACAAACAGGTCAAGGGAATTGATTCCATGCAGCGACCCCAAAAAACGACTTCGTAAAAGAGGGAAACGTAGCGGTCTTCTGGTCAGACTCCGGACACGGGCACATCGTGCACCACTCCCTAGCATTCTTCTTGCCAATGTCCAGTCTCTTGACAACAAGGTTGATGAAATCCGAGCAAGGGTAGCATTCCAGAGGGACAGAAGAGACTGTAACGTTCTCTGCTTCACGGAAACATGGCTCACTGGAGAGACGCAATCCGGGGCGGTGCAGCCAACGAGTTTCTCCACGCATCGCGCTGACAGAAACAACCATCTTTCTGGTAAGAAGAGTGGCGGGGGCGTATGCCTCATGACTAACGAGACATGGTGTGATGAAAGAAACACACAGGAACTCAAATCCTTCTGTTCACCTGATTTAGAATTCCTCACAATCAAATGTAGACCGCATTATCTACCAAGAGAATTCTCTTCGATTATAATCACAGCCGTATATAACCCCCCCAAGCAGACACATCGATGGCTCTGAACGAACTTTATTTAACTCTTTGCAAACTGGAAACCATTTATCCGGAGGTTGCATTCATTGTAGCTGGGGATTTTAACAAAGATAATCTGAAAACAAGATTCCCTAAATTTTATCAGCATATCGATTGCGCAACCAGGGGTGGTAAAACCTTGGATCATTGTTACTCTAACTTCCGCGACGCATATAAGGCCCTGCCCCGCCCCCCTTTCGGAAAAGCTGACCACGACTCCATTTTGTTGATCCCTGCCTACAGACAGAAACTTAAACAAGAGGCTCCCACGCTGAGGTCTGTCCAACGCTGGTCCGACCAAGCTGACTCCTCCATCACGTGGACTGGGACATGTTTCATATTGCGTCAGATAAAAATATTGACGAATACGCTGATTCGGTGTGCGAGTTCATTAGAACGTGCGTTGAAGATGTCGTTCCCATAGCAACGATAAAAACATTCCCTAACCAGAAACCGTGGATTGATGGCAGCATTCGCGTGAAACTGAAAGCGCGAACCACTGGTTTTAATCAGGGCAAGGTGTCTGGTAACATGACCGAATACAAACAGTGCAGCTATTCCCTCCGCAAGGCTATTAAACAAGCTAAGCGTCAGTACAGAGACAAAGTAGAATCTCAATTCATCGGCTCAGACACAAGAGGCATGTGGCAGGGTCTACAGTCAATCACGGACTACAAGAAGAAACCCAGCCCAGTCACGGACCAGGATGTCTTGCTCCCAGGCAGACTAAATAACTTTTTGCCCGCTTTGAGGACAATACAGTGCCACTGACACGGCCTGCAACGAAAACATGCGGTCTCTCCTTCACTGCAGCCGAGGTGAGTAAGACATTTAAACGTGTTAACCCTCGCAAGGCTGCAGGCCCAGACGGCATCCCCAGCCGCGCCCTCAGAGCATGCGCAGACCAGCTGGCCGGTGTGTTTACGGACATATTCAATCAATCCCTATACCAGTCTGCTGTTCCCACATGCTTCAAGAGGGCCACCATTGTTCCTGTTCCCAAGAAAGCTAAGGTAACTGAGCTAAACGACAACCGCCCAGTAGCACTCACTTCCGTCATCATGAAGTGCTTTGAGAGACTAGTCAAGGACCATATCACCTCCACCCTAGACCCACTCCAATTTGCTTACCGCCCAAATAGGTCCACAGACGATGCAATCTCAACCACACTGCACACTGCCCTAACCCACCTGGACAAGAGGAATACCTATGTGAGAATGCTGTTCATCGACTACAGCTCGGCATTCAACACCATAGTACCCTCCAAGCTCGTCATCAAGCTCGAGACCCTGGGTCTCGACGACGCCATGTGCAACTGGGTACTGGACTTCCTGACGGGCCGCCCCCAGGTGGTGAGGGTAGGCAACAACATCTCCTCCCCGCTGATCCTCAACACGGGGTCCCACAAGGGTGCGTTCTGAGCCCTCTCCTGTACTCCCTGTTCACCCACGACTGCGTGGCCACGCACGCCTCCAACTCAATCATCAAGTTTGCGGACGACACAACAGTGGTAGGCTTGATTACCAACAACGACGAGACGGCCTACAGGGAGGAGGTGAGGGCCCTCGGAGTGTGGTGTCAGGAAAATAACCTTACACTTAACGTCAACAAAACTAAGGAGATGATTGTGGACTTCAGGAAACAGCAGAGGGAACACCCCCTATCCACATCGATGGAACAGTAGTGGAGAGGGTAGCAAGTTTTAAGTTCCTCGGCATACACATCACAGACAAACTGAATTGGTCCACTCACACTGACAGCGTCGTGAAGAAGGTGCAGCAGCGCCTCTTCAACCTCAGGAGGCTGAAGAAATTCGGCTTGTCACCAAAAGCACTCACAAACTTCTACAGATGCACAATCGAGAGCATCCTCGCGGGCTGTATCACCGCCTGGTACGGCAACTGCTCCGCCCTCAACCGTAAGGCTCTCCAGAGGGTAGTGAGGTCTGCACAACGCATCACCGGGGCAAACTACCTGCCCTCCAGGACACCTACACCACCCGATGTTACAGGAAGGCCATAAAGATCATCAAGGACATCAACCACCCGAGCCATTGCCTGTTCACCCCGCTATCATCCAGAAGGCGAGGTCAGTACAGGTGCATCAAAGCTGGGCCGAGAGACTGAAAAACAGGTTCTATCTCAAGGCCATCAGACTGTTAAACAGCCACCACTAACATTGAGTGGCTGCTGCCAACACACTGACATTGACACTGACCCAACTCCAGCCACTTTAATAATGGGAATTGATGGGAAATTATGTAAATATATCACTAGCCACTTTAAACAATGCTACCTTATATAATGTTACTTACCCTACATTATTAATCTCATATGCATACGTATATACTGTACTCTATATCATCGACTGCATCCTTATATAATACATGTATCACTAGCCACTTTAACTATGCCACTTTGTTTACTTTGTCTACATACTCATCTCATATGTATATACTGTACTCGATACCATCTACTGTATGCTGCCCTGTACCATCACTCATTCATATATCCTTATGTACATATTCTTTATCCCCTTACACTGTGTATAAGACAATAGTTTTGGAATTGTTAGTTAGATTACTTGTTGGTTATCACTGCATTGTCGGAACTAGAAGCACAAGCATTTCGCTACACTCGCATTAACATCTGCTAACCATGTGTATGTGACAAAAAAAATTTTGATTTGATTTGATTTGACACATTCTACCTGTCGTAGAACACAGTGGAACACTTCTGACACATTTTGCCTGTCCTAGAACACAGTGGAACACTTCCGACACATTCTACCTGTCCTCGAACACAGTGGAACACTTCTGTCACATTCTGCCTGTTATAGAATACAGTGAAACATTTCTGACTAATTCTGTCTCTCCTAGAACACAGTGGAACACTTCTGACGCATTCTGCCTGTTCTAGAACACAACGGAACACTTCTGACATATTCTCCCTGTTCTAGAACACAGTGGAACACTTCTGACACATTATTTCTGTTCTAGAACACAGTGGAACCCTTCTGAAACATTCTGCCTCTTCTAAAACACAGTGGATCACCTCCGACACATGCTGCCTGTCCTGGAACACAGTGGAACACTTCTGAAACATTCTGCCTGTTCTAGAACACAGGGGACTGTGTTGGGGCGTGGGGAGAGGGGTCTGTGTTTGGGAGCAGGGAGAGGGGACTGTGTTGGGGAGCAGGGAGAGGGGTCTGTGTTTGGGAGCAGGGAGAGGGGTCTGTGTTTGGGAGCAGGGAGAGGGGTCTGTGTTTGAGAGCAGGGAGAGGGGTCTGTGTTTGGGAGCAGGGAGAGGGGTCTGTGTTTGGGAGCAGGGAGAGGGGTCTGTGTTTGGGAGCAGGGAGAGGGGTCTGTGTTTGGGAGCAGGGAGAGGGGTCTGTGTTTGAGAGCAGGGAGAGGGGTCTGTGTTTGGGAGCAGGGAGAGGGGTCTGTGTTTGGGAGCAGGGAGAGGGGTCTGTGTTTGGGAGCAGGGAGAGGGGTCTGTGTTTGAGAGCAGGGAGAGGGGTCTGTGTTTGGGAGCAGGGAGAGGGGTCTGTGTTTGAGAGCAGGGAGAGGGGTCTGTGTTTGAGAGCAGGGAGAGGGGTCTGTGTTTGGGAGCAGGGAGAGGGGTCTGTGTTTGGGAGCAGGGAGAGGGTTCTGTGTTTGGGAGCAGGGAGAGGGGTCTGTGTTTGGGAGCAGGGAGAGGGGTCTGTGTTTGGGAGCAGCAAGGTTGTGTTGCCCAGAGCCCCATTCCCAAGGGGTGTAAATCTGAACCCACAGACATACTCCAGTCCAGCTAACACAGTGTGGAGAGGAGTGAGACACACATACACACATAAATGTACACATGCATACACAAACACACGGACAAAAACATTTGCAGGCTTACACACACACAGAGAGAAATACACACACACCTTGCACGATGAGGTAGATGCGTTCGATTGAAACTCCTCCCTCGTTGGTGGCGACACACTCGTACCAGCCGGCGTCGTCGGGGCCAATGGAGTTTATGTCCAGTGAGAGGTTGGCCAGGGGGCGCCGGCGGGGGTCTAGCCGGGCGTCCACACCCCCTCTGTGCCAGCTCAGGTTGAACTGGACCGTACTGGCCACATGGCAGGTCAGAACAACACTGGAACCTGGAGTTGCTGTCACATTACCGCCCACTGTGATTGCTGGAGGGGGCTCTGTGGAGAGAGGAGAGAGAGAGAGAGAGAGAGAGAGAGAGAGAGAGAGAGAGAGAGAGAGAGAGAGAGAGAGAGAGAGAGAGAGAGAGAGAGAGAGAGACAGAGAGAGAGAGAGAGAGAGAGAGAGAGAGGAGGGGGGAGGGAGGGAGATAGACAGAAAGAGAGACAGAGTGAGAGAAGGGAGGGAGATAGACAGAAAGAGAGACAAAGATCAGGGAGGGAGACAGATAGAAAGAGAGAGATTCTCCAAAAACATTGAGCCACACACAACCTTTACCCCTGTACTGCTCAGCTTCATAGGGCCTGTCGTCAATCATCTCTAAGAGGTTTACCAAAAATATGCATGGAAAAACAGGGGGAAGGGGAGGAGGGGAGGAGGGGAGGAGGAAAGAGGGGAAGGAGCTCTGACCTGTGTTCCACGGGTGAAATGAAATACGGTGAAATGGTCACCCTGTTTATAACATCACTGGCTCTGGGACAAAACCAAGCCAGAGCAGTGGGAGGGAGGGACGGAGGGAGGGAGGGAGGGAGCTTGAGCGCCACCCTGTTCAACGTATATATCAACGAATTGGCCAACCATATCACAAGAAATCCAAGGGCATGTTGTCCGGTCCTCTGGCAGTGTCTATGGGGGTACCACAGGGTTCAATTCTCGGGCCGACTCTTTTCTCTGTATATATCAATGATGTTGCTCTTGCTGCGGGCGATTCCCTGATCCACCTCTACGCAGACGACACCATTCTGTATACTTCTGGCCCTTCCTTGGACACTGTGCTATCTAACCTCCAAACGAGCTTCAATGCCATACAACACTCCTTCCGTGGCCTCCAACTGCTCTTAAATGCTAGTAAAACCAAATGCATGCTTTTCAACCGTTCGCTGCCTGCACCCGCACGCCTGACTAGCATCACCACCCTGGATGGTTCCGACCTAGAATATGTGGACATCTATAAGTACCTAGGTGTCTGGCTAAACTGCAAACTCTCCTTCCAGACTCATATCAAACATCTCCAATCCAAAATCAAATCTAGAGTCGGCTTTCTATTTCGCAACAAAGCCTCCTTCACTCACGCCGCAAAACTTACCCTAGTAAAACTGACTATCCTACCGATCCTCGACTTCGGCGATGTCATCTACAAAATAGCTTCCAATACTCTACTCAGCAAACTGGATGCAGTTTATCACAGTGCCATCCGTTTTGTTACTAAAGCACCTTATACCACCCACCACTGCGACCTGTATGCTCTAGTTGGCTGGCCCTCGCTACATGTTCGTCGCCAGATCCACTGGCTCCAGGTCATCTACAAGTCTATGCTAGGTAAAGCTCTGCCTTATCTCAGTTCACTGGTCATGATGGCTACACCCACCCGTAGCACGAGCTCCAGCAGGTGTATCTCACTGATCATCCCTAAAGCCAAAACCTAATTTGGCCGCCTTTCCTTCCAGCAGCAGAGTGCCTGCGACCGGAACGAATTGCAAAAATTGAGACTTTTATCTCCCTCATCAACTTTAAACATCTGCTATCTGAGCAGCTAACCGATCGCTGCAGCTGTACATAGTCTATTGGTATATAGCCCACCAAATTTACCTACCTCATCCCCATACTGTTTTATTTATTTACTTTTCTGCTCTTTTGCACACCAGTATCTCTCTACCTGTACATGTTCATCTGATCATTTATCACTCCAGTGTTAATCTGCTAAATTGTAACTATTTTCTCCTATGGCCTATTTATTGCCTACCTCCTCATGCCTTTTGCACACACTGTATATAGATTATTTTTTTTCTACTATGTTATTGCCTTGTTTATTGTTTATTGTTTACTCCATGTGTAACTCTGTGTTGTTGTCTGTTCACACTGCTATGCTTTATCATGGCCAGGTCGCAGTTGCAAATGAGAACTTGTTCTCAACTAGCCTACCTGGTTAAATAAAGGTGAAATAAAATGTAAAAAATGTTTAAAGGATAATTACTTGACACATGGGAAATAATTTATTTTAAAAAACAAAGCAAACTAGAATGCTATTTCGCCCTGAACAGAGAGTACACAGTGGCAGAATATCTGACGCAAAATTATGGAAAGCTTTGACTATGTACAGACTCAGTGAGCATAGCCTTGCTATTGAGAGCTGCTCCCATAGGCAGACCTGGCTTTCAAGAGAAGACAGGCTATGCTCACTGCCCACGAAATGAGGTGGAAACTGAGCTGCACTTCCTAACCTCCTGCCAAATGTATGACCATATTAGAGACACATATTTCCCTCAGATTACACAGACCGACAAAGAATTTGAAAACAAATCAAATTTTGATAAACTCCCATATATATTGGTGTGCCATCACAGTAGCAATATTTGTGACTGTTTATTTCACATTGTTTATTATCTATTTCACTTGATTTGGCAATGTTAACATATGTTTCCCATGCCAATAAAGCCCTTTGAATTGAATTGAGAGAGAGAGAGAGAGAGAGAGAGAGAGAGAGAGAGAGAGAGAGAGAGAGAGAGAGAGAGAGAGAGAGAGAGAGAGAGAGAGAGAGAGAGAGAGAGAGAGAGAGAGAAAAAAGAGAGAGAGAGAAAGAGAGAGAGAGAGAGACAGAGAAAAAGATGGAGGGAAAGAGAGAGAGAGACAGAGAGAGAGAGAGAGAGAGAGAGCGCGAGAGAGAGAGAGAGAGAGACAGAGAGAGAGAGAGAGAGAGAGAGCGCGAGAGAGAGAGAGAGAGAGAGAGAGCGCGAGAGAGAGAGAGAGCGAGAGAGAGAGACAGAGAGAGAGAGAGAGAGAGAGAGAGCGAGAGAGAGAGAGAGAGAGAGAGCGAGAGAGAGAGAGAGAGAGGGAGAGAGACAGAGAAAAAGATGGAGGGACAGAGAAAGAGAGAGAGAGACAGAGAGAGAAAGGTCCCCAGGCAATGTTTCTAGTTCTTAGTTATAATAATGGTGAACGTTGCCTTCTGATGTAATACATAGTAAATATAAAATGGTTTGAAACTAT
This sequence comes from Oncorhynchus keta, assembly GCF_023373465.1. Taxonomy (NCBI): domain Eukaryota; kingdom Metazoa; phylum Chordata; class Actinopteri; order Salmoniformes; family Salmonidae; genus Oncorhynchus; species Oncorhynchus keta. The sequence goes on along the minus strand of NC_068421.1, from coordinate 87,162,121 downwards.
CTTCCATAAGGCTATGCAACATTACCTACATGAAACATATCATGCATAACCATGACCCATAATGCTGTGCTACATTACCTTACATATCATGCATGACCAATAACACTGTGCTGCATTGCCTTACATATCATGCATGACCATGGCCCATAACACTGTGCTACATTACCTTACATATCATGCATGACCATGGCCCATAACACTGTGCTGCATTGCCTTACATATCATGCATAACCATGGCCCATAACGCTGTGCCACATTACCTTACATATCATGCATAACCATGGCCCATAACTCTGCGCTACATTATCTTACATATCATGCATAACCATGGCCCATAACTCTGCTCTACATTATCTTACATATCATGCATAACCATGGCCCATAGCTCTGCTCTACATTATCTTACATATCATGCATAACCATGGCCCATAACTCTGTTCTACATTATCTTACATATCATGCATAACCGTGGCCCATAACTCTGTGCTACATTATCTTACATATCATGCATAACCATGGCCCATAACTCTGTTCTACATTATCTTACATATCATGCATAACCGTGGCCCATAACTCTGTGCTACATTATCTTACATATCATGCATAACCATGGCCCATAACTCTGCGCTACATTATCTTACATATCATGCAAAACCATGGCCCATAACGCTGTGCTACATTATCTTACATATCATGCATAACCATGGCCCATAAATCTGCGCGACATTATCTTACATATCATGCATAACCATGGCCCATAACTCTGTTCTACATTATCTTACATATCATGCATAACCGTGGCCCATAACTCTGTGCTACATTATCTTACATATCATGCATAACCATGGCCCATAACTCTGCGCTACATTATCTTACATATCATGCATAACCATGGCCCATAACTCTGTGCTACATTATCTTACATATCATGCATAACCATGGCCCATGGCCAGAGGCCTATGAGGCATAGACAGAGATCAGACTGAGAGCACGGTTCTCCCCCTTGCTGATTCCCAAATGGCACCCTATTCCCTATATAGTGCACTAGTTTTGACCAGGGCCCTATATAGTGCACGAGTTTTGACCAGGGCCCACAGGGTACAGGATGAACACACACTAACCCTGAGCCCTATAAAAGCCAAACCCACGTCCCCTGGGGCTTGGTTTGTAGCCGTACATCATCACCGGCTCTGTCCCAATGAGCATGAAGTAAACCTGCTTCACTTACCGCTACATTTCACTTCAGGAATCCATCCCCACTGCCGTGTGTGTGTGTGTGTGTGTGTGTGTGTGTGTGTGTGTGTGTGTGTGTGTGTGTGTGTGTGTGTGTGTGTGTGTGTGTGTGTGTGTGTGTGTGTGTGTGTGTGTGTGTGTGTGTGTGTGTGTGTTTGAATGAGTGTTTGTGTAGGGTAATCATACAACCCCCAACTGAGCAAAATACTTATTGTGAGTTCCATTATACACCACTACTTAATGTTTCCACATGTAATGTATGGTAATGTATAGACTCACTTCTTCAGATGGGCGGTATCTAACCATGCCAAGGCTAATTGGTTAATACTCAAGTGTCCTATACCCTGGGGACCTGAGAGTAAGATGGAGCAGGGGCGTAAAACTTTGGTTTTAGAAGTGGGGGGGGTACATTTTTTTTTTTTTTTTTTATCCAGTCGGATCAACACTCCAAACATCATGTGGCGGGAACATGACTCCAGTGAAAGTTCTGGTTCTGAGAGTATGATGGAGTCAGATATGTAGTTCTGAGAGTATGATGGAGTCAGATATGTAGTTCTGAGAGTATGATGGAGTCAGATATGTAGTTCTGAGAGTATGATGGAGTCAGATATGTAGTTCTGAGAGTATGATGGAGTCAGATATGTAGTTCTGAGAGTATGATGGAGTCAGATATGTAGTTCTGAGAGTATGATGGAGTCAGATATGTAGTTCTGCGAGTAAGATGGAGTCAGATATGTAGTTCTGAGAGTATGATGGAGTCAGATATGTAGTTCTGAGAGTATGATGGAGTCAGATATGTAGTTCTGAGAGTATGATGGAGTCAGATATGTAGTTCTGAGAGTATGATGGAGTCAGATTTGTAGTTCTGCGAGTAAGATGGAGTCAGATATGTAGTTCTGAGAGTATGATGGAGTCAGATATGTAGTTCTGAGAGTATGATGAGTCAGATATGTAGTTCTGAGAGTATGATGGAGTCAGATATGTAGTTCTGAGAGTATGATGGAGTCAGATATGTAGTTCTGCGAGTATGATGGAGTCAGATATGTAGTTCTGAGAGTATGATGGAGTCAGATATGTAGTTCTGAGAGTATGATGGAGTCAGATATGTAGTTCTGAGAGTATGATGGAGTCAGATATGTAGTTCTGAGAGTATGATGGAGTCAGATATGTAGTTCTGAGAGTATGATGGAGTCAGATATGTAGTTCTGCGAGTAAGATGGAGTCAGATATGTAGTTCTGAGAGTATGATGGAGTCAGATTTGTAGTTCTGCGAGTAAGATGGAGTCAGATATGTAGTTCTGAGAGTATGATGGAGTCAGATATGTAGTTCTGAGAGTATGATGGAGTCAGATATGTAGTTCTGCGAGTATGATGGAGTCAGATATGTAGTTCTGAGAGTATGATGGAGTCAGATATGTAGTTCTGAGAGTATGATGGAGTCAGATATGTAGTTCTGAGAGTATGATGGAGTCAGATGTATGTAGTTCTGAGAGTATGATGGAGTCAGATATGTAGTTCTGAAAGTATGATGGAGTCAGATATGTAGTTCTGCGAGTAAGATGGAGTCAGATATGTAGTTCTGAGAGTAAGATGGAGTCAGATATGTAGTTCTGAGAGTAAGATGGAGTCAGATATGTAGTTCTGAGAGTATGATGGAGTCAGATATGTAGTTCTGAGAGTATGATGGAGTCAGATATGTAGTTCTGAGAGTATGATGGAGTCAGATATGTAGTTCTGAGAGTATGATGGAGTCAGATATGTAGTTCTGCGAGTAAGATGGAGTCAGATATGTAGTTCTGAGAGTATGATGGAGTCAGATATGTAGTTCTGAGAGTATGATGGAGTCAGATATGTAGTTCTGAGAGTATGATGGAGTCAGATATGTAGTTCTGAGAGTATGATGGAGTCAGATATGTAGTTCTGAGAGTAAGATGGAGTCAGATATGTAGTTCTGAGAGTATGATGGAGTCAGATATGTAGTTCTGAGAGTATGATGGAGTCAGATATGTAGTTCTGAGAGTATGATGGAGTCAGATATGTAGTTCTGAGAGTATGATGGAGTCAGATATGTAGTTCTGAGAGTATGATGGAGTCAGATATGTAGTTCTGAGAGTATGATGGAGTCAGATATGTAGTTCTGAGAGTATGATGGAGTCAGATATGTAGTTCTGAGAGTATGATGGAGTCAGATATGTAGTTCTGAGAGTATGATGGAGTCAGATATGTAGTTCTGAGAGTATGATGGAGTCAGATATGTAGTTCTGCGAGTAAGATGGAGTCAGATATGTAGTTCTGAGAGTAAGATGGAGTCAGATATGTAGTTCTGAGAGTAAGATGGAGTCAGATATGTAGTTCTGAGAGTATGATGGAGTCAGATATGTAGTTCTGAGAGTATGATGGAGTCAGATATGTAGTTCTGAGAGTAAGATGGAGTCAGATATGTAGTTCTGAGAGTAAGATGGAGTCAGATATGTAGTTCTGAGAGTATGATGGAGTCAGATATGTAGTTCTGAGAGTAAGATGGAGTCAGATATGTAGTTCTGAGAGTATGATGGAGTCAGATATGTAGTTCTGAGAGGAATATGGAGTCAGGTATGTAGTTCTGAGAGTAAGAGGGAGTCAGGTATGTCGTTTTTGGTTCCCAGACCTTTCTACTTGACGTGCACTGACTTGGCCTGTGTTGCCATAGATATGACAGAGCCGTAGGGGTCAGGCGGTGGTCCTACCTGAGACATCCAGGAAGGTTCGGGCGTGCCCTGTCCCAGCGTTGCTGATGGCGATGCACTCGTAGAAGCCCTCATCCGTCAGAGTCACCTGGGCCAGCTCCCACAATGCATTGGCTGACTCCCTGCCAAAGGGACAGAGACACAAAACATTCACATACTGTACTGTGCCCTGATGTGATTTAAGATCTAGAACAGGGAGATATTAGAGTTTGGATGACGCGTGTAAAACTAGGAGCCCACTATCTAGCTAATAATATGATGCTTATTGAATGCCTTCAGACTGTATTGGAAACGCCATTCATTTCACATGCTTCCATTTATCCTCCCTCTCCTTCTCCCCTCCTCTCCTTCGTCTCCTTCGTCTCCCTCTCCCCTCCCCTCCCTCCCAAATACTGTCCTATATTACCTGAAGAGCTGATCGACACCCAGGCTTTTCCCCTCCCTGGTGAAGCGCAGGGTGAAGGGGAGGAGGCTGTCTACCTGGCAGGAGATGGTCCCTCTCTGCAGGTAGTACCCCGGGGTGGTGGGGGGCATCAGAACCTTAGGTGCATCTGGCAGGGGTTAGGGGTGGGACAGGGTAGGGCAAGAACGGACAGACATTGTTATTGTTAACATCGAGAACATGTAATAACATTGGGAACCCTAGTCTAAGACTATCCAGTGGGAAATATACAATTGAATTTATCGCTATCAAACTTTGTATTCATGGATGGAACTCTTCATTTGTATCAATTTGTAGTTGTAATTGTATTAAATATTTTCTTCTCTTCGCTAAAAATAATCACTAAGAAAACACTAAAATATCTGGGGGGAGGAGTCACTGGGGGGTGGGTGGGGTCACTGGCTGCCTCCCAAATTCCTTATATAGTGTACTACTTGACCAGAGCACTTTGCCACTGACAAAACCACTGTTAGTCCAGGTAACTGACCAGGAACAATACTGGAGAAGGACACACTGGAGACCCTCTGGAACAGGAAGCCGTCCTTGTCATAACCTGTGACCCGCAGGAAGAAGGCCTCTTTCGGCGGGACAAACTCTGTGATGTTCCAGATGGTTCCTGTCAGGGGACTTCCCGTCCCAGTGTTGGGATAGTACCGCACTGGGAGAGTCTTAATCACACCGCCTGTGATTGATACAAGCTCCAGCCTATCAGCTCGCGCCGGATGGGACAGCCCTGTGGTGTTCAGCAGGATGTAAGTGGCGATACCTGGAGAGGGAGGGAGGGAGGTTAGGATAGAGGGAGGGAGGTAGGGAGGGAGGGGGATGGGGGAGAAAGGGGGAGGTTAGGAGACGACAATAAGAGGATGATAAGAATAGTGTCAAATTAGTCAGATTCATAAATCTCCAAATCATTTGAAAAAACTAATACCAAATATCCTTGAAACTTAAACATGACATTAAGCTAAGGTAAAGCTCACAAAAGATAGCTATTTTTCCAAAAGGTAACATCCCACCATTTCCAGTCAAACTAAAGGAGCAGGTGTGTGATGGTACAATGTGGGTCACGTGACCTTACTGACCTTGAACTGGCCGGCTGGAGGTCATCTTGAAGTCCAGAGTTGGCTTCCTGGAAAATCCGGCCCGGAAGTCGATGGTGCTGACTCCTGAGATCCGGACTGAGTGTCTGCCCTCGCTAGACGTCTAGAGAGTAGGGAAATAGGTCAAAGGTTAGAATCATCTTAGGTCAGATTAGATTCTATTAGAGCAGTAGGGTACTGCAGTGGGGTCGCTAAAATCTCTATATACACCATACCGTTCAAAGGTTTGGGGTCACATAATTAAAACATTTTTTTTTAATTAAACTTAGAAATATCATTGTTTTTGAAAGAAAATCAAATGTTTTGTCCATTAAAATAACATTAAATTGATCAGAAATACAGTGCAGACATTGTTAATGTTGTAAATGACTATTGTAGCTGGAATGGAATGTCTAATGGAATATCTACATAGGTGTACAGAGGCCCATTATCAGCAAACATCACTCCTGTGTTCCAATGGCACATTTTTATTTTATTTAACTAGGCAAGTCAATTAAGAACAAATTCCTATTTTCAATGACGGCCTAGGAACAGTGAGTTAACTGACTTGTTCGGGGGCAGAACGACAGATGTTTACCTTGTCTCCTCAGGGATTCGATCTTGTAACCGTTCGGTTTCTAGTCCAACACTCTAACCATTAGGTTACCAGCCACCCCTTCAGCCTATCGACGTTTTGTTAGCTAATCCAAGTTTATAATTTTAAAAGGATAATTGATTATTAGAAAACCCTTTTGCAATTATGTTAGCACAGCTGAAAACTGTTGTTCTGATTAAAGAAGCAATAAAAGTGGCCTTCTTTAGATGAGTTGAGTATCTGGAGCATCAGCATTTGTGGGTTCGATTACAGGCTCAAAATGACCAGAAAAAATAACTTTCTTCTGAAACTCGTCAGTCTATTCTTGTTCTGAGAAATGAAGGCTATTCCATGCAAGAAATTGCCAAGAAACTGAAGATCTCGTACAACGCTGTGCACTTCTCCCTTCACAGAACAGTTCAAACTGGCGCTAACCACAATTGAATGAGGAGTGGGAGGCCCCGGTGCACAATTGAGTAAGAGGACAAGTACATTAGAGTGTCTAGTTTGAGAAACAGACACATTAAAGTCCTCAACTGGCAGCTTCATTAAATAGTACCAGCAAAACACCAGTCTCAACGTCAACAGTGAAGAGGTGACTCCGGGATGCTGTCCTTCTAGACAGAGTTGCAAAGAAAAAGCCATATCTCAGACTGGCCAATAAAAAGAAAAGATTAAGATGGGCAAAAGAACACAGACACTGGACAGAGGAAGATTGGAAAAAAGTGTTATGGACAGACAAATCTAAGTTTGAGGTGTTCGAATCACAAAGAAGAACAAAATTGTAGACCTGCACCAGGCTGGGAAGACTGAATCTGCAATAGGTAAGCAGCTTGGTTTGAATAAATCAACTGTGGGAGCAATTATTAGGAAATGGAAGACATACAAGACCACTGATAATCTCCCTCGATCTGGGGCTCCGCGCAAGATCTCACCCCGTGGGGTCAAAATGATCACAAGAACGGTGAGCAAAAATCCCAGAACCACACGGGGGGACCTAGTAAATGACCTGCAGAGAGCTGGGACCAAAGTAACAAAGCCTACCATCAGCAAGGGCATTGAAGATGAAACGTGGCTGGGTCTTTCAGCATGACAATGATTCCCAAACACACCTCCCGGGCAACGAAGGAGTGGCTTCGTAAGAAGCATTTCAAGGTCCTGGAGTGGCCTAGCCAGTCTCCAGATCTCAACCCCATAGAAAATCTTTGGAGAGAGTTGAAAGTCCGTGTTGCCCCACAACAGCCCCAAAACATCACTGCTCTAGAGGAGATCTGCATGGAGGAATGGGCCAAAATACCAGCAACAGTGTGTGAAAACCTTGTGAAGACTTACAGAAAACGTTTGACCTCTGTCATTGCCAACAAAGGGTATATAACAAAGTATTGAGATAAACTTTTGTTATTGACCAAATACTTATTTTCCACCATAATTTGCAAATAAATTCATTAAAAATCCTACAACGTGATTTTCTGGATTTTTTTTCTCATTTTGTCTGTCATAGTTGAAGTGTACCTATGATGAAAATGACAGGCCTCTCTCATCTTTTTAAGTGGGAAAACTTGCACAATTGGTGGCTGACTAAATACTTTTTTGCCCCACTGTAGGCTCTATTATCTCCATTGTAACAGGTCTTTTTAAGAGTCATTCTCCCAGTTATGACCCCATCTTCTGCCCACTAAGCCCTGCTGTGGTTCTGCCCAGTGTGTCGCTCTACAGCCACTATTAGGCCACTTTAACAGTCACTACGGGGATTGTGCTTTAAGGCATTTGCACCTGAATGGTGAAGACATTTGCCAGACTTGTACCTGCTCTCAATATCCTTTGGTTTGGTTGGAGTGAGAGGAAGATGTATTGATGCATTGATATTCATCATCTTCTTGAAAGAGTAGTCAAGTCCTTTTCTTAATGGTTAGACAGTATATCAGTATATCTCTTTCTATAAGACTTGTCATTGTTACTGATACTGACTCGACTACAGTGAACTCTTTTGATTGTAAAGGTGAGGATTTTCCCTGTTTCACCAACCTTTATTTCAATGTAATGACTAAGTGTTTATTTGAGGCCTGCTTCAAAGAGCTGCAGTATAATGAAGAGCCCATAACGCCAGCTCATCTTCTCCCTGATTATAGTACTCATGTTTGTCAAATTAAAGCACCACTGACTGACTGACAGACAAACTGAAAGATCAAGTTGTTGGGGAATTGTAGATGTTGCTATAAATCATCATAGGCATTTTTCAATGTCAGGGCTTGACAGACTGATACTCTTTCTCCCACTTCAGTCACTGTAAATGTCTTGTTTATACAAGTGGAAATGGCTGCCATACTTCCCTCCGTAGTCATAGTTCGCTCCAAGATCAACGTGGGGAACTCTGCTTTACACAAATTGGCTGAAAATACAAAGTTATTATTTTGATCCTCGGATGTTACCCAAAGTACACAGTCTTGTTGGAAAATGGTGTTCAATTTGATGTAAATGCTTTAGCTTCTCTTGAATTGGAGACATGATCATAATCATTCTGGCACAGCCATCTTGGATCCACCATACCGGCACAGCCATCTTGGATCCACCATACCGGCACAGCCATCTTGGATCCACCGTACCGGCACAGCCATCTTGGATCCACCGTACCGGCACAGCCATCTTGGATCCACCATACCGGCACAGCCATCTTGGATCCACCATACCGGCACAGCCATTCTAAGCTTATCACATTGTTATGTTTTAACTTTAGAAACGGTCATAAAATATTTGAATAACTGTGGTGATGGCTTAAGCAGACCAAGTTTAGAGACATAATCATGAAACCCTGCTCCTAACCAGTGTTTAGTGACATCATCATGAAACCCTGCTCCTAACCAGTGTTTAGTGACATCATCATGACACCCTGCTCCTAACCAGTGTTTAGTGACATCATCATGAATTCCTGCTCTTAACCAGTGTTTAGTGACATCATCATGACACCCTGCTCCTAACCAGTGTTTAGTGACATCATCATGAAACCCTGCTCCTAACCAGTGTTTGTGACATCATCATGAAACCCTGCTCCTAACCAGTGTTTAGTGACATCATCATGAAACCCTGCTCCTAACCAGTGTTTAGTGACATCATCATGAAACCCTGCTCCTAACCAGTGTTTAGTGACATCATCATGAAACCCTGCTCCTAACCAGTGTTTAGTGACATCATCATGAAACCCTGCTCCTAACCAGTGTTTAGTGACATCATCATGAAACCCTGCTCCTAACCAGTGTTTAGTGACATCATCATGAAACCCTGCTCCTAACCAGTGTTTAGTGACATCATCGTGACACCCTGTTCCTAACCAGTGTTTAGTGACATCATCATGAAACCCTGCTTTTTATCAACTCTATTGTGATGGATTCTAAACTTGTCTTGACACAAACCACTGTATACAGTAGGTTTAGGATACAGATGCAGACATTGTCATTATGTGTGATCCCACATCACAAACAACACTCCAATACAGTGGTATTCAAACTCTTTAAGCGGGGACCCATTTTTTTGCCAGAATTTCAGGGGACACCATTTTTTCCCATAATAATCTATTGCAACCACACTACAAATCTAATGACACAACCTTAAAATCTGTACATTTAGATATTAACATAAAAAATAACCTTCAATTCATTGCATTTTCATCTCTTATCAACTAATATTTTTCAAATACGTTTGTATATTGTCCCATCTTAATATCCCCCCCCCCAAAAAAAGACATATATATACAGTGGGGGAAAAAGTATTTAGTCAGCCACCAATTGTGCAAGTTCTCCCACTTAAAAAGATGAGAGAGGCCTGTAATTTTCATCATAGGTACACTTCAACTATGACAGACAAAATGGAAAAAAAATCCAGAAAATCACATTGTAGGATTTTTTATGAATTCATTTGCAAATTATGGTGGAAAATAAGTATTTGGTCAATAACAAAAGTTTATCTCAATACTTTGTTATATACCCTTTGTTGGCAATGACAGAGGTCAAACGTTTTCTGTAAGTCTTCACAAGGTTTTCACACACTGTTGCTGGTATTTTGGCCCATTCCTCCATGCAGATCTCCTCTAGAGCAGTGATGTTTTGGGGCTGTTGCGGGGCAACACAGACTTTCAACTCCCTCCAAAGATTTTCTATGGGGTTGAGATCTGGAGACTGTAGACCACTTCAGGACCTTGAAATGCTTCTTACGAAGCCACTCCTTCGTTACCCGGGCGGTGTGTTTGGGATCATTGTCATGCTGAAAGACCCAGCCACGTTTCATCTTCAATGCCCTTGCTGATGGAAGGAGGTTTTCACTCAAAATCTCACGATAATATGGCCCCATTCATTCTTTCCTTTACAGTAGGTATGGTGTTCTTTGGATGCAACTCAGCATTCTTTGTCCTCCAAACACGACGAGTTGAGTTTTTACCAAAAAGTTCTATTTTGGTTTCATCTGACCATATGACATTCTCCCAATCTTCTTCTGGATTATACAAATGCTCACTAGCAAACTTCGGACGGGCCTGGACATGTACTGACTTAAGCAGGGGGACACGTCTGGCACTGCAGGATTTGAGTCCCTGGCGGCGTAGTGTGTAGGCTTTATTACTTTGGTCCCAGCTCTCTGCAGGTCATTCACTAGGTGGTTCTGGGATTTTTGCTCACCGTTATTGTGATCATTTTGACCCCACGGGGTGAGATCTTGCGTGGAGCCCCAGATCGAGGGAGATTATCAGTGGTCTTGTATGTCTTCCATTTCCTAATAATTGCTCCCACAGTTGAAAAGGACCAAGCGGCGTGGTGACAGGCAGCGGCAGCAGGAGCAAAGAAGTCTGGATTATACGACTTGGGAGGAAATAGACAGGTGGGCGGTCGACCCAGGGAGAGTGCCGGAGCCCGCCTGGGATTCGCTGGAGCAGTGCGAAGAGGGTTATAGGAGAATGGAGTTGGAGAGACGAACACGGCGGCGCGGATGGAAGCCCGAGAGTCAGCCCCAAACAAAAAATTATTGGAGGGGGCACAGGGAGAGTGTGGCAGAGTCAGGAGTCAGACCTGAGCCAACTCCCCCTGTTTATCGTAAGGAGCCAATGAGGAAACCAGGACCAGAGCCGGTGTTGGAGGTGAGTGAAGCAGAGACTGTGAAGGAGTTCATGGGGAAATTGGAGGAGAGAGTTATGAGGGAGTTGCTGTGTCTGTATATGAGGCACGGAATTAGCCCGACGGAGCGTGTCGGGGATTTGATGACACCTGGGTCAGCTCTCCATACTCGTCCTGAGGTGCGTGCTAGTCGGCTGGTGAAGATAGTGCCAGCCTCACGCATCAGGCCTCCTGTGCACCTCCCTAGCCTTGCACGTCCTGTGCCAGCTCAGCCGTGGCGGGCGTGGTACTGGTCAGGCACCGTGTTATGCGGTGGAACGCACGGTGTCCCCAGTACGCGTGCTTAGCCCGGGACGCTACATCTCAGCTCCTCACATCTGCCGGGCTAGGGTGAAGATCCAGCCAGGGAGGTTGGTGCCAGCCCTGCTCTCAAGATCTCCAGTACGCCTTCACGGTCCGGTCCATCCAGTGCCACCTCCACACACCAGCCCTCCGGTGGCAGCTCCCCACACCAGGCTTCCTGTGCGTGTCCTCGGCCCAGTACCACCAGTGCCAGCACCAAGCATCAGGCCTACAGTGCAACTCGCCTGTCCAGCGCTGTCGGAGCCTTCCTCCTCTCCAGCGCTGCCGGAGTCTCCCACCTGTCCAGCGCTGTCAGAGCCTTCCTCCTCTACAGCGCTGCCGGAGTCTCCCGCCTGTCTGCAAGGAGCCGCCAGAGCTGCCAGTCTGCAAGGAGCCGCCAGAGCTGCCAGTCTGCATGGAGCAGCCAGAGCCACCAGTCAGCATGGATCAGCCAGAGCCGCCAGTCAGCATGGATCAGCCAGAGCCGCCAGTCAGCATGGATCAGCCAGAGCCGCCAGTCTGCATGGAGCAGCCAGAGCCCCCAGTCAGCATGGAGCAGCCAGAGCCGCCAGTCTGCCAGGATCCGCCAGTCAGCCAGGATCTTCCAGATCCGCCATTCAGCCAGGATCCGCCATTCAGCCAGGATCCGCCAGTCAGCCAGGATCTGCCAGAGCCGCCAGTCAGCCAGGATCTGCCGGAACCACCAGTCAGCCAGGATCTGCCAGGACCACCAGCCAGCCAGGATCTGCCAGAGCCATCAACCTGCCTGAGCCCCTCAGTCCCGAGCTACCCCTCAGTCCCGAGCTATCCCTCAGTCCCGAGCTACCCCTCAGTCCCGAGCTATCCCTCAGTCCCGAGCTACCTCAGTCCCGAGCTGTCCCTCAGTCCGGAGCTGCCCCTCAGTCCAGTAGGGCCCTTGGTTAGGGTTACTAGGCCTAGTTGTGCAGGGTCGCATATCTAACACAATGCAAGTGGACTAAGACTTTGTTGGAGTGGGGTCCACGTCCCGCGCCGGAGCCACCACCGTGGACAGACGCCCACCCGGACCCTCCCCTATGGGTTTAGGTGTGCAGCCGGGAGTCCGCACCTTGGGGGGGAGGTTCTGTCACGCCCTGGTCTTAGTATTTTGTGTTTTCTTTATTATTTTGGTCAGGCCAGGGTGTGACATGGGTTTATTATGTGGTGTGTTTTGTCTTGGGGTTTTTGTAGGTATTGGGATTGTGGTATAGTGGGGTTGTCTAGAAAATTCTATGGTTGCCTGGATGGTTCTCAATCAGAGGCGGGTGTTTATCGTTGTCTCTGATTGGGAACCATATTTAGGCAGCCATATTCTTTGAGTGTTTCGTGGGTGATTGTTCCTGTCTCAGTGTTTGTTTGCACCAGAATAGGCTGGTTTTCACGTTACGTTCCTTGTTTTATATTGGTCGTGTTTATCTTTTATTAAAGATTAATCAAAATAACCACGCTGCATTTAGGTCCGCCTCTCCTTCAATGGAAGAAAACCGTAACATACAGGCCTCTCTCATCTTTTTAAGTGGGAGAACTTGCACAATTGCTGGCTGACTAAATACTTTTTTGCCCCACTGTATATATAAGTATTTTTTGGGGGGGGGGGCAAAATATTAAGAGTACAGATTATTGTATGGGACAATATACAAACGTATTTGAAAAATATTATTTGATAAGAGATGAAAATGCACAGTGTACAGATTTTAAGGTTGTGTCATTAGATTTGTAGTGTGGTCGCAATAGATTATTATGGGAAAAAATTGTGTCCCCTGAAATTCTGGCAAAAAATTTGGGTCCCCTCTTAAAGAGTTTGAATACCACTGTATTGGAGTGTTGTTTGTGATGTGGGATCACACATAATGACAATGTCAATGTCTGCTTAAGCCATCACCTCAGTTATTCAAATATTTTATGACCATTTCTAAAGTTAAAACATAACAATGTGATAAGCTTAGAATGGCTGTGCCGGTATGGTGGATCCAAGATGGCTGTGCCGGTATGGTGGATCCAAGATGGTGGTGCCAGTATGGTGGATCCAAGATGGCTGTGCCGGTATGGTGGATCCAAGATGGCTGTGCCAGTATGGTGGATCCAAGATGGCTGTGCCAGTATGGTGGATCCAAGATGGCTGTGCTGGTATGGTGGATCCAAGATGGCTGTGCCGGTATGGTTGATCCAAGATGGCTGTGCCGGTATGGTGGATCCAAGACGGCTGTGCAGGTATGGTGGATCCAAGATGGCTGTGCCGGTATGGTTGATCCAAGATGGCTGTGCCGGTATGGTGGATCCAAGATGGCTGTGCCGGTATGGTTGATCCAAGATGGCTGTGCCGGTATGGTGGATCCAAGATGGCTGTGCAGGTATGGTGGATCCAAGATGGCTGTGCCGGTATGGTGGATCCAAGATGGCTGTGCCGGTATGGTGGATCCAAGATGGCTGTGCCAGAATGATTATGATCATGTCTCCAATTCAAGAGAAGCCAAAGCATTTACATCAAATTGAACACCATTTTCCAACAAGACTGTGTACTTTGGGCAACATCCGAGGATCAAAATAATAATACTTTGTATTTTCAGCCAATTTGTGTAAAGCAGAGTTCCCCAAGTTGATCTTGGAGCGAACTATGACTACGGAGGGAAGTATGGCAGCCATTTCCACTTGTATAAACAAGACATTTACAGTGACTGAAGTGGGAGAAAGAGTATCAGTCTGTCAAGCCCTGACATTGAAAAATGCCTATGATGATTTATAGCAACATCTACAATTCCCCAACAACTTGATCTTTCAGTTTGTCTGTCAGTCAGTCAGTGGTGCTTTAATTTGACAAACATGAGTACTATAATCAGGGAGAAGATGAGCTGGCGTTATGGGCTCTTCATTATACTGCAGCTCTTTGAAGCAGGCCTCAAATAAACACTTAGTCATTACATTGAAATAAAGGTTGGTGAAACAGGGAAAATCCTCACCTTTACAATCAAAAGAGTTCACTGTAGTCGAGTCAGTATCAGTAACAATGACAAGTCTTATAGAAAGAGATATACTGATATACTGTCTAACCATTAAGAAAAGGACTTGACTACTCTTTCAAGAAGATGATGAATATCAATGCATCAATACATCTTCCTCTCACTCCAACCAAACCAAAGGATATTGAGAGCAGGTACAAGTCTGGCAAATGTCTTCACCATTCAGGTGCCATTTAATGGAGTGTGTGTGTGGCAATATCCAGCTCAATGGGGAATGTCACAAAGCAAATGCCTTAAAGCACAATCCCCGTAGTGACTGTTAAAGTGGCCTAATAGTGGCTGTAGATCAACACACTGGGCAGAGCCACAGCAGGGCTTAGTGGACAGACGATGGGGTTTATAACTGGGAGAATGACTCTTAAAAAGACCTGTTTCAACGGAGATAATAGAGCCTACAGTGGAGCAAAAAAGTATTTAGTCAGCCACCAATTGTGCAAGTTCTTCCACTTAAAAAGATGAGGCCTGTAATTTTCATCATAGGTACACTTCAACTATGACAGACAAAATGAGAAAAAAGATCCAGAAAATCACATTGTAGGATTGTTAATGAATTTATTAGCAAATTATGATGGAAGTAAGTATTTGGTCACCTTCAAACAAGCAAGATTTCTGGCTCTCACAGACCTGTAACCTCCTCCACAACCTCAAACAGTCTTTAAGAGGCTCCTCTGTCCTCCACTCGTTACCTGTATTAATGGCACCTGTTTGAACTTGTTATCAGTATAAAAGACACCTGTCCACAACCTCAAACAGTCACACTCCAAACTCCACTATGGCCAAGACTAAAGAGCTGTCAAAGGACACCAGAAACAAAATTGTAGACCTGCACCAGGCTGGGAAGACTGAATCTGCAATAGGTAAGCAGCTTGGTTTGAAGAAATCAACTGTGGGAGCAATTATTAGGAAATGGAAGACATACAAGACCACTGATAATCTCCCTCAATCTGGGGCTCCACGCAAGATCTCACTCCATGGGGTCAAAATGATCACAAGAACGGTGAGCAAAAATCCCAGAACCACACGGGGGGACCTAGTGAATGACCTGCAGAGAGCTGGGACCAAAGTAACAAAGCCTACACACTACGTCGCCAGGGACTCATATCCTGCATTGCCAGACGTGTCCCCCTGCTTAAGCCAGTACATGTCCAGGCCCGTCTGAAGTTTGCTAGAGAGCATTTGGATGATCCAGACGAAGATTGGGAGAATGTCATATGGTCAAATGAAACCAAAATATAACTTTTTGGTAAAAACTCAACTCAACTCCTTATTAAGGGTTGTCCCTTGGATTGCCTGAATTAAGGTGAATACTGTAATAACTATCCTGTTAGCAACCAGTGTCAGGGTGGGTCCACCAGAGAGAAAGACAAAGGACTCAGGTTAATTATGTGTTTTTAAGTGCCTTCCACTGGCTTGGTTGGAGGCTGATCTTCACACCTTCAGTTGGTCAGCAGCACCAGACACAGACTCTCATCAGCTATGAATCCAACCCTGATCTGAAAACATCCCCAGTACTCTCAGAGGGACATCTTGAAACACTGATCCGGCGTCAAACGGAAAAACATTCTTCCTTCTCTTTTTTTCCTCCTCTTTGTCTTCTTTGGCAAGAGAAGTCCCGTCCCGGAGTCACTTAAAGATACAGTCTTGCTGCTGTCCCCTGCTTCTTTTCCAAATCAATGTGTTCTCTGAGCTCCAGGAGGACCGGTGCTGCTGCCGTCTCCAGAGCACAGAGAGATGGAACGGGACAGGCAGCCTGCCACTGCAGCTTTCCCTCTGGGTTGTTCGCATACTTTTCAAGTTACAACCTTCCTGAACTATTATCATGGGCCATAAAACACCACGCAGTATGAAGCCAAGACGTGCTCATTGCTAAGGAGACCAACCTGGTGTATCCCTGGGAGAGGAAAGCACACGCACACACACGCACACACACGCACACACACACTCTCTCCTGGAACAAATATCTAAGTGAGTGCCTGGATATCCAAGGAGGAACAGGGGGCATGTTGTGATGGAGGGGGACAGGTTGTGATGGAGAGGGACAGGTTGTGATGGAGAGGGACAGGTTGTGATGGAGGGGGACAGGTTATGATGGATGGGGGGTGATGTGAACCAGCAACCAATTAAAGACAGATTAAAAAGGATCAAACTCTTTCACACACAATCTATGCCAAGGTGTCATGGTCCATTACCATGACTGAACCACACAGCATGGCACAAGCATAGAAATCCCCTCAAAACTATTCACCTAAACCCATTGGATGGCCTGGGAAACACTGTTTTAGTATGTGTGCAGTACGGAAAAGGTTCACGTTCTTTCACGGGAACCAGTGTGGGGGGAGGGGGACAGGTTGTGATGGAGGGGGACAAAAGGATCAAACTCTTTCACACAGGGGGACAGGTTGTGAATCTATGGGGGGATGGACTCTGTGTGTGGGGGAGGGGACATGTTGTGATGGGGGAACTCTGTGTGTGGGGGGACAGGTTGTGATGGAGGGAACTCTGTGTGTGGGGGGGGACAGGTTGTGATGGAGGGGGACAGGTTGTGTCATGGTCCATTACCATGACTGGGGGGACAGGTTGTGATGGGGTGGGGGGACAGGTTGTGATGGGGACTCTGTGTGTGGGGGAGGGGACATGGTTGTGATAGAAATCCCCTCAAAACTATTCACCTAAACCCTGTGTGTGGGGGGGGGACCTGGGAAACACTGTTTTAGTATGTGTGCTGTGTGTGGGGGACAGGTTGTGATGGAGGGGGACAGGTTCACGTTCTTTGTGGGGGGGGAACTCTGAGGGGAACTCTGTGTGTGGGGGAGGGGGACAGGTTGTGATGGGACTCTGTGTGTGGGGGGACAGGTTGTGATGGAGGGGACAGGTTGTGATGGAGGGGGACAGGTTGTGATGGAGGGGGACAGGTGGGGGAGGGGGACAGGTTGTGGGAGGGGGGATGGGACTCTGTGTGGGGAGGGGGACAGGTTGTGATGGAGGGGAACTCTGTGTGTGGGGGGAGGGGACAGGTTGTGATGGAGGGGAACTCTGTGTGTGGGGGAGGGGGAGGGGTTGGATGGATGGAGGAACTCTGTGTGTGGGGGAGGGGGACAGGTTGTGATGGAGGGGAACTCTGTGTGTGGGGGAGGGGGACAGGTTGTGATGGAGGGGAACTCTGTGTGTGGGGGAGGGGGACAGGTGTGTGGAGGGGATGGAGGGGGACAGGTTGTGATGGAGGGGAACTCTGTGTGTGGGGGAGGGGGACAGGTTGTGATGGAGGGGAACTCTGTGTGATGGGGGAACTCTGTGTGTGGGGGGGGGACAGGTTATGATGGAGGGGAACTCTGTGTGTGTGTGATGGGGGAGGGGACAGGTTGTGATGGAGGGGAACTCTGTGTGTGGGGGGAGGGACAGGGGGGAGGGGGACAGGTTGTGATGGAGGGGAACTCTGTGTGTGATGGACTCTGTGTGTGGGGGAACTCTGTGTGTGGGGGAGGGGGACAGGTTGATGATGGGGAGGGGGACAGGTTGTGATGGAGGGGAACTCTGTGTGTGGGGGAGGGGGACAGGTTGTGATGGAGGGGAACTCTGTGTGTGGGGGAGGGGGACTCTGTGTGTGGGGGGGGGGACAGGTTGTTATGGAGGGGAACTCTGTGGGTGGGGGAGGGGGACTCTGTGTGTGGGGGAGGGGGAACCATCTAGCAACTAAAGTTAGTGTCCAATGTTTCCAGATGATTTCTATTAAATGTGACTACAATAATGAATAACAATATGAATGAAATAGTTTTCCTTCCAAACCATGGTAATTAAGTATGTTAAAAAGCTGCTTTTCTGTGTTGGAATGGTGTGGGCGTACCACAACAACAGAATGGTGTGGGGGTACCACAACAACAGAATGGTGTGGACGTACCACAACAACAGAATGGTGTGGGCGTACCACAACAACAGAATGGTGTGGACGTACCACAACAACAGAATGGTGTGGGCGTACCACAACAACAGAATGGTGTGGGCGTACCACAACAACAGAATGGTGTGGGCGTACCACAACAACAGAATGGTGTGGACGTACCACAACAACAGAATGGTGTGGGCGTACCACAACAACAGAATGGTGTGGGCGTACCACAACAACAGAATGGTGTGGGCGTACCACAACAACAGAATGGTGTGGGCGTACCACAACAACAGAATGGTGTGGACGTACCACAACAACAGAATGGTGTGGGCGTACCCCAACAACAGAATGGTGTGGGCGTACCACAACAACAGAATGGTGTGGGCGTACCACAACAACAGAATGGTGTGGGCGTACCACAACAACAGAATGGTGTGGGCGTACCACAACAACAGAATGGTGTGGGCGTACCACAACAACAGAATGGTGTGGGCGTACCACAACAACAGAATGGTGTGGACGTACCACAACAACAGAATGGTGTGGGCGTACCACAACAACAG
This sequence comes from Oncorhynchus keta, assembly GCF_023373465.1. NCBI lineage: Eukaryota > Metazoa > Chordata > Actinopteri > Salmoniformes > Salmonidae > Oncorhynchus > Oncorhynchus keta. The sequence goes on along the minus strand of NC_068421.1, from coordinate 87,143,130 downwards.
AATGGTGTGGGCGTACCACAACAACAGAATGATGTGGGCGTACACACACAGAATGGTGTGGACGTACCACAACAACAGAATGGTGTGGGCGTACCACAACAACAGAATGGTGTGGGCGTACCACAACAACAGAATGGTGTGGGCGTACCACAACAACAGAATGGTGTGGGCTTACCACAACAACAGAATGGTGTGGGCATAACACAACAACAGAATGGTGTGGACGTAACATTGAGTACAGGCAACAGCCCTAGGTAGCAGTGGCTAAACATAGCCATTTCACTGCTCTGTCTGTAAGGGTTAAGTGAGACAGCTCAGCATGATATTAACCTCTGGAAGACACAGCCGGTCAGAGAACGGAACAGATACCCCTAGAGATACATCCACCTCTAGTGAGTCAACCACAACACAGTCAGACTAGTCCACTGGTTCAACCTCTAGTCAACCACAATACAGTCAGACTAGTCCACTGGTTCAACCTCTAGTCAACCACAGTCAGACTAGTCCACTGGTTCAACCTCTAGTCAACCACAATACAGTCACACTAGTCCACTGGTTCAACCTCTAGTCAACCACAACACAGTCAGACTAGTCCACTGGTTCAACCTCTAGTCAACCACAACACAGTCAGACTAGTCCACTGGTTCAACCTCTAGTCAACCACAACACAGTCAGACTAGTCCACTGGTTCAACCTCTAGTCAACCACAACACAGTCAGACTAGTCCACTGGTTCAACCTCTAGTCAACCACAATACAATCAGACTAGTCCACTGGTTCAACCTCTAGTCAACCACAATACAGTCAGACTAGTCCACTGGTTCAACCTCTAGTCAACCACAACACAGTCACACTAGTCCACTGGTTCAACCTCTAGTCAACCACAATACAGTCACACTAGTCCACTGGTTCAACCTCTAGTCAACCACAATACAGTCAGACTAGTCCACTGGTTCAACCTCTCGTCAACCACAACACAGTCAGACTAGTCCACTGGTTCAACCTCTAGTCAACCACAACACAGTCAGACTAGTCCACTGGTTCAACCTCTAGTCAACCACAACACAGACTGACTAGTCCACTGGTTCAACTTCTAGTCAACCACAATACAGTCAGACTAGTCCACTGGTTCAACTTCTAGTCAACCACAACACAGTCACACTAGTCCACTGGTTCAACTTCTAGTCAACCACAACACAGTCAGACTAGTCCACTGGTTCACCTTCTAGTCAACCACAACACAGTCAGACTAGTCCACTGGTTCAACTTCTAGTCAACCACAACACAGTCAGACTAGTCCACTGGTTCAACTTCTAGTCAACCACAATACAGTCACACTAGTCCACTGGTTCAACTTCTAGTCAACCACAACACAGTCAGACTAGTCCACTGGTTCAACTTCTAGTCAACCACAACACAGTCACACTAGTCCACTGGTTCAACCTCTAGTCAACCACAATACAGTCACACTAGTCCATTGGTTCAACCTCTAGTCAACCACAACACAGTCAGACTAGTCCACTGGTTCAACCTCTAGTCAACCACAATAGAGTCAGACTAGTCCACTGGTTCAACCTCTAGTCAACCACAATAGAGTCAGACTAGTCCACTGGTTCAACCTCTAGTCAACCACAATACAGTCAGACTAGTCCACTGGTTCAACCTCTAGTCAACCACAACACAGTCAGGCCAGTCCACTGGTTCAACCTCTAGTCAACCACAACACAGTCAGACTAGTCCACTGGTTCAACCTCTAGTCAACCACAATAGAGTCAGACTAGTCCACTGGTTCAACCTCTAGTCAACCACAACACAGTCACACTAGTCCACTGGTTCAACCTCTAGTCAACCACAACACAGTCAGACTAGTCCACTGGTTCAACCTCTAGTCAACCACAACACAGTCAGACTAGTCCACTGGTTCAACCTCTAGTCAACCACAATACAGTCAGACTAGTCCACTGGTTCAACCTCTAGTCAACCACAATACAGTCAGACTAGTCCACTGGTTCAACCTCTAGTCAACCACAACACAGTCAGACTAGTCCACTGGTTCAACCTCTAGTCAACCACAATACAGTCAGACTAGTCCACTGGTTCAACTTCTAGTCAACCACAACACAGTCAGACTAGACAACTGGTTCAACCTCTAGTCAACCACAAATCAGTCAGCCTAGTCCACTGGTTCAACCTCTAGTCAACCACAACACAGTCTAGTCCACTGGTTCAACCTCTAGTCAACCACAACACAGTCACACTAGTCCACTGGTTCAACTTCTAGTCAACCACAATACAGTCACACTAGTCCACTGGTTCAACCTCTAGTCAACCACAATACAGTCACACTAGTCCACTGGTTCAACCTCTAGTCAACCACAACACAGTCAGACTAGTCCACTGGTTCAACTTCTAGTCAACCACAACACAGTCACACTAGTCCACTGGTTCAACTTCTAGTCAACCACAACACAGTCACACTAGTCCACTGGTTCAACTTCTAGTCAACCACAATACAGTCACACTAGTCCACTGGTTCAACTTCTAGTCAACCACAACACAGTCAGACTAGTCCACTGGTTCAACTTCTAGTCAACCACAACACAGTCACACTAGTCCATTGGTTCAACACATAGTCAACCACAACACAGTCACACTAGTCCACTGGTTCAACTTCTAGTCAACCACAACACAGTCAGACTAGTCCACTGGTTCAACCTCTAGTCAACCACAATAGAGTCAGACTAGTCCACTGGTTCAACCTCTAGTCAACCACAATAGAGTCAGACTAGTCCACTGGTTCAACTTCTAGTCAACCACAACACAGTCACACTAGTCCACTGGTTCAACCTCTAGTCAACCACAACACAGTCAGGCCAGTCCACTGGTTCAACCTCTAGTCAACCACAACACAGTCAGACTAGTCCACTGGTTCCTCTAGTCAACCACAATAGAGTCAGACTAGTCCACTGGTTCAACCTCTAGTCAACCACAACACAGTCACACTAGTCCACTGGTTCAACCTCTAGTCAACCACAACACAGTCAGACTAGTCCACTGGTTCAACCTCTAGTCAACCACAACACAGTCAGACTAGTCCACTGGTTCCTCTAGTCAACCACAATACAATCAGACTAGTCCACTGGTTCAACCTCTAGTCAACCCAATACAGTCAGACTAGTCCACTGGTTCAACTCTCTAGTCAACCACACAGTCACACTAGTCCACTGGTTCCTCTAGTCAACCACAATACAGTCACACTCGTCCACTGGTTCAACCTCTGTCAACCACAACACAGTCAGACTAGACAACTGGTTCAACTGTGTCAACCACAAGTCAGGCTAGTCCACTGGTTCAACCTCTGTCAACCACAGTCAGTCTAGTCCACTGGTTCACCTCTAGTCAACCACAGTCACAGACTGACTAGTCCACTGGTTCAACTTCTAGTCAACCACAATACAGTCAGACTAGTCCACTGGTTCAACTTCTAGTCAACCACAATACAGTCACACTAGTCCACTGGTTCAACTCTAGTCAACCACAACACAGTCAGACTAGTCCACTGGTTCACCTTCTAGTCAACCACAACACAGTCAGACTAGTCCACTGGTTCACCTTCTAGTCAACCACAACACAGTCAGACTAGTCCACTGGTTCAACTTCTAGTCAACCACAATACAGTCACACTAGTCCACTGGTTCAACTTCTAGTCAACCACAACACAGTCAGACTAGTCCACTGGTTCAACTTCTAGTCAACCACAACACAGTCACACTAGTCCATTGGTTCAACACATAGTCAACCACAATACAGTCACACTAGTCCATTGGTTCAACACATAGTCAACCACAAATCAGTCAGCCTAGTCCACTGGTTCAACCTCTAGTCAACCACAATAGAGTCAGACTAGTCCACTGGTTCAACCTCTAGTCAACCACAATAGAGTCAGACTAGTCCACTGGTTCAACTCTAGTCAACCACAATACAGTCAGACTAGTCCACTGGTTCAACTCTAGTCAACCACAACACAGTCAGGCCAGTCCACTGGTTCAACCTCTAGTCAACCACAGTCAGACTAGTCCATTGGTTCAACCTCTAGTCAACCACAATACAGTCAGACTAGTCCACTGGTTCAACCTCAAGTCAACCACAGTCAGACTAGTCCATTGGTTCAACCTCTAGTCAACCACAGTCAGACTAGTCCATTGGTTCAACCTCAAGTCAACCACAGTCAGACCAGTCCACTGGTTCAACCTTTAGTCAACCACAGTCAGACTAGTCCACTGGTTCAACTTCTAGTCAACCACAGTCAGACTAGTCCATTGGTTCAACCTCTAGTCAACCACAATACAGTCAGACTAGTCCACTGGTTCAACTTCTAGTCAACCACAATCAGACTAGTCCACTGGTACAACCTCTAGTCAACCACAATCAGACTAGTCCACTGGTTCAACCTCTAGTCAACCACAATACAGTCAGACTAGTCCACTGGTTCAACCTCTAGTCAACCACAGTCAGACTAGTCCACTGGTACAACCTCTAGTCAACCACAATCAGACTAGTCCACTGGTTCAACCTCTGGTCAACCACAGTCAGACTAGTCCACTGGTTCAACCTCTAGTCAACCACAGTCAGACTAGTCCACTGGTTCAACCTCTAGTCAACCACAACACAGTCAGACTAGTCCACTGGTTCAACCTCTAGTCAACCACAATACAGTCAGACTAGTCCACTGGTTCAACCTCTAGTCAACCACAACACAGTCAGACTAGTCCATTGGTTCAACCTCTAGTCAACCACAATACAGTCAGACTAGTCCACTGGTTCAACCTCTAGTCAACCACAACACAGTCAGACTAGTCCACTGGTTCAACCTCTCGTCAACCACAACACAGACAGTCTAGTCCACTGGTTCAACACATTGTCAACCACAATACAGTCAGACTAGTCCACTGGTTCAACCTCTAGTCAACCACAACACAGTCAGACTAGTCCACTGGTTCAACCTCTAGTCAACCACAATACAGTCAGACTAGTCCACTGGTTCAACCTCTAGTCAACCACAACACAGTCAGACTAGTCCATTGGTTCAACACATTGTCAACCACAATACTGTCAGCCTAGTCCACTGGTTCAACCTCTAGTCAACCACAATACATTCAGACTAGTCCATTGGTTCAACACATTGTCAACCACAATACTGTCAGCCTAGTCCACTGGTTCAACCTCTAGTCAACCACAATACATTCAGACTAGTCCATTGGTTCAACTTCTGGTCAACCACAGTCAAGCTAGTCCACTGGCTCAACTTCTAGTCAACCACAGTCAGACTAGTCCACTAGTTCCTCTGTGTCAACCACAGTCAGACTAGTCCACTAGTTCCTCTGTGTCAACCACAGTCAGACTAGTCCACTAGTTCCTCTGTGTCAACCACAGTCAGGCTAGTCCACTGGTTCCACTATGTCAACCACAGTCAAGCTAGTCCACTGGTTCCACTATGTCAACCACAGTCAGACTAGTCCACTAGTTCCTCTGTGTCAACCACAGTCAGGCTAGTCCACTGGTTCCACTATGTCAACCACTGTCAAGCTAGTCCACTGGTTCCACTGTGTCAAACACAGTCAGGCTCGTCCACTGGTTCCACTATGTCAACCACAGTCAAGCTTGTCCACTGGTTCCTCTGTGTCAACCACAGTCAAGCTAGTCCACTAGTTCCTCTGTGTCAACCACAGTCAGGCTCGTCCACTGGTTCCACTATGTCAACCACAGTCAAGCTAGTCCACTGGTTCCTCTGTGTCAACCACAGTCAGGCTAGTCCACTAGTTCAACACATTGTCAACCACAATACAGTCAGACTAGTCCACTGGTTCAACCTCTAGTCAACCACAACACATTCAGACTAGTCCATTGGTTCAACACATTGTCAACCACAATACTGTCAGCCTAGTCCACTGGTTCAACCTCTAGTCAACCACAATACATTCAGACTAGTCCATTGGTTCAACACATTGTCAACCACGACTGTCAGCCTAGTCCACTGGTTAAATATCTAGTCAACCACAGTCAGACTTGTCCACTGGTTCAACTTCTAGTCAACCACAGTCAGACTAGTCCACTAGTTCCTCTGTGTCAACCACAGTCAGGCTAGTCCACTGGTTCCACTATGTCAACCACAGTCAAGCTAGTCCACTGGTTCCACTATGTCAACCACAGTCAGACTAGTCCACTAGTTCCTCTGTGTCAACCACAGTCAGGCTAGTCCACTGGTTCCTCTGTGTCAACCACAGTCAGGCTAGTCAACTAGTTCCTCTGTGTCAAACACAGTCAGACTAGTCCACTGGTTCCTCTGTGTCAACCACAGTCAAGCTAGTCCACTGGTTCCACTGTGTCAACCACAGTCAGGCTCGTCCACTAGTTCCTCTGTGTCAACCACAGTCAGGCTAGTCCACTAGTTCCTCTGTGTCAAACACAGTCAGACTAGTCCACTGGTTCCTCTGTGTCAACCACAGTCAAGCTAGTCCACTGGTTCCACTGTGTCAACCACAGTCAGGCTCGTCCACTAGTTCCTCTGTGTCAACCACAGTCAGGCTAGTCCACTGGTTCCACTATGTCAACCACAGTCAAGCTAGTCCACTGGTTCCACTGTGTCAAACACAGTCAGGTTCGTCCACTGGTTCCACTATGTCAACCACAGTCAAGCTTGTCCACTGGTTCCTCTGTGTCAACCACAGTCAGGCTAGTCCACTGGTTCCTCTATGTCAACCACAGTCAGACTAGTCCACTGGTTCCTCTGTGTCAACCACAGTCAAGCTAGTCCACTAGTTCCTCTGTGTCAACCACAGTCAGGCTCATCCACTGGTTCCACTATGTCAACCACAGTCAAGCTAGTCCACTGGTTCCTCTATGTCAACCACAGTCAAGCTAGTCCACTGGTTCCTCTATGTCAACCAAGGTCAAGCTAGTCCACTGGTTCTTCTGTGTCAACCACAGTCAGGCTAGTCCACTAGTTCCTCTATGTCAACCAAGGTCAAGCTAGTCCACTGGTTCCTCTGTGTCAACCACAGTCAGGCTAGTCCACTAGTTCCTCTGTGTCAACCACAGTCAAGCTAGTCCACTGGTTCCTCTATGTCAACCAAGGTCAAGCTAGTCCACTGGTTCTTCTGTGTCAACCACAGTCAGGCTAGTCCACTAGTTCCTCTATGTCAACCAAGGTCAAGCTAGTCCACTGGTTCCTCTGTGTCAACCACAGTCAGGCTAGTCCACTAGTTCCTCTGTGTCAACCAAGGTCAAGCTAGTCCACTGGTTCCACTATGTCAACCACAGTCAAGCTAGTCCACTGGTTCCTCTGTGTCAACCACAGTCAGGCTAGTCCACTAGTTCCTCTGTGTCAACCAAGGTCAAGCTAGTCCACTGGTTCCACTATGTCAACCACAGTCAGGCTAGTCCACTAGTTCCTCTGTGTCAACCACAGTCAGACTTGTCCACTGGTTCCACTATGTCAACCACAGTCAAGCTAGTCCACTGGTTCCTCTGTGTCCAACACAGTCAGACTAGTCCTTCCACAAGATTGCACACATACTTATCAGGTTTAAAGACTTACTCTGTGAACCAGAACATAAAATAACACTAGTATAGTAAAACAACAGTAGTGTGGCTCTGAGCAGGGAAGTATGAGGTCATGGTGGCTAGTGGACTGGGGCTTAATGGGAGTAGGGGAGGGAGGGGCCAGAAAACAGAGAGACATGACATGAAAGAGCCCGAGGAGTGATATGCAAGGACGCGGGGCGGTTCGGCCGGAGCCATTGCTGCGACAACCTCAGTTAATAACAACACTTGACAAGAACCAAAACTCTGAGGAACAAAAAAATATACCTCTTGAGACTTCAGCCTCAACTACAGCAGCCAGATCTACAGAGAAATTGGTCATCAATCTGTCCGGCACGCTGCTCAGACCGTACACCACCAGCTCACCCCACCCAACTAAACTCCCCCTCAGGAGGCTAGTCCACCCAGGGAGGAAGGACATCATCTTTCCTTTCATCCCTCTTTTTCATAAATCATCCCTGGCTACAAACACAGTACACAGAACACAGCAGTGGCAAGGACAGTAGCTAGGACAGTGACTAGAACATGTAGGACAGTGGCTAGAACATGTAGAACAGTGACTAGGACATGTAGGACAGTGGCTAGAACATGTAGGACAGTGACTAGAACATGTAGGACAGTGGCTAGAACATGTAGGACAGTGACTAGAACATGTAGAACAGTGACTAGGACATGTAGGACAGTGGCTAGAACATGTAGGACAGTGACTAGAACATGTAGGACAGTGGCTAGAACATGTAGGACAGTGACTAGAACATGTAGGACAGTGACTAGGACATGTAGGACAGTGACTAGGACATGTAGGACAGTGGCTAGAACATGTAGGACAGTGGCTAGGACATGTAGAACAGTGACTAGGACATGTAGGACAGTGACTAGGACATGTAGGACAGTGACTAGGACATGTAGGACAGTGGCTAGGACATGTAGGACAGTGGATAAGACATGTAGGACAGTGACTAGGACATGTAGGACAGTGACTAGGACATGTAGGACAGTGGCTAGAACATGTAGAACAGTGGCTAGGACATGTAGGACATTGACTAGGACATGTAGAACAGTGGCTAGGACATGTAGGACAGTGACTAGGACATGTAGGACAGTGACGAGGACATGTAGGACAGTGGATAAGACATGTAGGACAGTGACTAGGACATGTAGGACAGTGACTAGGACATGTAGGACACTGACTAGGACATGTAGGACAGTGGATAAGACATGTAGGACAGTGACTAGGACATGTAGGACAGTGACTAGGACATGTAGGACAGTGGCTAGAACATGTAGAACAGTGGCTAGGACATGTAGGACAGTGACTAGGACATGTAGAACAGTGGCTAGGACATGTAGGACAGTGACTAGGACATGTAGGACAGTGACTAGGACATGTAGGACAGTGACTAGGACATGTAGGACAGTGGATAAGACATGTAGGACAGTGACTAGGACATGTAGGACAGTGACTAGGACATGTAGAACAGTGGCTAGAACATGTAGAACAGTGGCTAGGACATGTAGGACAGTGGCTAGGACATGTAGGACAGTGGCTAGGACATGTAGGACAGTGGCTTGGACATGTAGGACAGTGGCTAGGACAGTGTCTTTGACATGTAGGACAGTGGCTAGAACATGTAGGACAGTGGCTAGGACATGAAGGATAGTGGCTAGGACATGTAGGACAGTGGCTAGGACATGTAGGACAGTGGCTAGGACATGTAGGACAGTGGCTAGGACATGTAGGACAGTGGCTAGGACATGTAGGACAGTGGCTTGGACAGTGGCTAGGACAGTGGCTAGGACATGTAGGACAGTGGCTTGGACATGTAGGATAGTGGCTAGGACATGTAGGACAGTAGCTTGGACATGTAGAACAGTGGCTAGGACAGTGGCTTGGACATGTAGGACAGTGGCTAGGACAGTGGATAGGACATGTAGAGCAGTGGCTAGGACAGTGGCTTGAGAATGTAGAACAGTGGCTAGGATATGTAGGACATTGACTAGGACATGTAGGACAGTGGCTCGGACATGTAGGACAGTGGCTAGGACATGTAGAACAGTGGCTAGGACATGTAGAACAGTGGCTAGGATATGTAGGACATTGGCTAGGACAGTGGCTAGGACATGGAAAGTGGCCCCACAGGGGCTTTCAGAGACTAAACAGCGCCCCTCACGCCCCCTCCTCATACGACAACAAATCACTCAGGTAAAAATGTGTCATTTCCTGTCTGACAGCGTTGACATTATGGGCACCCTGCTTTGCATCTGTTTGCGCTCACCTCACAGCAAGGGAGCAGAGCCCTGAAATACAGTTCCATTGGCCCTGGAACCCAACACAAAAACTGAACACTGGAAACCAACACTGAAACTGAACACTGAAACTGAACACTGGAACCCAACATTGAAACCCAACACAGGAACCCAACATTGAAACCCAACACTGGAACAGAACACTGGAACCCAACTCTAGAACTCAACACGAGAACCCAATTTTAGAACCCAACACTGAAACCCAACACTGAAACTGAACACTGGAACCCAACATTGAAAGCCAACACTGGAACAGAACACTGGAACCCAAATCTAGAACTCAACACTAGAACCCAATTCTAGAACCCAACACTGAAACCCAACACTGAAACTGAACACTGGAACCCAACATTGAAACCCAACACTGGAACAGAACACTGGAACCCAACTCTAGAACTCAACACTAGAACCCAATTCCAGAACCCAACACTGAAACCCAACACTGGAACTGAACACAGGAACTGAACACTGGGGGCCCTTAATACATGACATGGCATGTCACAAAACAAATCAGACCATGGCACATCAATCAGACCATCAGACCATCAGACCATCAGCCCATCAGACCATCAGCCCATCAGACCATCAGCCCATCAGCCCATCAGACCATCAGCCCATCAGACCATCAGCCCATCAGACCATTGCACATCAATCAGACCATCAGCCCATCAGCCCATCAGACCATCAGACCATCAGACCATCAGCCCATCAGACCATCAGCCCATCAGACCATCAGCCCATCAGCCCATCAGACCATCAGCCCATCAGACCATCAGACCATCAGACCATGGCACATCAATCAGACCATCAGACCATCAGACCATCAGACCATCAGACCATCAGCCCATCAGCCCATCAGACCATCAGACCATCAGACCATGGCACATCAATCAGACCATCAGCCCATCAGCCCATCAGCCCATCAGCTCATCAGACCATCAGCCCATCAGACCATCAGACCATGGCACATCAATCAGACCATCAGCCCATCAGACCATCAGACCATCAGACCATCAGACCATCAGACCATCAGACCGTCAGACCATCAGACCATCAGACCATCAGACCATCAGACCATCAGACCATGGCACATTGTTAAGACCATCAGACCATCAGCCCATCAGACCATCAGACCATCAGACCGTCAGACCATCAGACCATCAGACCATCAGACGACCATCAGACGACCATCAGCCCATCAGACCATCAGACCATCAGACCATCAGACCATCAGACCATCAGACCATCAGCCCATCAGACCATCAGACCATCAGACCATCAGACCGACCCAGACCATCAGACCATCAGACCATCAGACCATCAGACCATCAGCCCATCAGACCATCAGACCATGGCACATCAATCAGACCATCAGCCCATCAGCCCATCAGCCCATCAGCTCATCAGACCATCAGCCCATCAGACGATCAGACCGTCAGACCATCAGACCATCAGACCATCAGACCGTCAGACCATCAGACCATCAGACCATCAGACCATCAGACCATCAGACCATCAGACCATCAGACCATCAGACCATCAGCCCATCAGACCATCAGACCGTCAGACCATCAGACCATCAGACCATCAGACCGACCATCAGACCATCAGACCATCAGACCATGGCACATCAATCAGACCATCAGCCCATCAGCCCATCAGACCATCAGACCATCAGACCATCAGACCATCAGACCATCAGACCATCAGACCATCAGACGATCAGCCCATCAGACCATCAGACCATCAGACCGTCAGACCATCAGACCATCAGACCATCAGACCATCAGACCATCAGCCCATCAGACCATCAGACCATCAGACCATCAGCCCATCAGACCATCAGACCATCAGACCATCAGACCATCAGACCGTCAGACCATCAGACCATCAGACCATGGCACATCAATCAGACCATCAGACGATCAGCCCATCAGACCATCAGACCATCAGACCATGGCACATCAATCAGACCATCAGACGATCAGCCCATCAGACCATCAGACCGTCAGACCATCAGACCGCTACGGAGAGCCAACTCTGAAGAATAAAGAATGTCTTCTTCTCTATCATTCCAGTCTTACAGTAGGTCAGCAGACAGATGCTTCAACCGAAGCATGGCTTATCAATTACATCTGCACACCTTGATGTATTACTGTAGTAATTCAGGATAAGTGTCTTGCTCAAGGGACCAGCAGAAGTAGCGTAGAGCCTCCTGGGTGTGTGCTGATCGGTAGGCCATACTGCTGACCTATAAAAGTCATTTTTTTACAACTACTCCAGCTTACTTTAAGCGTGAGAGAGGAAATCCCTAAATATTTTGGACAAACATTTCCGTGTGAGGAATGAGGAATTTATTGTTTACCTTAATGGACCACATTCCAGGCTCCGGATCCTTGATGTTGACGACTCTGGCAGAGTTAGGAATGTGCAGGAGTTCCGTCAGACCATCGCTCTTCCCGACGAGCTTCCCTGTTTGGAAATACATTTACATTTTCTTTGCAGCCAAACAAACCAAACAAACGTCATCATCTCAGAGCTAATACAATAGAATTGAACTCATCAAACTAATATTGAGCTGAAACCAAATCAAATTGTATTTATCACATGCGCCGAATTCCACTTTACGTGAAATGCTTACTTACGAGCCATTCCCAACGATGCAGAGTTAAGAAATAATAATCAGATACAAATAGTAACAAAAGAGGAATGAAATACAAAATGGATCTATATCCTGTGCAGGGAGTACCAGTACCAGATCATTGTGCAGGGAGTACCAGTACCAGATCATTGTGCAGGGAGTACCAGTACCAGATCATTGTGCAGGGAGTACCAGTACCAGATCATTGTGCAGGGAGTACCAGTACCAGATCATTGTGCAGGGAGTACCAGTACCAGATCATTGTGCAGGGAGTACCATAGCCATAGTATATAGCCTCGTTATTGTCATGTAATTTTCTTTGTTATTTTTCAAATGTTTGTGTTTATTTTGTAAATATTTCTTATCTCTATTTCTTGAACTGCATTGTTGATTAAGGACTTGTAAGTAAGCACAGGAAGGTCTAAACCTGTTGCATTCGGCACATATGACAAATAAAATTTGATTTGATTTGATATAGAGGTCCTGGATGGCAGGGAGTTTGGCGCCAGTGATGTACTGGGCTGTCAGCACCACCCTCTGTAGTGCTTTGCGGTCGAGAGCGGTGCCTTTGCCATGACAAGCTGTGATGAAGCCAGTCAAGATGCTCTCGATGGGGCAGTTGTAGAACTTTTTGAGGATCCGAGGATCCGAGGACCCATGGCAAATCGTTTCAGCCTCCTGAGGGGGAAGAGGTGTTGTCATGCCCTCTTCACGACTGTGCAGGTGTGTGTGGGCCATGTTAAGTCCTTAGGGATGTGGACGCTAAGGAACTTGAAGCTCTTGACCCGCTCCACTACAGTCCTGTCGATGTGGATGGGGGCATGCTCTCCCCCCTCTTTCTCCTGTAGTCCACAATCAGTTCCTTGGTCTTACAAACATTGAGGGAGAGGTTGTTGTCCTGGCACCACATTGCTAAGTCTCTGACCTCCTCCCTGTAGGCTGGTTCATCGCTCTCTGTGATCAGACCTACCCGGCAGTCGTGGGTGAACACGGAGTACAGGAGGGGACTAAGCACACATCCCCCAGGGGGCACTCCGTGTAGAGGGCCAGCATGGCAGAGGTGTTGTTGCCTAACCTCACCACCTGGGGCCGGCCCATGAGGATGTCCAGGATCCAGTCGTAGCGTGAGCAGTTCAGTTCCAGGGCCTGGAGTGGACTATGATGTTGAACACTGAGCTATAGTCTATAAACAGCATTCTCACTTAGGTATTTCCCCTCTATCCAGATGGGAGAGGGAAGTGTGAAGTGCAACTGAGATCGCGTCATCTGTGGATCTGTTGGGACGGTATGTGAATTGGAGTGGGTCCAGGGTGTCTGGGATGATGGTGTTGATGTGAGCCATGACCAGCCTTTCAAAGCACTTCATAGCTGAGTGGAACTGAAAGAAGTCCCCCAAATAGTAAAGCTACAGTACTTTACAAAAGCCTTCAGTGAACAGTACAGTGCCTGAAACAGTGAGCAGACAGTCCTATGAAAGGTTATAAAAGAGAAAAGATCATAGAGTCATAGGGAAGGGGTGTTTTGTGCAGTGGCCTACCCTGGGGGTTGCGTATCTCGATGTCAGGTGCGGGGCCGCTGAGTGCCACAGTGACCTCCTTCAGGCTGGGGTCAAAGGGGATCGGCCAGGTGTTGCTGACCCCGTTGTAGTGGTCAGTGGACAGCAGGTGGACCTTGGACGACTGCACTGCCTCTTCCACCCATTTCAACACCTACAGGAAGGGAGAGAGGGAGAGGGAGTTGGATGAGAGGACAATATGCACAGAGATGACAATATGCACACACACACACACACAAAGAACATAGAAGGGAGATTTCATGCCAGAAGACCCACAAATATTTCTGGTATCTCAGATTGTTCTGGAAATTCTCACATAGAAACTTCATTGAGAGGAAGGATGTTTTTATATGCTTTTTACATTTGTATCACAAACCATTTCTGAGAAAATCATGATAAAGCTATGAGAGCTTTGAGATAACTCTGTAATGAAAAGCGCTATACAAATGATTAGAGCTGTACAAAGCATTATTATTATTATCAGCTGCAAGGTCATCCCCCAACATGTGCAGGGACTTTGGAGAAAAGGGGTTGTTAGAGAGAGAGAGAGAGAGAGAGAGAGAGAGAGAGAGAGAGAGAGAGAGATCGATAGATCGATAGATCGATAGATAGATAGATAGATAGATAGATAGATAGATAGATAGATAGATAGATAGATAGATAGATAGAGAAAGAGAGAGAGAGAGAGAGAGAGAGAGAGAGAGAGAGAGAGAGAGAGAGAGAGATCGATAGATAGATAGATAAAGAGAGAGAGAGAGAGAGAGAGAGAGAGAGAGAGAGAGAGAGAGAGAAGAGAGAGAGAGAGAGAGAGAGAGAGAGAGAGAGAGAGAGAGAGAGAGAGAGAGAGAGAGAGAGAGAGAGAGAGAGAGAGAGAGAGAGAGAGAGAAAGCGAGAGACAAGGGGAGAGAGACGGGGGAGAGAGAGACGGGGGGGGGGAAACATGTGGGTCAATGCCCATGTCAGAGCAAAGAGAGAGTCATTTTTACATTGTCCTTCAAGATTTCGACTTCAAGAAAATCTAACTAAAAAACCTAATATTTCCATTGATTTGCATTCTTTGGAATGCTCAGACATCATGCATCAATCTGTTTAAGAGCTGTGCAATCAATTAAAGAACTCTTTCACAGTGAAGTCCACATACATCACAGTTCAGGCAGGCTTGGAGTGGTCCCACCTATAGGATACGACACTAGAGCAGTAAAACCGTCCACCATCCGTAACTCCACTTCATTTCAAGCCTGCATGTTCTGTGTCTGAGAATGTTCTGCATCTGAAAATGTTCTGGGTCTGAAAATGTTCTGGGTCTGGAACCAAGTCATAGATCAGTCCTATGTTTGTGTTCTACTGAGACCCGACTCCTGACAGACAGACAGACAGACAGACAGACAGACAGACAGACAGACAGACAGACAGACAGACAGACAGACAGACAGACAGAGCCAGCTAAGCCCCACAGTCTGCTCAGTAGTTGAGAAGAATGAAGTGATGATAGTAACTCATACTTCCACCAAGTTAGACGGGTTTTTTTAGGTACTATTGTATGTCTGAAATTACCAAATGTTATTTGAGGACAGAGAGAAAGAGAAAGTGAGGGAGGCACACAACTAAACTGAGAGCAAAGTGAACCAAGAGCAGTAAGTGTAGAATTAATTAGTTCCATTGAGGCTGATTGACAGGTCTTTCCATTCAAGCTGACTGACAGGACTAGTTCCATTCAGGCTGACTGACAGGACTAGTTCCATTCAGGCTGACTGACAGGTCTTTCCATTCAAGCTGACTGACAGGACTAGTTCCATTCAGGCTGACTGACAGGTCTTTCCATTCAGGCTGACTGACAGGTCTTTCCATTCAGGCTGACTGACAGGACTACTTCCATTCAAGCTGACTGACAGGACTAGTTCCATTCAGGCTGACTGACAGGTCTTTCCATTCAGGCTGACTGACAGGTCTAGTTCCATTCAGGCTGACTGACAGGTCTTTCCATTCAGGCTGACTGACAGGACTAGTTCTATTCAGGCTGACTGACAGGTCTTTCCATTCAGGCTGACTGACAGGACTACTTCCATTCAGGCTGACTGACAGGTCTTTCCATTCAGGCTGACTGACAGGTCTTTCCATTCAGGCTGACTGACAGGACTAGTTCCATTCAGGCTGACTGACAGGACTAGTTCCATTCAGGCTGACTGACAGGTCTTTCCATTCAGGCTGACTGACAGGACTAGTTCCATTCAGGCTGACTGACAGGTCTTTCCATTCAGGCTGACTGACAGGTCTTTCCATTCAGGCTGACTGACAGGACTAGTTCCATTCAGGCTGACTGACAGGACTAGTTCCATTCAGGCTGACTGACAGGTCTTTCCATTCAGGCTGACTGACAGGTCTTTCCATTCAGGCTGACTGACAGGACTAGTTCCATTCAGGCTGACTGACAGGTCTTTCCATTCAGGCTGACTGACAGGTCTTTCCATTCAGGCTGACTGACAGGACTAGTTCCATTCAGGCTGACTGACAGGACTAGTTCCATTCAGGCTGACTGACAGGACTAGTTCCATTCAGGCTGACTGACAGGTCTTTCCATTCAGGCTGACTGACAGGACTAGTTCCATTCAGGCTGACTGACAGGTCTTTCCATTCAGGCTGACTGACAGGTCTTTCCATTCAGGCTGACTGACAGGACTAGTTCCATTCAGGCTGACTGACAGGACTAGTTCCATTCAGGCTGACTGACAGGTCTTTCCATTCAGGCTGACTGACAGGTCTTTCCATTCAAGCTGACTGACAGGACTAGTTCCATTCAGGCTGACTGACAGGTCTTTCCATTCAGGCTGACTGACAGGACTAGTTCCATTCAGGCTGACTGACAGGACTAGTTCCATTCAGGCTGACTGACAGGACTAGTTCCATTCAGGCTGACTGACAGGTCTTTCCATTCAGGCTGACTGACAGGACTAGTTCCATTCAGGCTGACTGACAGGTCTTTCCATTCAGGCTGACTGACAGGACTAGTTCCATTCAGGCTGACTGACAGGTCTTTCCATTCAGGCTGACTGACAGGACTACTTCCATTCGGGCTGACTGACAGGATAAGTTCCATTCGAGCTGACTTTTTCCATTAAGGCTGACTGACAGGACATGTTACATTCAGGCTGACTGGCAGGACTAGTTCCATTCAAGCTGACTGACTGGACTAGTTTGATTTGGGATGACTGACAGGACTAGTTCAATTCAGGCTAACTGACAGGACTAGTTCCATTCTGACTGACTGAAAAGACTAGTTCCATTCAGGTTGACCGACAGGACTAGTTCCATTCGGGCTGACTAAAGAAGCTAGTTCCAATCGGGCTGAATCTCACCTCGTTGACTTGTTTCTTGTCCAGGTGGAACACCTGTCCAGAGCTGGTGGAGGCGATCTCTTCGTAGACCTTGTACCCAATGTGAGCCCGGTCATCACAGTCCCCTGTCAGCACAAACACCACCTAGACACACACACATACACAAAACACATAGGGCATCAGACTATAGGCACAGCGGCAGAAATAAAGGAATGCAATATTTACATTTTAAACCACATTCAATCTTCTTCAACAATCTCTTCCAGATGTTCACAGCTGTACCTGAGACTGTTTCTGCTGGATGAGCTGCAGGACCTCCTGGGTCAGCTTGTAGTCTTTGGATCGAGCATCTGTGAACACGTAAATGAAGGACCCTGGCAGGGAGATCTCCAGGGCGATCTTGATGGCGCCAATGCTCATTTCTGGGCAGTCTCCACCTCCCTGGTGACAGAACCATTAGGATGAGCCAAAACAAACCAATACAGCATGTTGGGTACATTCACTATCGAAGTGTTCTAGAACATTCTTGGCATTGTACAACAGAGCACTAAATGGGAATTTTGCAAGAACACTTGATTCCACACCTATTTGTACTTGAAGCACATTGGAAACCATTAAGGATGAATGCAGTAAAGCTATCTAGCAAAAAAAAATGGAACATTTGACACTATTGCACCTCAAAAATGTTCCAAGATAGAAGAATGTAACGAGCTCCATTTGAAAGGTTCGAAGAGGGGAACGTCAACTACAATGACAGTTAAGACCAAACAGAGGCAATATACAGGAGCTCTACACACAGGACATGACAGCCACCATCTACCTCACTGCTAGCTGACAGGCAACCACCATCTCCCTCACTGCTAGCTGACAGGCAACCACCATCTCCCTCACTGCTAGCTGACAGGCAACCACCATCTCCCTCACTGCTAGCTGACAGGCAACCACCATCTCCCTCACTGCTAGCTGACAGGCAACCACCATCTACCTCACTGCTAGCTGATTGTTTTGTCACATAAACTGAAATTAGGCAAACTATTACCGTGCTTCTACATCTGCATTGCTTGCTGTTTGGGGTTTTAGGCTGGGATTCTGTATTGCACTTTGTGACATTTGCTGATGTGAAATGGGATTTATAAATACATAAATACATTTGATTGATATTAGAATTTCAGCAACCTGGAAATTGTGCAGCGATTTCTGCATATCACACCTTTGATACTTTTTACCCAAACTTTTACAACATATTGGACATTTTCTTTTGCTTTGTAGACGTAATCATATTGGGAAATACTTTTTGTCAGTGTGAAAATGGAACTGAAGGAGGCCTTGTTGTGTCTCAAATAGCTGTTCTGCAGAATAAAATAATGGACATGGGGTTCTGCAGTGACTTCTACAACGCTGTCACCGAGAGGTTCAGCAGGCAACTGGACTTCCTTTACAAGTAAAGGAAGGCCTAAATTTATTCTGCTTTGCAATTTGCAGGTTAGGCTACTGATGAATTGTGAGAAGAGACAACATATCTTTGAATGCATTGAATTTATCAAGCCAGAATTTAGTTCTGATGTTTTGAACTGCATTTTTAGTCAAATTGAATCAAATCAAATATTGGTGCAGCTGTAAAATCTTTTGAGGATCTGAGGACCCATGCCAAATCTTTTGAGGATCTGAGGACCCATGCCAAATCTTTTGAGGATCTGAGGACCCATGCAAAATCTTTTGAGGACCTGAGGACCCATGCTAAATCTTTTGAGGATCTGAGGACCCATGCCAAATCTTTTGAGTATCTGAGGACCCATGCCAAATCTTTTGAGGATCTGAGGACCCATGCCAAATCTTTTGAGGATCTGAGGACCCATGCCAAATCTTTTGAGGATCTGAGGACCCATGCCAAATCTTTTGAGGATCTGAGGACCCATGACAAATCTTTTGAGGATCTGAGGACCCATGCCAAATCTTTTGAGGATCTGAGGACCCATGACAAATCTTTTGAGGATCTGAGGACCCATGCCAAATCTTTTTAGTCTCCTGAGGGGGGATAGGTTTTGTTGTGCCCTGTTCACAACTGTCTTGGTGTGCTTGGACCATGTTAGTTTGTTGTTGATGTGGACACCAAGGAACAAGAAGCTCTCAACCTGCTCCACTACAGCCCCGTTGATAAGAATGGGGGCATGCTCAGTCCTGTTTTTCTTGTAGTCCACAATCATCTCCTTTGTCTTGATTATGTTGAGGGAGAGGTTGTTGTCCTGGCACCTCCCTGTAGGCTGTCTCATCATTGTCGGTGATCAAGCCTACCACTGTTGTGTCAGAGTACAGGAGGGGACTGAGCACGCACCCCTGTGGGGACACCGTGTTGAGGATCAGCGTGGGGGATGTGTTGTTACCTACTCTTACCACCTGGGGGCGGCCCATCAGGAAGTCCAGGATCCAGTTGCAGAGGGAGCTGTTTAGTCCCAGGGTCCTTAGCTTAGTGATGAGCTTTGAGGGCACTATGGTGTTGAACGCTGAACTGTCATCAATGAACAACATTCTCACATGGGTGTTCTTTTTGTCCAGGTGGGAAAGGGGAGTGTGGAGTGCAATAGAGATTGCATCATCTGTGGATCTGTTGGTGTGGGGTTTCTGGGATAATGGTGTTGATGTGAGCCATGACCAGCCTTTCAAAGCATTTCATGGCTACAGATGTGAGTGCTACGGGTTGGTAGTCATTTAGGCAGGTTATCTTAGTGTTCTTGGGCACAGGGACTATGGTGATCTGCTTGAAATATGTTGGTCTTACAGACTCACCAGGGAGAAGTTGAAAACGTCAGTGAAGACACTTGCCAGTTGGTCAGCGCATGCTCGCAGTACACGTCCTGGTAATCTGTCTGGCCCAGCGGCCTTGTGAATGTTGACCTGTTTAAAGGTCTTGCTCGCATCGGCTGCGGAGAACGTGATCACACAGTCATCCGGGAACAGTTGGTGCTCTCATGCATGTTTCAGTGTTACTTGCCTCGAAGCGAGCATAGAAGTTATTTAGCTCATCTGGTAGGCTCGTGTCACTTGGCAGCTCGCGGCTGTGCTTCCCTTTGTAGTTTGTAATAGTTTGCAAGCCCTGCCACATCCAATGAGCGTCGGAGCCGTTCATTTCGACTGTTGATATGGAAATTTCATTAGAACCTTATTTATTATATATATGTGTGTGTAATAATATTTTACATAATAATATTATTATGTGTGTGCGTATTTTGCGCTCATTGGAAGAATTATTCATCCATTGTGAAAGGCTATGGAGTAGGGATGGGAATTGCCAGGGACCTCACAATACAATATTACCACCATACTTACTGTATGTGCTGATACGAAATGTAATACAATTCTCAGGATTCTGTATGTATTGCGATTCGATACTGCAATTGTTTTGCGATTCGATATTCCAAACATATTTCTCACTATATGTCTGCTGCAGAAAGACAAGAGAGAGCCATGAGAAATCAAGTTTTGATCAGTCTTGTAAATAAAAATGCTGAAAACAAGTTGGTTCACTATTTAAAAAGAAATGGAGAACAAGCTATAGGATGAAAAATACCAGAGTTTTGGTGCAGGCACAGCTGACTAGCGCTAGCTAACACTACCTTACAAATAATTGGAGTCAAATAGCGATATATAATATCGTCCCAAAATAATATTTAAATGTATCCCTACTATGGAGATTGTGTTGTGAATTATTCAGATGAAATGTGTCTATATATTGTTATTTTAGTGCCACATATCAGTTGTAACTGTGGATGCTACATCGGTCTATGGCTGAGGTGATATGAGCATGTAATTTTGCAGGATTAAATCACATCCAGCCGTGATTGGGAGTCCCATAGGGCGGGGAACAATGGGTCCAGCGTCGTCCAGGTTTGGCCCATTGTAGGCCATCATTGTAAATTAGAATTTGTTCTTAACTGACTTGCCTAGTTAAATAAAGGCAAAATAAAAAAATTCAACGTTTAAAATATGCCGCCATCAGAGGCTATCGCTTGTGTATCTTGGCTACATCGGTATTTACATTTGGTTAGATTTTGGGTAAATTTCAGTTAATAGCCTATGTCACTCTGGTTGTTGGAGCTATCTATTGTATGGTGAACTTGGGCTTCATCGATGTTTATTTGTGAGTAAATATGGCTTTGATAATACCCTGTGCTTACCCTGCCACCGGCCTCACTGCACGTCCCTGCTGCATGCATTATCTAGCTTTATAAAAGCTTTACGTAGCATTTGGGCCAAACCTGGACGACGCTGGGCCCATTGTTCCCCGCCCTATGGGACTCCCAATCACGGCCCTATGGGACTCCCAATCACGGCCCTATGGGACTCCCAATCACGGCCCTATGGGACTCCCAATCACGGCCCTATGGGACTCCCAATCACGGCCCTATGGGACGACTCTTGACCAATCAGTGTGTTACCATAGGGGTCTTTTCATAGTGATATAAGTAAGCAATAAGGCACGAGGGGGTGTGGTATATGGCCAATATACCACAGCTAAGGGCTATTCTTAAGCACGACGCAACGCGGAGTGCCTGGATACAGCCCTAAGCTGTGGTATATAGGTAATGATAAGTTTATAATGATATAGACTACCGTTCAAAAGTTTGAGGTCAGTCAGAAATGTTCTTGTTTTTGAAAGAAAGGCAGATTTTTTTGTCCATTAAAATAACATAAAATTAATCAGAAATAGGGTGTAGACATTGTTAATGTTGTACCCACAAAACACTAGTCTCTTTTCACTAGTTATTCTTTTCTTTTTATTGGCCAGTCTGAGATATGGCTTTTTCTTTGCAACTCTGCCTAGAAGGCCAGCATCCCAGAGTCACCTCTTCACTGTTGATGTTGAGACTGGTGTTTTGTGGGTAGTTTTTAATGAAGCTGCCATTTGAGGACTTCTCAAACTAGAAACTCTAATGTACTTGTCCTCTTGCTCAGTTGTGCACCGGGGCCTCCCACTCCTCTTTCTATTCTGTTAGAGCCAGTTTGCGCTGTTCTGAGTAGTACACAGCATTGTACGAGATCTTCAGTTTCTCGCATGGAATAGCCTTCATTTCTCAGAACAAGAATAGACTGACGAGTCTCAGAAGAAAGTTCTTTGTTTCTGGACATTTTAAGCCTCTAATCAAACGCTGATGCTCCAGATTTTTATTTTTTTAATTTTTAATTTTTTTATTTTTACCTTTATTTAACCAGGCAAGTCAGTTAAGAACATATTCTTATTTTCAATGACGGCCTGGGAACAGTGGGTTAACTGCCTGTTCAGGGGCAGAACAACAGATTTGTACCTTGTCAGCTCAGGGGTTTGAACTCGCAACCTTATGGTTACTAGTCCAACGCTCTAACCACTAGGCTACGCTGTACTCAACTAGTCTAAAGAAGGCCAGTTTTATTGCTTCTTTAATCAGCACCACAGTTTTCAGCTGTGCTAACATAATTGCAAAAGGGTATTCTAATGGTCAATTAGCCTTTTAAAATGATAAACTTGGATTAGCTAACACAACGTGCCATTGGAACACAGGAGTGGTGTTTGCTGATTATGGGCCTCTGTATGCCTATGTAGATATTCCATTAAAAATCAGCAGTTTACAGATACAATAGTCATTTATAACATTAACAATGTCTATACTGTATTTCTGATCAATTTTATGTTATTTTAATAGACAAAAAAAATGTTTTTCTTTCAAAAACAAGGACATTTCTAAGTGACCCCAAACTTTTGAACATTAGTGTACATATATAGAATTTGATAGGTTTGACATGAACTGAAATAATATATTGTATTCTGCTGTCCATCTTAAATTCTCTTAAATGTCTTATTCTCTGTTGCTGTCTCTCCATCCACCCACCCCACTCTCTCACTCACCTCTATCCATCTACCCACCCCACTCTCTCACTCACCTCTATCCATCTACCCACCCCACTCTCTCACTCACCTCTATCCATCTACCCACCCCACTCTCTCACTCACCTCTATCCATCCACCCACCCCACTCTCTCACTCACCTCTATCCATCTACCCACCCCACTCTCTCACTCACCTCTATCCATCTACCCACCCCACTCTCTCACTCACCTCTATCCATCTACCCACCCCACTCTCTCACTCACCTCTATCCATCTACCCACCCCACTCTCTCACTCACCTCTATCCATCTACCCACCCCACTCTCTCACTCACCTCTATCCATCTACCCACCCCACTCTCTCACTCACCTCTATCCATCTACCCACCCCACTCTCTCACTCACCTCTATCCATCTACCCACCCCACTCTCTCACTCACCTCTATCCATCCACCCACCCCACTCTCTCACTCACCTCTATCCATCTACCCACCCCACTCTCTCACTCACCTCTATCCATCTACCCACCCCACTCTCTCACTCACCTCTATCCACCCCCCTCTCTCTATTCCTCACTCTGTATCGCTTTCTTTCTTCCCCCCTCCCCACTCTCTCTGTGGGGTCAGGGGAGCTGTCCTCTGGAGCATTCTAGGAGGCATGTGTCTGTCTGAGGGGAGCACTGGATGCCAGGAGGAACATCTGGAACTGACTGATCCCTGTTTCCAGACCAGAGGGATGGAATGTGAGGAGAACTCCTCTCCTCCACTCCCTAACACCCCCACTCTTCGTCAAAGAATCCTCCCCACCCCCTTACCCCTATCACCCCCTGTATGTGTACTCTCATCCCCCTCTACAGTAACAACATATGGGATCGAAAAAAAGGTACTATATACTGATCTCAACAACCAACCTGAGGTTAGCCTACTGGACATTGAAAGGCCTGACCCAATGATGTATATGACAGGTGACAACGACAGGTGACAACCGGGGTGAGGAGAGGATAGCCTAGCATAGTCCTGTAAAAGGAAGGGGGTACTGTGTTGCCCAGAACAACCCAATCACGCGCCAAACACAAGCTAGCACAAGCCAAGGATGCACAAGCACAAGCCAAGGATGCACAAGCACAAGCACATGGCAAGGATGTCCCCTCGCAGGGCAGCTAGCTGCAGTATCTGAATGCTAGCTACTGGTTTCACCTCAGAGCTCCTTTCGCTCCCAGACACAAATCACTCTTCTGTCATTGGTCATTGGTCTGCTCAGATACTGATACTGCTGAGAGACAAATCTGGGTTTCAGTGAAGCACTTCAGCTGCATTGTTTAAATAATGCAATACCATATAGAGAGGTGATAACCACCAATCGCAAGACAACTTCCTCCCTCTCTTCCCTTCCTCTGAGCGATTGCAGGAGAATTTGGATTTCGTGTTGCTCTGTTTGGCTCTCTGACTCAGTTGATTATTTTTTATTTAGATATATGTTTGTTTATATATGTGTTATTTTTGTTTAGATAATGTGACAACCCTCCCACTCTGTCTGCCAAATTATTTCTCTTTGCTCTTGTTTTCCTTAATATGAGCTGGAAGGGTCATCAGCGAAATAGGATACCTGTGCCCAGGTGTGTCCCAGGGATAAATACACCTTCCCCCAATACATTGAGGAGACTCTCTCCACGCAGACACACTGTTGGCTTCTTTGTGTTAGTTTATGTTAATTACTTGTTTTTGTTTCAACACCCCTCATTATCACCATCTATGCACACATCCACTCACTTACACTACTGACTACACACACCATTGTTAATGGTGTATAGTTTACATTATTTAATAAATATGTTTGTAATTTCCTTATCTCCTCGTTGTCTCCCTCTTTGTTACGGGCTATGACCGGTTCGTAACAATATGTGTTTGTTTAGATATGTGATACTTTTGTTTAGATGTGTTATTTCTGTTAAGATATGTGTTTGTTTAGATATGTTATTTCTGTTAAGAAATGTGTTTGTTTAGATATGTTATTTCTGTTAAGAAATGTGTTTGTTTAGATATGTTATTTCTGTTAAGAAATGTGTTTGTTTAGATATGTTATTTCTGTTAAGAAATGTGTTTGTTTATATATGTTATTTCTGTTAAGATATGTGTTTGTTTAGATATGTTATTTCTGTTAAGATATGTGTTTGTTTAGATATGTTATTTCTGTTAAGAAATGTGTTTGTTTAGATATGTTATTTCTGTTAAGATATGTGTTTGTTTAGATATGTTATTTTTGTTAAGATATGTGTTTGTTTAGATATGTTATTTCTGTTAAGAAATGTGTTTGTTTAGATATGTTATTTCTGTTAAGATATGTGTTTGTTTAGATATGTTATTTCTGTTAAGATGTGTGTTTGTTTAGATATGTTATTTCTGTTAAGATATGTGTTTGTTTAGATATGTTATTTCTGTTAAGATATGTGTTTGTTTAGATATGTTATTTCTGTTAAGAAATGTGTTTGCAACGGCTATGGAAAATGAGGAAGGAAAACAAACCAAGGTTTCACGGGAATATTGTTATGTTGTTATGGTCAACTTTCAGACAAACACAAAGGCAACAGCTCTGTATAACTGAGGGCTTTATGACCTATATGATCAATGTTCTGATCTATAGAAGGGTCCACAATCTAAAATATCAGAGGCCGGAGGTCATAAACTCCTGAACCCACCTGGACGTACAGCTCCCTCAGTTCAAACTGAAACTTCTTTGGATCCGTTGTGATGGTTACCGGTCCTATTTCTGCAAAGAAACAAGATACATTAAACATTACAGACAGCCAGAACATGATGTATAATGTTTTAGACTAATAGCCCTATTAGAATGAATAATTGACATAGTTTCTTGGTCTGAATTCCTGACTGTGGCCAAATATTTGTGCAGACGTCCAAGTTCAAATGTCACAGTTTGAACTGGTGTGACAGGGAGCTTCCTGTAAACACTCAGGAAACCAGATCCATCCCTCCACACTGCGTGTGTTTGTGATGAGAGGGAAGAGATTTCCATTTTGCATCTTCAAATGGGCTATGCTGAAATGAGGCCCTTTTCGGCTCTAAATATTTGCCCATTCACACACGTACGCACAGTATCCGGGAGGGCAGTGTCTGGGTAGGCGCGCCATGCAGGCACAGAGGAGTTGCTTTGGAATTGATAAGGAGACCCCAGCTCTGGAGGAACTTCAATGCTCTCTTTTACAAGCCTATCATGGCTCACATGGCCTTTCTCATGTGCCTATCCCAACTACGATTAGAGGGTCGATGAAACACAAGGAAGTGGAACTTACAATAACTTGGAACATGAAAATGTGTTATTGTGAGGTCAACATTACTGGACGACAGATCAAAGGCTTGCATGGTAGAGGAGTTTTAATAGTCAACCGCAATCATTTTCCCGTCATCATGAGACAAAGAATATGGCAATTGAACCACATTTCACATGGTTTACATGGTACAATATGTTAGTTCATTTTCAGATTTTAAAAAATCAAGCAAAAGCATAGGAGGAAAAAGTCTAGAATGATACTCTGACTGAGCCGATCGGAGGCCAAGTCATTCTCATAAAAAATGCTTATGGAAACCTATGAACATTTCACCTCTGAATGAACGTTCCACATGTTGCAACTCTTTCAAACTGATTTCCAGCCTGAACACAACACACGGAATGGATGAGCTGATCCTAGCTGTGGAACTCCACTGCTAACACCATCCAATAAAGGCCTGTCTCACGACAACCCCCACTGACACTAATTGGCAATGGCTCCGTTACAAAAGGCCAACATGTTCTCATTAATAATGTTCCCGTTCCCCTCCCTCCACCTCTACCCTTCCTTCATCCCTGCATCCCTCCTCTCCTCCCCCAGGCAGTCAGCTGTTCTGCAGCTCTGGGGGAAGACCTTACGGCTCAGGTATGCTCTTGTGTCATGGCCAGCCGGGGTTCGGCGTGAGGACATCCTTTCGGCTTCACCGGTTATAAAAACAGTTATTAAAGCCCCAGAGGGTGAGTGACATCAGCATGTACCTTTTTTCTCCAACTGTGGAGAAGACTCTTCTCTACAGTCAGCGTTGGTTGGTTTGTAGTCGAAACGCTTCTTTTCAGCTCACTTGTGTTTCAGTCTTTTTTTCAGTCTCATCAAAATGTTAATCTATAAAAAATTATCTTTATTTTCAGGGCCAGGATAGTCTTGATTTCCAAGAATGCCTGAATGGCTTCGCCTTGATTTTCTGGTTGGCTGGATGCAAGTTTCACCATCCAATTATTTCAGATTTACAGGAGTGCAAGTTTCACCATGGTACGGACCGTAGCGATATGTTGGCAAACGAGAATTATTCAAATGTGGCAAATTCTTGTATTCTATTCATGCTGGCTTTCACGGGCTACCTGAGACATGAAACAGATCGGTGGGAGGGCATACAGGCTGTTGCAAATGTAGGCTATAAACGCGCAATTTGCATAAATGGATAATGGAATCACTTCAACCATTTCATTAATGAAAACATAGCTACTGAGAATTCTGGCGAGGGCTCTGCACTAGCGCCACCTACTGGGAGGGTTGACTGAAACACAGAGCCCCAGAAGTGCCAAGGGGTTAAAAACCTACAAATTACTTTCACAACAGAAATTATAGGCCAGTGGGCGTTCTGCTCTGATGATAAGGTAATAGCTGGTGGTAGGACTGACTGATACATCCTAGATATTCTGTTTTTGTTTTTTTAAACTCTGATATTTCATGAAACTGGGCAATTCTCCACTTCTCGACAGCAGAATATTGAGGACAATTCCGTGTCAACGTCTACACATTCTTACATTTGTTTTATATAATGTTAAGCTTTAAAAGTCAACACAACTCTGCACCATACATCCTGGCAACAGAAAGATCTGAGGAAACTTCATTGCTAATAATCAGCAATATTTCTTTGACGTTTATTTTCACAGCAACCGACAGCAAATAACATCAATCTTCCTTATGAAAGCACTGTACAAACAAATACTTTTAAAAGTCTTTAATAATGTATAGTATAACAAGCTGAGAGGGATCTAGATTTTGGCAGTGGTGGAGAGAGAGAGAGAGAAGGACCAGAAGGGCCGATCAAAGAAAGACGCCATTTAAAACTAACAGGGAAATGTGTTTGGCTCCGAACAGAACTGCCTGTTGTGCTCGGGAAAAGAGGGGGGAGGAGCAAACTGACTGGCCGAGAAAGGAGTGGAGAAAAAATGCAAGGAAATCAAGATAGCAGCAGTAGCAGCTGTCCAGAAAACTCATCCAAATCCCGTGCGCTGAATACAACAGGTGTAGGTAGACCTTACAGTGAAATGCTTACTTACAGGCTCTAACCAACAGTGCAAAAATGTATTAGGTCAACAATAGGTAGGTAAAGAAATAAAACAACATTAAAAAGACAGGCTATATACAGTAGCAAGGCTATAAAAGTAGCGAGGCTACATACAGACACTGGTTAGTCAGGCTGATTGAGGTAGTATGTACATGTAGATATGGTTAAAGTGACTATGCATATATGTTGAACAGAGAGTAGCAGTAGCTTAAAAGAGGGGTTGGCGGGTGGTGGATTGCGGTACACAATGCAGATAGCCCGGTTAGCTGCTGTGCGGGAGCACTGGTTGGTCGGCCCAATTGAGGTAGTATGTACATGAATGTGTAGTCAAAGTGACTATGCATATAACATAAACAGAGTAGCAGCAGTGTAAAAGAGGGGTTGGGGGGAGGCACACAATGCAAATAGTCCGGGTAGCCATTTGATTACCTGTTCAGGAGTCTTATAGCTTGGGGGTGAAAACTGTTGAGAAGCCTTTTTGTCCTAGACTTGGCACTCCGGTACCGCTTGCCATGTGGTAGTAGAGAGAACAGTCTATGACTGGGGTGGCAGGGGTCTTTGACCATTTTTAGGGCCTTCCTCTGACACCGCCTGGTGTAGAGGTCCTGGATGGCAGGCAGGTTAGCCCCAGTGATGTACTGGGCCTTACGCACTACCCTCTGAAGTACCTTGCAGTCAGAGGCCGAGCAGTTGCAGTACCTGGCAGTGATGTTGCAGCTGTAGAACCTTTTGAGGATCCCAGGACCCATGCCAAATCTTTTAAGTTTCCTGAGGGGGAATAGGCATTTGTTGTGCCCTCTTCATGACTTTCTTGATGTGTTTGGACCATTCTAGTGTTTTGTTGATCTGGACACCAAGGAACTTGAAGCTCTCAACCTGCTCCACTACAGCCCTGTTGATGAGAATGGGGACGTGCTCGGTGCTCCTTTTCCTGTAGTCCACAATCATCTTGGTTACGTTGAGGGATAGGTTGTTATTCTGCCACCACCCGGCCAGGTCTCTGACTTCCTCCCTATAGGCTGTCTCGTGATCAGGCCTACCACTGTTGTGTCATCTGCAAACTTAATGATGGTGTTGGAGTCGTGCCTGGCCATGCAGTCGTGGGTGAACAGGGAGTACAGGAGGGGACTGAGCACGCACTACTGGGGAGCTCCAGTGTTGAGGATCAGCGTGGCAGATGTGTTGCTACCTTCCCTCACCACCTGGGGGCGGCCCGTCAGGAAGTCCAGGATCCAGTTGCAGAGGGAGGTCCTGTGCGTCTTGTTTGTTGAAGAAAAAATCTTTGTCTATTCCGAGGTGAGTGATCGCTGTCCTGATATCCAGAAGCTCTTTGTCTGATCCGAGGTGAGTGATCGCTGTCCTCATATCCAGAAGCTCTTTGTCTGATCCGAAGTGAGTGATCACTGTCCTGATATCCAGAAGCTCTTTGTCTAATCCGAGGTGAGTGATCGCCGTCCTGATATCCAGAAGCTCTTTGTCTAATCCGAGGTGAGTGATCGCTGTCCTGATATCCAGAAGCTCTTTGTCTAATCCGAGGTGAGTGATCGCTGTCCTGATATCCAGAAGCTCTTTGTCTAATCCGAGGTGAGTGATCGCTGTCCTGATATCCAGAAGCTCTTTGTCTAATCCGAGGTGAGTGATCGCTGTCCTGATATCAAGAAGCTCTTTGTCTAATCCGAGGTGAGTGATCGCTGTCCTGATATCCAGAAGCTCTTTTTTGCCGTAAGATACGGTTTCAGAAACATTACGTACAAAATAAGTTACAAATAACGCGAAAATAAACACATAATAGCACAATTAGTTGGGCGCCCGTAAAACTGCTGCCATTTCTACCGACGCCATTTTAACAAAGCCTTTTGACTTCTTAAACATGGCAGAAAGGTAACATTATATGGTGCCCCGACTCCGTATTCATTCAGTCATCTACTGAGCAGACCAGCTGGTTGGTGTGTTTACGGACATATTCAATCAATCCTTTTCCCAGTCTGCTGTCCCCACATGCTTCAAGAGGGCCACTATTGTTCCTGTTCCCAAGAAAGCTAAGGTACTGAGCTAAATGACTACCGCCCCATAGCACTCACTTCCGTCATCATGAAGTGCTTTGAGAGACTAGTCAAGGACCATATCCCCTCCACCCTACCTGACACCCTCGATCCACTCCAATTTGCTTACCTCCCCAACAGGTCCACAGACGACGCAATTGCAATCACACTGCACACTGCCCTATTCCATCTGGACAAGAGGAATACCTATGTGAGAATGCTGTTCATCGACTACAGCTCAGCATTTAACACCATAGTACCCTCCAAATTCGTCATTAAGCTCGAGACGGGCCGCACCCAGGTGTGAGGGTAGGTAACAACGTCTCCACCCCGCTGATCCTTAACACTGGGGCCCCACAAGGATGCGTTCTCAGCCCTCTCCTGTACTCCCTGTTCACCCACGACTGCGTGGCCATGCACGCCTCCAACTCAATAATCAAGTTTGCAGATGACACTACAGTGGTAGGCTTGATTATCAACAACGACGAGACGGCCTACAGGGAGGTGGTGAGGGCCCTCGGATTGTGGTGTCAGGAAAATAACCTCACACTCAACGTCAACAAAACAAAGGAGATGATCGTGGACTTCAGGAAACAGCAGAGGGAGCACCCCCCTATCCACATCGACAGGACAGTAGTGGAGAGGTTAGAACGTTTTAAGTTCCTCGGCGTACACATCACGGACAAACTGAAATGGTCCACCCACACAGACAATGTGGTGAAGAAGGCACAACAGCGCCTCTTCAACCTCAGGAGGCTGAAGAAATTAGGCGTGTCACCAAAAACACTCACAAACTTTTACAGATGCACAATCGAGAGCATCCTGTCGGGCTGTATCACCGCCTGGTACGGCAACTGCTCCGCCCATAACCGGAAGGCTCTCCAGAGGGTAGTGAGGTCTGCACAACGCATCACTGGGGACAATCTACCTGCCCTCCAGGACACCTTCACCACCCGATGTCACAGGAAGGCCAAAAAGATCATCAAGGACAACAACCACCAGAGCCACTGCCTGTTCACCCCGCTATCATCCAGAAGGTGAGGTCAGTACAGGTGCATCAAAGCTGGGACCGAGAGACTGAAAAACAGCTTCTATCTCAAGGCCATCAGACTGTCAGACAACCATCACTAACATTGAGTGGCTGCTGCCAACATACTGACTCAACTCCAGCCACTTTAATAATGGAAAAATTGATGTTATAAATGTATCACTAGCCACTTTAAACAATGCCACTTCATATAATGTTTACATACCCTACATTACTCATCTCATATGTTTATACTGTACTCTATACCATCTACTGCATCTTGCCATCTTGATGTAATGTATCACTAGCCACTTTAAACAATGCCACTTTTATGTTTACATACCCTACATTACTCATCTCATATGTATATACTGTACTCTATACCATCTACTGCATCTTGCCTATGTCGTTCTATACCATTACTAATTCATATATTTTTTTATGTACATTCCTTTACACTTGTGTGTGTGTAAGGTAATTGTTGTGAAATTGTTAGGTTAGATTACTCGTTGGATATTACTGCATTGTCGGAACGAGAAGCACAAGCATTTCGCTACACTCGCATTAACATCTGCTAACCATGTGTATGTGACAAATAAAATGTGATTTGATTTGAACATAGCTAGCTAACTAGCCAGTTAAACCAAATACACATCTGGACTCCCCCACTCCCGCTTTCTCCCATTGTTTTATTTACAGACAAACACGTGACTGACTCAACTGTTCTGGGGAACGACGTTAAGCTCCATAATGTAAAATAATGTGCCAGGTGAAATGAAGAACGCCATCTGCTTTATCTCCTCTTAAATTGCACAAGTTGGCGTCAGGCTTTTACTTAATAAAAGTAGCTACGAATATTCAAATGTATTGAAAAACTTCAAATAAATTGTTTAAACAGTATTGATGGATTGGGAAACCATCCCTTGGCTATTTCCAAATACCCCGGTACATGGTATACTGCCCAAGCTTAGTCAAATACCCCGGTACATGGTATACTGCCCAAGCTTAGTCAAATACCCCGGTACATGGTATACTGCCCAAGCTTAGTCAAATACCCCGGTACATGGTATACTGCCCAAGCTTAGTCAAATACCCCGGTACATGGTATACTGCCCAAGCTTAGTCAAATACCCCGGTAAATGGTATACTGCCCAAGCTTAGTCAAATACCCCGGTACATGGTATACTGCCCAAGCTTAATCAAATAACCCTGTATTCAGTAGGGAGCCTGAGTGGCGCAGTGGTCTAAGGCATTGCATCTCAGTGCTAGAGGTGTCATTACAGACCCTGGTTCAATTCTGGGCTGTCCAGGTTTGGGGAGTGTTTGGCTGGGGTAGGCTGTCATTGTAAAATAAGAATTTGTTCTTAACTGACTTACCTAATTAAATCAAAGGGTGTCTATTTCTGCTCTCTAATTAAATCAAAGGGAGTCTATTTCTGCTCTCTGTTATTCCTTATTGAATCGTCATGTTTGGTCTGACTGAGTAACAAGGAGCTGACAAGATAGCAGAAACAGAACTGGGGCCAGGTTAAGACACTGCTACTTTGGCCCAACCTCTACATACCGGTACAGTACATGGTGTCACAGAAGGCACACCAAAGCCGTGGCTCTTCTGCTCTGATAACTAGACCAGGGCTGAAATGCTTCATAAAGAAACGTATCTGGTCCACAGGGGTCACAGAGTCTGCTTGTTTAAGCCCTTAAGCCTTTTACTCATTTAGACCTATATAGGCCACCATTGTGTGTCCCAATAAAGATGCTCATGTTCTGATCATCTTTTTCATTAGAAAATAAATGAAACAGTGGTGATGTTCCAGTGTTCACTTCAGCAGTTAGTCCTGGGGCGGCCTCTCAGCCATTAGACATAACACAGGAAGAGGTTTTAGTGTTTTCTCTCTGTGATGATAAAGAAGAACACATCGGTCGGTGGGTTAGTGGTGTAAACAGGGACACGTGTGTGAACTCAGTCTGAAGGAATGCTCTGAAGTCTGACCAGAGAGGTTAAAAAAAGGAGAGAGAGAATCCACCCTAAACAATGGGCCAAATGTTGATCTGCTCAGAAGAACATCTCTCATCCTTTTTTCTACTTTCTTTGTCTTGAGAGTGTAAGAGACAGGCGGAGGATGATTCAAGTTACATGAGGTAAACAAATGAAAACAGATGACTCTGGTTCCGGTTGTTGTTGTTTCTTGTAAACCTTTGCATTCTCATCGTGGTTATCTGAGGTAATGCTAGTCAGCCAAATTAGCATACCCCGCAAATCCCATGCATGCTCAAACACTAACTGAGAGGCTAATGGGATGGAACAAACTGGGCAGCTTTCCAGCACAATCTTAATTTCACCTCCTCCGAAGTTACAAACACACACATGCATGAACATGCGCAGAGACACCGCGCACACACAATTTCAGACACACACACACACCCTCATAATTCACCTCCTATGACATTCAGCTTGGGCTAATTCACTGGGAATCACTCTCACATTCGTCCGTGGAACGTCTCATTCGGACTGTCTATTTCCACATAAAATGGCAGCCAGGGAATTTTGAAGACCCAAAAGAAAGGTCAGTCATTATTGTATTTATTTTCAATCCAATGTGTGTGTTTGTTTAAAAACGAAGTGTTTCCCAGGCTTCCAGGAGTTTGAAAATGTCAAGAAACTCCAAATAGAACGTAACAAAAGCCCCTTTAGCCCAGACACTCTTCCTCCTTCCTGTGTACAAGACAAGTCCAGAAATGTCACACTGAATAGAGCAGTCTGGGAAACTAATATCAAACTCCCCTCACCACAGACACCCTCCGTCTCAGACCCCACCCCCCCACCCCCACCCCTCGCCACATGCCAGAGTTTATGTAGCTGTGGAAGCATTCACATTAACAGCATAGGACATTTGTTTTCCTTTTTTTTACTTTCCTCAAGGCGAAGCTCTGAACGTCCGAATGTACAATTACTCCTTTCTATAAGAGGAACAAATCACAGAGCTCCACAAACAAGCAGTGTGACGATACGACCATTCAGTGACCACAAGGACCACTAATCTTAACCTTCGGTCCAACCATGATCAGCTCTGTGGTTAGTGGTTATACTGGGTCGTGTGGCCACACTCTGCTGTTGCACACAGAGACATAAACTCATGAAAGACATTCAGAAGACGATTCTGAATTGTTTATGAGACATGTGTCTCATGAGTCACTCTCTTACTGGGGCTCTCTCATGCCGTCCCTGCAGGGGGTGCGTCACCTGAGTGGGTTGATTCACTGTTGTGGTCATCCTGTCTGGGTTGGCGCCCCCCTTGGGTTGTGCCGTGGCGGAGATCTTTGTGGGCTATACTCAGCCCTGTCTCAGGATGGTAAGTTGGTGGTTGAAGATATCCCTCTAGTGGTGTGGGGGCTGTGCTTTGGCAAAGTGGGTGGGGTTATATCCTTCCTGTTTGGCCCTGTCCGGGGGTGTCCTCGGATGGGGCCACAGTGTCTCCTGACCCCTCCTGTCTCAGCCTCCAGTATTTATGCTGCAGTAGTTTGTGTCGGGGGCTAGGGTAAGTTTGTTATATCTGGAGTACTTCTCCTGTCCTATTCGGTGTCCTGTGTGAATCTAAGTGTGCGTTCTCTAATTCTCTCCTTCTTTCTTTCTCTCTCTCGGAGGACCTGAGCCCTAGGACCATGCCCCAGGACTACCTGACATGATGACTCCTTGCTGTCCCCAGTCCACCTGGCCATGCTGCTGCTCCAGTTTCAACTGACCTGTAGTTTAATGACGTGTAGTTTAATGACATGGAGTTTAATGACATGGTTTAATGACATGTAGTTTAATGACGTGTGGTTTAATGACATGTAGTTTAATGACGTGGTTTAATGACATGTAGTTTAATGACGTGTAGTTTAATGACGTGTAGTTTAATGACGTGGTTTAATGACATGGAGTTTAATGACGTGGTTTAATGACATGTAGTTTAATGACGTGTAGTTTAATGACGTGGTTTAATGACATGGAGTTTAATGACGTGGTTTAATGACATGTAGTTTAATGACGTGTAGTTTAATGACATGTAGTTTAATGACATGTAGTTTAATGACGTGGTTTAATGACGTGTAGTTTAATGACGTGTAGTTTAATGACATGGAGTTTAATGACATGTAGTTTAATGACGTGTAGTTTAATGACGTGTAGTTTAATGACGTGGTTTAATGACATGGAGTTTAATGACATGTAGTTTAATGACGTGTGGTTTAATGACATGGAGTTTAATGATGTGGTTTAATGACGTGTAGTTTAATGACATGTAGTTTAATGACGTGTAGTTTAATGACGTGTAGTTTAATGACATGGTTTAATGACGTGTAGTTTAATGACGTGTAGTTTAATGACGTGTAGTTTAATGACGTGTAGTTTAATGACGTGTAGTTTAATGACGTGTAGTTTAATGACGTGTAGTTTAATGACATGTAGTTTAATGACATGTAGTTTAATGACATGTAGTTTAATGACATGTGGTTTAATGACGTGTAGTTTAATGACATGTAGTTTAATGACATGGTTTAATGACGTGTAGTTTAATGACGTGTAGTTTAATGACGTGTAGTTTAATGACATGTAGTTTAATGACGTGTAGTTTAATGACGTGTAGTTTAATGACGTGTAGTTTAATGACGTGTAGTTTAATGACATGGTTTAATGACGTGTAGTTTAATGACGTGGTTTAATGACGTGTAGTTTAATGACGTGGTTTAATGACGTGTAGTTTAATGACGTGTAGTTTAATGACGTGTAGTTTAATGACGTGTAGTTTAATGACGTGTAGTTTAATGACGTGTGGTTTAATGACGTGTAGTTTAATGACGTGTAGTTTAATGACGTGTGGTTTAATGACGTGTAGTTTAATGACGTGGAGTTTAATGACATGGTTTAATGACGTGTAGTTTAATGACGTGTGGTTTAATGACGTGTAGTTTAATGACGTGGAGTTTAATGATGGTTTAATGACGTGTAGTTTAATGATGTGTGGTTTAATGACGTGTAGTTTAATGACGTGAGTTTAATTACATGGTTTAATGACGTGTAGTTTAATGACGTGGAGTTTAATTACATGGTTTAATGACGTGTAGTTTAATGATGTGTGGTTTAATGACGTGTAGTTTAATGACGTGTAGTTTAATGATGTGGTTTAATGACGTGTAGTTTAATGACGTGGTTTAATGACGTGTAGTTTAATGACGTGTAGTTTAATGACGTGTAGTTTAATGACGTGTAGTTTAATGACGTGGTTTAATGACGTGTAGTTTAATGACATGGTTTAATGACGTGGTTTAATGATGTGTAGTTTAATGACGTGTAGTTTAATGACGTGTAGTTTAATGACGTGGTTTAATGACGTGTAGTTTAATGACGTGTAGTTTAATGACGTGTAGTTTAATGACGTGTAGTTTAATGACGTGTAGTTTAATGACGTGTAGTTTAATGACGTGTAGTTTAATGACGTGTAGTTTAATTACATGGTTTAATGACGTGTAGTTTAATGACGTGGTTTAATTACATGGTTTAATGACGTGTGGTTTAATGACGTGTAGTTTAATGACGTGGTTTAATGACATGTGGTTTAATGACATGTAGTTTAATGACGTGTAGTTTAATGACGTGTAGTTTAATGACGTGTAGTTTAATGACGTGGTTTAATGACGTGGTTTAATGATATGTAGTTTAATGACGTGGTTTAATGACGTGTAGTTTAATGACGTGTAGTTTAATGACGTGTAGTTTAATGACGTGGTTTAATGACATGTAGTTTAATGACGTGTAGTTTAATGACGTGGTTTAATGAGGTGTAGTTTAAGTAGTTTAATGACGTGTAGTTTAATGACGTGTAGTTTAATGACGTGGAGTTTAATGACATGGTTTAATGACGTGTAGTTTAATGATGTGGTTTAATGACGTGTAGTTTAATGACGTGTAGTTTAATGACGTGTAGTTTAATGACATGTAGTTTAATGACGTGTAGTTTAATGACGTGGTTTAATGACGTGGTTTAATGACATGTAGTTTAATGACGTGTAGTTTAATGACGTGTAGTTTAATGACGTGTAGTTTAATGACGTGTAGTTTAATGACGTGTAGTTTAATGACGTGTAGTTTAATGACGTGTAGTTTAATGACGTGTAGTTTAATGACGTAGTTTAATGACGTGTAGTTTAATGACGTGTAGTTTAATGACGTGGAGTTTAATGACATGGTTTAATTACATGGTTTAATGACGTGTAGTTTAATGACGTGTGGTTTAATGACATGGTTTAATGACGTGTGGTTTAATGACGTGGTTTAATGACGTGTAGTTTAATGACGTGTAGTTTAATGACGTGTGGTTTAATGACATGGAGTTTAATTACATGGTTTAATGACGTGTAGTTTAATGACGTGTAGTTTAATGACGTGTAGTTTAATGACGTGGAGTTTAATTACATGGTTTAATGACGTGTAGTTTAATGACGTGTTTAATGACATGGAGTTTAATTACATGGTTTAATGACGTGGTTTAATGACATGGAGTTTAATGACGTGGAGTTTAATGACGTGGTTTAATGACGTGTGGTTTAATGACGTGGTTTAATGACATGGTTTAATGACGTGTGGTTTAATGACATGGAGTTTAATGACGTGTAGTTTAATGACGTGTAGTTTAATGACGTGTAGTTTAATGACGTGGAGTTTAATGACATGGTTTAATGACGTGTAGTTTAATGACGTGGTTTAATGACGTGTGGTTTAATGACGTGGTTTAATGACGTGTAGTTTAATGACGTGTAGTTTAATGACGTGGTTTAATGACATGGAGTTTAATGACGTGTGGTTTAATGATGTGGTTTAATGACGTGGTTTAATGACGTGTAGTTTAATGACGTGTGGTTTAATGACGTGTAGTTTAATGACGTATGGTTTAATGACGTGTAGTTTAATGACATGTAGTTTAATGACATTGGTTTAATGACGTGGTTTAATGACGTGTAGTTTAATGACGTGTAGTTTAATGACGTGTAGTTTAATGACGTGTAGTTTAATGACATGGTTTAATGACGTGTAGTTTAATGACGTGTGGTTTAATGACGTGTAGTTTAATGACGTGGTTTAATGACATGTAGTTTAATGACGTGTAGTTTAATGACGTGTGGTTTAATGACGTGGTTTAATGACGTGTGGTTTAATGACGTGTAGTTTAATGACGTGTAGTTTAATGACGTGTAGTTTAATGACATGTGGTTTGATAAAATGTGGTGACAGTGGCACTGATGTAGCTGTTAACACAAACAGGAAGAGTGATTTTTCCTCTCGCTGCTTTTATATGCCTGGAGTGTTTGCAAGTTTATTCAACACAGTGATGGTACACATCCTAAAGTATTCCTGCTGACTGAGGTGAAAATCTGGCAGCAATGATAGTTCCTGCCATCCTGACGGTCTGCTGTAGAGGCTAATTCAATGAGAGTTCCTGCCATCCTGACTGTCAGCTGTAGAGGCTAATTCAATGAGAGTTCCTGCCGTCCTGACTGTCAGCTGTAGAGGCTAATTCAATGAGAGTTCCTGCCATCCTGACTGTCAGCTGTAGAGGCTAATTCAATGAGAGTTCCTGCCATCCTGACTGTCAGCTGTAGAGGCTAATTCAATGAGAGTTCCTGCCATCCTGACTGTCAGCTGTAGAGGCTAATTCAATGAGAGTTCCTGCCATCCTGACTGTCAGCTGTAGAGGCTAATTCAATGAGAGTTCCTGCCGTCCTGACTGTCAGCTGTAGAGGCTAATTCAATGAGAGTTCCTGCCATCCTGACTGTCGGCTGTAGAGGATAATTCAATGAGAGTTCCTGCCATCCTGACTGTCAGCTGTAGAGGCTAATTCAATGAGAGTTCCTGCCGTCCTGACGGTCTGCTGTAGAGGCTAATTCAATGAGAGTTCCTGCCATCCTGACTGTCTGCTGTAGAGGCTAATTCAATGAGAGTTCCTGCCATCCTGACTGTCAGCTGTAGAGGCTAATTCAATGAGAGTTCCTGCCATCCTGACTGTCAGCTGTAGAGGCTAATTCAATGAGAGTTCCTGCCATCCTGACTGTCAGCTGTAGAGGCTAATTCAATGAGAGTTCCTGCCATCCTGACTGTCAGCTGTAGAGGCTAATTCAATGAGAGTTCCTGCCATCCTGACTGTCAGCTGTAGAGGCTAATTCAATGAGAGTTCCTGCCATCCTGACTGTCAGCTGTAGAGGATAATTCAATGAGAGTTCCTGCCGTCCTGACGGTCTGCTGTAGAGGCTAATTCAATGAGAGTTCCTGCCATCCTGACTGTCAGCTGTAGAGGCTAATTCAATGAGAGTTCCTGCCGTCCTGACGGTCTGCTGTAGAGGCTAATTCAATGAGAGTTCCTGCCATCCTGACGGTCTGCTGTAGAGGCTAATTCAATGAGAGTTCCTGCCGTCCTGACGGTCTGCTGTAGAGGCTAATTCAATGAGAGTTCCTGCCATCCTGACTGTCAGCTGTAGAGGCTAATTCAATGAGAGTTCCTGCCATCCTGACTGTCAGCTGTAGAGGATAATTCAATGAGAGTTCCTGCCATCCTGACTGTCAGCTGTAGAGGATAATTCAATGAGAGTTCCTGCCGTCCTGCTGTAGAGGCTAATTCAATAAGAGTTCCTGCCATCCTGACTGTCAGCTGTAGAGGCTAATTCAATGAGAGTTCCTGCCGTCCTGACTGTCAGCTGTAGAGGATAATTCAATGAGAGTTCCTGCCGTCCTGACTGTCAGCTGTAGAGGCTAATTCAATGAGAGTTCCTGCCATCCTGACTGTCAGCTGTAGAGGCTAATTCAATGAGAGTTCCTGCCGTCCTGACTGTCAGCTGTAGAGGCTAATTCAATGAGAGTTCCTGCCATCCTGACTGTCAGCTGTAGAGGCTAATTCAATGAGAGTTCCTGCCGTCCTGACGGTCTGCTGTAGAGGCTAATTCAATGAGAGTTCCTGCCGTCCTGACTGTCAGCTGTAGAGGATAATTCAATGAGAGTTCCTGCCATCCTGACTGTCAGCTGTAGAGGCTAATTCAATGAGAGTTCCTGCCGTCCTGACTGTCAGCTGTAGAGGATAATTCAATGAGAGTTCCTGCCATCCTGACTGTCAGCTGTAGAGGCTAATTCAATGAGAGTTCCTGCCATCCTGACTGTCAGCTGTAGAGGCTAATTCAATGAGAGTTCCT
Source organism: Oncorhynchus keta (assembly GCF_023373465.1). Lineage (NCBI taxonomy): Eukaryota > Metazoa > Chordata > Actinopteri > Salmoniformes > Salmonidae > Oncorhynchus > Oncorhynchus keta. Next base: position 87,102,196 of record NC_068421.1, on the reverse strand, counting down.
GCCATCCTGACTGTCAGCTGTAGAGGCTAATTCAATGAGAGTTCCTGCCATCCTGACTGTCAGCTGTAGAGGCTAATTCAATGAGAGTTCCTGCCATCCTGACTGTCAGCTGTAGAGGCTAATTCAATGAGAGTTCCTGCCATCCTGACTGTCAGCTGTAGAGGCTAATTCAATGAGAGTTCCTGCCATCCTGACTGTCTGCTGTAGAGGCTAATTCAATGAGAGTTCCTGCCATCCTGACTGTCTGCTGTAGAGGCTAATTCAATGAGAGTTCCTGCCATCCTGACTGTCGGCTGTAGAGGCTAATTCAATGAGAGTTCCTGCCATCCTGACTGTCTGCTGTAGAGGCTAATTCAATGAGAGTTCCTGCCATCCTGACTGTCAGCTGTAGAGGCTAATTCAATGAGAGTTCCTGCCATCCTGACTGTCGGCTGTAGAGGCTAATTCAATTCAGCAGCAGCACTGAATACACATGTTAACCAGCGCAGTGTGTAATTACCTTGTCACACAACAAACACACACACACACTCCTTCCTTTCTCTCACTGGACACAGACGTCAGTTTAAAGTCTAGTATTGAGTTTTGACCCAAGTTGGGTGGAAAAAAAATACATTCCAGAAATTCCTTTAAATTGATGGCTTTTTGTAAATCCAATCAGTTTTCAAAGTTGATACAACGTCATCACATTGCATTTCTTTGTTGAAATTATGTGGAAACAGCATTTGTTTTTTTACAATCATTTTGGCACTACATTTCAGAACCTTGATGTCATTTTTCAAAACACTTGACACACATCTCACAACCGATGATCAAAATGCAAATTTTTCAAAACTCTTTAACACTTTTCCAATTGCTTGGATTGTAACGGCTGTTGGTGGTGGAAGAAGGTGAGGACCAATGTGCAGCATGGTCAGTGTCCATCTTTTTAATAAAGTAAATGAACACTGAACAAAAACAATAACGTGAACAACCAAAACAGTTCTGTCTGGTGCAGATACCAACACTCAACAGAAAACAATCACCCACAACTCAAGGGTGAAAACAGGCTGCCCAAGTATGGTTCTCAATCAGGGACAACGATTGACTGCTGCCTCTGATTGAGAACCATACCAGGCCAAACACAGAAATACCAAATCATAGAAAAACAAACATAGACAACCCACCCAACTCACGCCCTGACCATACTAAAACAAAGACAACAAAAGAATGTGACATGGATACAATACACATAAAGCTAAGATCAATTGTTCACTGAACTAAAATCACCTGTTCAAAATGACACAACTTAACATCAAAATATTACCATTTCAAAATACAATTCACACATTACATCTGAGATGACTGTCTATTCATTTCATTACAATGATCTAACTATCAATTGATATAACTGCCCAAAATGATAAGTAACTGCGCCTAATAGAACAAGTGTAGACCTTACAGTGAAATGCTTACTTACGAGCTATTAACCAACAATGCAGTTAAAAGAAATATGGATAAGAATAAGAAATAAAAGTAACAAGTCATTTTAAGAGCGGCAGTAAAATAACAATTGCAAGACAATATACAGCAGGGTACCGGTACAGAGTCAATGTGCGGGGCACCGGATAGTTGAGGTAATATGTACATGTAGGAAGATTTATTAAACGATAACAATAGAGAGTAGCAGCGGTGTAAAAGGGGGGCAATGCAAATAGTCTGGGTAGCCATTTGATTAGATGTTCAGGAGTCTTATGGCTTGTGGGAAGAAGCTGTTTAGAAGCCTCTTGAATTTAGACTTGGCACTCTGGTACCACTTGCGGTAGCAGAGAGAACAGTCTATAACTAGGGTGGCTGGAGTCTTTGACAATTTTCAGGGCCTTCCTCTGACACCGCCTGGTATAGAGGTCCTGGATGGCAGGAAGCTTGGCCCCAGTGATGTACTGGGCCGTTTGCACTACCCTCTGTAGTGCTTTGCGGTCGGAGGCCAAGCAGTTGCCATACCAGGCAGTGATGCAACCAGCTCTTGATGGTGCAGCTGTAGAACCTTTTGAGGATCTGTGGACCCATGCCAAATCTTTTCAGTCTCCTGAGGGGGAATAGGTTTTGTTGTGTCCTCTTCACGATTGTCTTGGTGTGCTTGGACCATGTTAGTTTGTTCGTGATGTGGATACGAAGGAACTTGAAGCTCTAAACATGCTCCACTGCAGCCCCGTCGATGAGAATGGGGGAGTGCTTCGTCCTCTTTTTCCTGTAGTCCACAATCATCTCCTTTGTCTTGATCACATTGAGGTGGAGGTTGTTGTCCTGGCACCACACGGCCAGGTCTCTGACCTCCTCCCTATAAGCTGTCTCGTCGTTGTCGGTGATCAGGCCTAAAACTGTTCATGCTCCTCGGTTACTCTTAATGCATAGTTTTATGGAAACTGATTTCAGGATAACGAGATCCATTGACACCAATTACCGTGGAGCATGAACCAATTGGACTACATTATCTATTGATGTAATATTTCATCATAATTCTTTATCCGACACGGTTTCTATGGTCCCATGTATCACTTTTCCAGACCATGTTTTCAGATTTGACATTACTGTACACTCACCGACCACTTTATTAGGTAAACCTATTTAGTAATGGGTAGGACCCCCTTTGTTCTCCACAACAGCCTGAATTATTCACGGTGTTGTACGCTAAGAGATGCCCTTCTGCACACCACTGTTTTAAACGACTGTTATTTGAACATTTGTGGCCTTTCTCTTAGCTTGAATGAGTCTGGACATTCTTCTTGTCACGACTTCCACCGAAGTTGGTTCCTCTCCTTGTTCAGGCGGCATTCGGTGTCGCCGGTCTTCTAGCCATCATTGATCCATTTTTTTTTTTCCATTTGTTTTGTCTTGTCTTCCCACACACCTGGTTTCAATTCCATCATTACATGTTGTGTATTTAACCCTCTGTTCCACCCATGTCCTTGTCCGGAATTGTTTATTGTAAGTGCCTGTGCACGTTATTCTGGCATGCGATGGGTTTTGTGCCCATTGTATTGATTGTTTTGTTTACAGTGATTTTTATTATTAAACTGCGCTGTTGTAACACGGTTTTTGCGCCTGACTTCTCTGCCGCCAGTATGCACCCCTTACACTTCTCTGACCTCTCTGTTAATGACAGGGTGTTTTGCCCACAGAACTTCCGCTCACTGAATGTGTTTTGTTTATCGCACCATTCTCTGTAAACTCTAGAGACTGTAGTGCATAAATATCTCAGGAGGGTAGCTGTTTCTGAGATGTTGGAACCACCATGTGTGGCACCAACAATCATACCATGGTCAACGTTGCTTAGATTACGCATCTTGCCCGTTCTAATGTTTGGTTGAACAACAACTAAAGCTCTCTACTCTATATACTCTATATATTGAGTTTCAGGCTGCCACATGATTCGCTGTTCGAAGGAGCAGGCTATTTGCGTTAACATGCATGTGTACCTAATAAAGTGGCCGGTGAATGTATGTATGCAGGCCCCCTGTAATTGCTTTTCTAATACTACCAACTCGTTACTGATGATTGATTTCACATTGAGGTACGAGTATATAGTGAAATGAGTGGTATCCACCTACAACAACATAGCGATAACATGGAGCCTGCAGGTGATCCAGGTCACAATAAAGGTCAAGCAGTGAGAGGAGGAAGACGAGGAAGACGTGGTGGTCAAAGGAATGGCATGGGACAACCACAACTTCTGAGCGGTAGAGGACAAGGCCACGGACCAAGACAGCGGTAGAAACATCAAAGAGTGTCCAATGAAATCCAAGCAATAGTTGTAGACCATGTCGTAAATCATGGCATGACAATGATTAAACCAAACCTCACAAGATAAACCGTGGCCTCAATCATCAGAACTTTCCGCAATGAGAACCGGTAAATCATCAGCATGCACTAAACATTAGGCTCCTCTCAATTGTCAAATGACTGTATACTGCATGCCAATGTGTACCAATTTGTAAGTCGCTCTGGATAAGAGCGTCTGCTAAATGACTTAAATGTAATGTAAATGTAAATGTAATGTAAATGTAATGTAAATGTAAATGTAATGTAAATGTAATGTAAATGTAATGTAAATGTAAATGTAATGTAATGTAATGTAATGTAAATGTAATGTAAATGTAAATGTAATGTAAATGTAATGTAAATGTAAATGTAATGTAAATGTAATGTAAATGTAATGTAAATGTAATGTAATGTAAATGTAATGTAAATGTAATGTAAATGTAAATGTAATGTAATGTAAATGTAATGTAAATGTAATGTAAATGTAAATGTACCACAGAGTGCACATTATGTGTTCACTACACTAAATGTGTTCTTACTGTAATTATCCCTGCGGAATTGAGACTAGGCCAAAGAGAGGAGGCAGAGGCAAAATTCTGACTGAACAACAAGAGCAGGCAGTGGTCAATTTGGTTCGGCCAGAAATGATATTCGCCTTACAGAAATTCGGCAGCACATCTTGGACAATGACGACATGTGCAATAATGTGGAATCCATAAGTTCGCTGACTATTGCACGCATGCTGAAAAGGCACCAGGTGTCTCTTAAACAGCTATACCGTGTGCCTTTAGAAAGAGAAACAGCTATACCGTGTGCCTTTTGAAAGAGAAACAGCTATACCGTGTGCCTTTAGAAAGAGAAACAGCTATACCGTGTGCCTTTTGAAAGAGAAACAGCTATACCGTGTGCCTTTTGAAAGAGAAACAGCTATACCGTGTGCCTTTTGAAAGAGAAACAGCTATACCGTGTGCCTTTTGAAAGAGAAACAGCTATACCGTGTGCCTTTTGAAAGAGAAACAGCTATACCGTGTGCCTTTTGAAAGAGAAACAGCTATACCGTGTGCCTTTTGAAAGAGAAACAGCTATACGTGTGCCTTTTGAAAGAGAAATGTGCCTTTTGAAAGAAAAACAGCTATACCGTGTGCCTTTTGAAAGAAAAACAGCTATACCGTGTGCCTTTTGAAAGAGAAACAGCTATACCGTGTGCCTTTTGAAAGAAAAACAGCTATACCGTGTGCCTTTTGAAAGAAAAACAGCTATACCGTGTGCCTTTTGAAAGAGAAACAGCTATACCGTGTGCCTTTTGAAAGAAAAACAGCTATACCGTGTGCCTTTTGAAAGAAAAACAGCTATACCGTGTGCCTTTTGAAAGAAAAACAGCTATACCGTGTGCCTTTTGAAAGAAAAACAGCTATACCGTGTGCCTTTTGAAAGAGAAACAGCTATACCGTGTGCCTTTTGAAAGAAATGCAGACGGTGAAGCAACTGAGGACTGTGTATGTTCAGGTATGTTCAGTTTCAAGATGCCTGTTGTGAAAAATTCCCCCAAAATTCTACATCATTGTAAGCAGTAATTCTCTTTCCAAAATGTATTTTTAGAGGGTGATGGAGCTGGATGCTGATGAAAACCATCACAAATTCCTATTTTTGGATGAGGCAGGCTTTAACCTGGCCAAGGAGAGGTCGGAATTTCATTGGCCAGCGGGCGACCATCCAAGTACCTGGACAACGTGGGGCCAACATCACTATGTGTGCGGCTATAACAGAAGATGGTGAGGTGGGACGCAGACCTCGTATTGGACCATATAATGCAGCTCTCCTTGTAACCTTCCTTGATGAGCTAAATCAGGTCTGTAGAGCTGATGGCGTGACCTATGTCATTGTGTGGGATAATGTCAGGTTCCACCATGCTCAAATGGTGCAAGCATGGTTTCAGGTCCATCCACAATTTACCACCCTGTAGTTACCCCCATACTCTCCTTTCCTTAACCCGATTGAGGAATGTTTCTCCACATGGAGGTGGAAGTTATATGATAGGCGCCCTCACGAACAAGCCACCCTTCTCCAGGCCATGAATGACGCATGCAATGACATCACGGCAGACCGGATTCGCCATGCCCGAAGATTCTTCCCAAGTTGTTTGGCTAATGAAAACATCCATTGTGATGTGGATGAGAACCTGTGGACAAATCCACAAGACAGGGTTGATGGAAATATAGAAATACAGTAATCAATCCTTTGTTTAGCTTTTTACAGTAAGCCAGGTGAGGAACACTGCAGTTGACGTTTTACTGTAGTTTTTACTTTTTTTGTAGCTAATTATTTTTGCTTTGATTCAAAGAAACCTATGTTGTGATTTTATTGTATTTCATCAATACATTTCAGATTTTGTTCAATGATTCCACTGTGTCTGTAGTATTCTCTCCACTAGTCCTTTTACAGTGATGTATTTACGTGTAGTACCATAATGAAACATGTATCACATATTTTGTACTACAATATTAAATGATTGTACAAACAACTACACAGTGAAACTATCGGTATCTTGTGTGTGGGTGATCTAAATTAATGTTCCTATGGTATTTCATGATAAATGAGTTATTTGACCCAATGATTCTGCAAGTGCAAGGTTTCTTTTAAAGATATGAATGCACAATGCAATGTTTTGAACATTGGACAGCCTGTGTTACAAGTGATAACCGTTTTGAGTTTTGTGTCTAGAGTTTTGAAAAATGACCACAAGGTTCTGAATTTAGTGCCAAAGTGATTGTACAAAACTGTACTTCAACCTGTTTTCCCACTGTATTTTTCTCCCTCTTCTTTTCTCTCGCAAAGTCTCAAAACAACATCAGGAAAACAGGGACAAACACTACATCTATACAGCACATCTGAAATACAACTCATCCCGACCTGAGGTGTACCTCCCACCAAGCACAAAGCAAAAACAACATCATCATCCCTCTCTGTCAGTGGGAGCTGGGCTCTGTCCCACTCACTCTCTCTCTTGCACAGAGACAGAGACAGTGTTCTGTACCAGAGACCCCTTAGGGCCAGTCGGTGCTCCAAACCCTCATCTATCTTCACTCACACACACACACATCTTTACTCTGTGCAAACATGCTGACTCAAACCACCAGCTAATGAGTGAGGTTTAGCGGAGGGGAAGAAGCTCCGTACTCAACAACCACAACTTAGCTTGTGATGGAAACTTCTCTCTCCACAAATGAAAGAGAAAGAGAGACAGATGCTTGGCGGCCTCATACACTGCAGTCTTTCTGACTGAATGGTTTTGGGGGAGAATTGCTCTCCACAAAGAGAGCACTAATAAAATGGGAGTAACAAACAAAAATCCCTGACAGGCAGACAGCCACTCGTCATGTGCTACTCATCCCTCTGACAGAACAACTAGACAGAACCCAGAGTACACAGCCTGAGAGTTAAAGATTCTGTGTGTGTGTGTGTGTGTGTGTGTGTGTGTGTGTGTGTGTGTGTGTGTGTGTGTGTGTGTGTGTGTGTGTGTGTGTGTGTGTGTGTGTGTGTGTGTGTGTGTGTGTGTGTGTGTGAGCGTGTACGGGGGTCTAAATGTGAAAAATATTTGGCAGCATGCTACTTTTTATGCACACGTGCTCTAGAAACTAATAAGTCACACTGTAAAGACATTTGTTTATTATAAATGCTAAAATGTTGATATGAATACCTGCCATTGAAATTACAAATTAATTTGTGGAATATTAGGTTTCTACATTGTGTAAAAGTACTAGTTTCAGGGCCTCCCGGGTGGAGCAGCGGTCTAAGGCACTGCATTGCAGTACGAGAGGCGTTACTACAGGCCCAGGTTTGATCCCAGGCTGTGTTGCAGTCGGCCGCAACTGGGAGACCCAGGAGGCGGTGCACAATTGGGCCAGCGTCGTCCCAGTTAGGGGAGGGTTTGGCCGGGCGGGATGTCATTGTGCTCTAGTGACTCTTTGTGGATGGGCTGGGCGCCTGCAAGCTGACTTCAGTCGCCAGCTGTACAGTGTTTCTTTCAACACATTGGTGTGGCTGGCTTATGTGTTTAGCGAGCAGTGTGGCTTGGCAGGGTAGTGTTTCAGAGGACACATGGCTCTCGACCTTAGCCTCTCCCGAGTTCATACGGGAGTTGCAGCGATGGGACAAAACTGTAACTACCAACTGGATATCACAAAAAAAGGGGTAAAAAATGGATTGATGCATTACATAGAACATTTTTCTTATGTCCATTGGTCTTGCCTTGTTCCATACACACCTTGTTTTCAGTTCCCCAATCAATCTACTTGTATTTAACCCTCTGTTTCCCATCATGTATTTGTGTGTAATTGTTTATGGTTACGTGGTTTGTTCAGGCGCATTACTTTTGTTATTTTTCGTTATTTTTGCAGATATATGTTTTATTGTGCTGTATTTCCGAACGGAATTAAAGTGCATCTGTTTTCTACACTCTGCTCTCTTGCACTTGACTTCGCCTCCACTACATACACCTCCATGAAGTCAGCAGGACTTCGGTTAGAGGAGTCGAGGAACGCGTCCAGGAACATTTGACCATGTTACATCATCTTGGTGCCATGAGGAAGTCTCTCCTGTGCCTCGGCCAGCACAACCGGGGTTGTCTCCACCCGTCCCATCCGGAGAGGATTCCAGTGGGATGAATCTCTCACTTCCCAGGGAGTATGATGGAACAGCAGCACAGTGCCACGGATTCTTGCTACAACTGGACTTCTACCTGGCCACTGTGCACCCAGCTCCCTCGGGAGGGGAGATAGTGGCCGCCCTCATCTCCTGCCTCATGGGAGGAGCGCTGGATTGGGCAAACACCATTTGGAGAGGACATACCGCGTTGGACCACTTCGAGGAGTTCACCCGTCGCTTCCGGGCCGTCTTCGACATCCACCTGAGGGTAGAGCGGCGGGGGAAAGGCTCTTCCATTTGAGGCAGGGGACTAGGAGCGCCCAAGACTTCGCCCTGGAATTCCGGACCTTGGCCGCCGGAGCAGGCTGGAACAACAGGGACCTTGACATTGACCACTATCGATGCAGCCTACGAGAGGACGTCCGATGTGAGCTGGCCTGCAGGGATGTCACCATTTCCTTTGACCAACTGGTGGATTTGTCCATCAGGTTGGATAACCTGCAGGTCACCCGCGGACGTCCAGAGAGGCCTCTGTAGGTTCCATCATCCAGCACTCCTGCTCCAGTGCCCATGGAGTTAGGAGGGGCTGCTCATAGGGAGACTGGAGGAGGAACCATCACGTGCACCATCTGTGGCCGCAGAGGACACACTGCCGGTCGGTGTTGGTTCCTCCTATGGGAGTCGAGGCAACAGGCTGGGCACTCTGGCGTCACCCCAGGTGAGTTTGCACCACACTCATCCAGAGTCCTCTGTTAACCAACTGTTTGTGCCTGTTTGTTTCCCTGAGTTTTCCCCACATTCCCAGCATAAGGCGCTCGTCGATTCAGGTGCAGCTGGGAATTTTATCGACAGAGCATTAGCCATTAGGTTAGGGATCCCCATTTTTCCTTTAGTTAGACCCTTCCCGGTACACGCTCTAGATAGTCGACCATTAGGGTCCGGGCTAATCAGGGAGGCCACCATCTCCTTGGCCATGGTTATGCAGGGGGATCATGAGGAGATTGTGCGATAAATCTCCTGGCAGATGCTGCACGTTCCTGGAGTCACGTGTATCCCCTCTCACAGGTGGAGACGCGGCTATGGAAACATATGTCTCTGAATCCCTGCATCAGGGGTACATTCGGTCCTCCACTTCACCCGCCTCCTCGAGTTTCTTTTTTGTGAAGAAGAAGGATGGAGGTTTACGCCCGTGCATTGACTATAGAGGTCTCAATCAAATCACGGTGGGGTATAGTTACCTGCTACCTCTTATCGCCATGGCGATTTGGTTAATGCATGGGGCGCGCTTCTTCACGAAACTGGATCTCAGGAGTGCGTATAACCTGGTGCATATCCGGGAGGGAGACGAGAGGAAGACAGCGTTCAGTACCACCTCAGGGCATTATGATTACCTCGTCATGCCGTACAGGTTGATGAATGCTCCATCAGTTTTCCAATCATTTGTAGACAAGATTTTCAGGGACCTGCACGGACAGGGTGTAGTGGTGTATATTGATGACATTCTGATATACTCCGTTACACGCGCCGAGCATGTGTCCCTGGTGCGCAAGGTACTTGGACGACTTTTGGAGCATGACCTGTATGTCAAGGCTGTTTCAGCAGGCCAGCTCCTTCCTAGGGTATCGCATTTCCACATCAGGGGTGGAGATGGAGAGTGACCGCATTGCAGCCGTGCGTAATTGGCCGACTCCCAGCACGGTAAAGGAGGTGCAGCAATTTTTTGGGTTTGCCAATTACTACCAGAGATGTATCCGGCGTTTTGGCCAGGTTGCTGCGCCCATTACCTCACTGCTGAAGGGGGGTCCTGTACGGTTGCAGTGGTGGGTTTACCCTATCCTACAGACCAGGTTCCCAGACCAGGTCCCCGGCTGTATGACATAGAGGAGCGGCCCATGGATCAGACTCACATACTTGCGGCCTCCTACCTGGTAGCGCTGATCGTGTGGGAGCTGGATGCGGACATTGAGCAGGCGTTGCGTACAGAGCCTGCTCCCCTGCAGTGTCCCGTCGGGCGTCTGTACGTTCCGTCTGCTGTCCGTGACCAGTTGATCTATTGGGCCCACACGTCTCCCTCCTCTGGTCATCTGGGGATCAGTCGGACGGTGCGCTGTCTGACTGGGAAGTACTGGTGGCCCACCTCGGCTAAGGACGTGAGGGTTTATGTTTCCCCCTGCTCGGTGTGTGCCCAGTGTAAGGCTCCGAGACACCTGCCCAGAAGTAAGTTACATCCCTCACCCGTTCCACAACGAACTCGGTCACATCTGTCAGTGGATTTCCTAACAGATCTTCCTCTTTCATAGGGAAACACTACGATCTTGGTCGTTGCGGATCGTTTTTCTAAGTGCTGTCGTCTCCTCCCTCTGCCCGGTCTTCCTACGGCCCTACAGACTGCAGAAGCTCTGTTTACACACGTCTTATGGCACTACGGGGTGCCTGAGGATATAGTGTCTGATCGGGGTCCCCAGTTCACGTTGAGAGTTTGGAAGGCGTTCATGAAGGTCTGGGGGTCTCGATCAGCCTTAACTCAGGTTTTCACAACCGAGAGTAACGGGCAGGAAGAGAGAGTCAACCAGGATGTGGGCAGGTTTCTGCGGTCCTATTGCCAGGACCGGCCGGTGGAGTGGGCGGTGTTCATGCCCTGGGCCGAGATGGTACAGAACTCGCTTCGCCCCTCCTCCGCTAACCTCTCCCCCTTTCAGTGCATATTGGTGTACCAGCCGGTTCTGGCACCGTGGCATCAGGGTCAGTCGAGACTCCTGCGGACTGGTTTAGGCGCGCGGAAGAGACATGGGAGGCCGCCCATGTCCGCCCATGTCCATCTCCAGCGAGCCGTGCGTCGCCAGAAAACCTGCGTGGACCGACACCGCAGGTGTTCGCACCGAGGGACCAGGTCAGGCTCTCGACCCTCCACCTGCCCCTCCACCTGCCCTGTCGGAAGCTGGGTCGGCGGTTGAGGAGGGTGAATGAGGTATGTTAAAGATTACAGCTTCCCTCTGATTATCATATTAATCCCTCGTTCCATGTGTCTCTCCTCAGGCCGGTGGTGGCTTGTCCGCTCCTGGAATCTGAGGTGCGGGAGGTCCCTCTACCCCCTTTGGACATCGAGGGGGCCCCGGCATACATAATCCGTTCCATCCTGGATTCGAGGCGTCGGGCGGGGGGCCTTCAGTACCTCGTGGAGTGGGAGGGGTACGGGCCGGAGGAGAGGTGCTGGGTTCCGGTTGCAAAAGTTCTGGATCCTCGAATGCTGCGGGAGTATCACCGTCGCCGGCCTTATCGCCCTGCGCCTCGTCCTCCGGGTCATTTTGGCTGGACCTGATTGGCTGTGAGAAGCCTCGGTCCTCCAGTGGGGGGAGCTCGGAGGGTCTTCAGTTTGAGTGACGCTGACCTGTGTGTGAGAACTGTGTGTGTGTGTGGGGCTGTGTTTGTGTGTGACAGCCAGGGCCAAATAAAACTAAAACTGTAAGACATGGCCACCACTGTGTCCCACACAGTCTCTTGTTGGGAAAGAGAGAAACAGCCACCAACCAACCACACATGCAGGTAGACAGGCATACAGGCTGGGGGATGGAAGTCAACTGGGACCATGAATCTTCTGTACTCATTGTGGAGGCAGGCAATACTATATACAGACAGTACTATATACAGACAGTATTATATACAGACAGTAGTATATACAGACAGTACTATATACAGACAGTACTATATACAGGCAGCACTATATACAGTTATATACGGACAGTACTATATACAGGCAGTACTATATATAGGAAGTACTATATACAGGCAGTACTTTATACAGTTATATACAGGCAGTACAACACATAGGCAGTACTATATACAGGCAGTACTATATACAGTTATACACAGGCAGTACTATATACAGGCAGTACTATATACAGGCAGTACTATATACAGGCAGCAGTACTATATACAGGCAGTACTATATACAGGCAGTACTATACACAGTTATAAACAGACAGTACTATATACAGCGTCTGCTAAATGACTTAAATGTAATGTAATACAGGCAGTACTATATGCAGGCAGTACTATATACAGGCAGTACTATATAGGCAGTACTATACAGGCAGTACTATATACAGGCAGTACTATATACAGGCAGCACAGGCAGTACTATATACAGGCAGTACACTATAAACAGACAGTTATAAACAGCAGGCAGTACTATATGCAGGCAGTACTATATACAGGCAGTACTATATACAGGCAGTACTATATACAGGCAGTACTATATACAGGCAGTACTATATACAGGCAGTACTATATACAGGCAGTACTATATACAGGCAGTACTATATACAGGCAGTACTATATACAGGCAGTACTATATACAGGCAGTACTATATACAGGCAGTACTATATACAGGCAGTACTATATACAGGCAGTACTATATACAGGCAGTACTATATACAGGCAGTACTATACACAGTTATAAACAGACAGTACCATACATAGTTTATTCACAGGTGATGACTGAAGACAGGTGATGGCTAATAGCTATGAGTTAACAATAGCTGGACACTTCAGCTGCACAAAAGCTTCTGCCAACAGTATAATCCAAGAGAAAAAAGCAGGACGTGTTGAACTGAAACACACACATCTGTGTGTGATTAACACACAAGCATCAGCAATAACAGAATAGGGGATAATGTAGTAGGAGGAAATGATGAGTTAAGCACAGGTCCACTTCACGGTCTGATCCATCCATGCAGGGCTAATCTTTAAAACCAGGGGAGGCGTGTGTGTGTGTGCGTGCGTGCGTGCGTGTGTGTGTGTGTCGATGACAATAGAAAAGCCTCAGAATGGATCTTTTGTTGGGAACCATAAACCCAGCCAGATGTTGGCAGGCAGGTTGCCACATCAATGGAAGGCAATATGACGTATTTCTATGAGTAAATGTCTATGAAGACATGTTAAAAGGACAAAGTGGGAACAGGCTGACTAAATCAAATCCAAATCCAAACCACTATAAGTGGAATGGAACGAGCAGAGTATGGTTAGAGAAGAGGACCACACACTATGGTGTCTTAGGGTGCGGACACAAATGGCACCCTGTACCCTGTGACCTACACTACATGGCCAAATGTATGTGGACACCTGCTCGTCAAACCTCTCATTCCAAAATCATGGGCATTAATTTTGAGTTGTCCCCCCCCCTTTGCTGCAATAACAGCCTCCACTCTTCTGGGAAGGCTTTCCACTAGCTGTTGGAAAATTACTGCGCGGACTTGCTTCCATTCAACCACGAGAGCATTCGTGACATCGGGCACTGATGTTGGGCGATTAGACCTGGCTCTCAGTTGGCATTCCAATTCATCCCAAAGATGTTCGATGGAGTTGAAGACAGGAAGAATGGAATCATCTAGAATATCATTGTATGCTGCAGCATTAAGATTCTGTGAGCTTGTGTGGTCTAAGGTGACATCCTATGACAGTGACACGTTGAAAGTCACTGAGCTCTTCAGTAAGGCCATTCTACTGCCAGTGTTTGTCTATGGAGATTGCATGGCTGTGTGGGGTGTCCACATACTTTTGTATAGGTGTACTGTATATAGGGAATATGGCACGTTTGGGACTCCCCACAGTGTAACTCAGAACATCCTTTGTGGAGGAACAGGAGGGACACATTTAGGGAGATCAGGCCTCTGGCTCCTGACAGGACTAGACCTCTGGCTCCTGACAGGACTAGGCCTCTGGCTCCTGACAGGACTAGGCCTCTGGCTCCTGACAGGACTAGACCTCTGGCTCCTGACAGGACTAGGCCTCTGACTCCTGACAGGACTAGACCTCTGGTTCCTGACAGGACTAAACCTCTGGTTACTGACAGGACTAGACATCTGGTTACTGACAGGACTAGATTTATGGCTCCTGACAGGACTAGACCTCTGGTTCCTGACAGGACTAAACCTCTGGTTACTGACAGGACTAGACATCTGGTTACTGACAGGACTAGACATCTGGTTACTGACAGGACTAGACATCTGGTTACTGACAGGACTAGACATCTGGTTCCTGACAGGACTAGATTTCTGGCTCCTGACAGGACTAGACATCTGGTTACTGACAGGACTAGACATCTGGTTCCTGACAGGACTAGACCTCTGGTTCCTGACAGGACTAGACCTCTGGCTCCTGACAGGACTAGACATCTGGCTCCTGACAGGACTAGACCTCGGGCTCCTGACAGGACTAGACTTCGGGCTCCTGACAGGACTAGACTTATGGCTCCTGACAGGACTAGACATCTGCTCCTGACAGAACTAGACCTCTGGCTCCTGACAGAACTAGACCTCTGGCTCCTGACAGAACTAGACCTCTGGCTCCTGACAGAACTAGACATCTGGCTCCTGACAGGACTAGACCCCTGGCTCCTGACAGAACTAGACCTCTGGTTACTGACAGAACTAGACCTTTGGTTACTGACAGGACTAGACCTCGGGCTCCTGACAGGACTAGACATCTGGTTACTGACAGGACTAGACATCTGGTTACTGATAGGACTAGACCTCTGGTTCCTGACAGGACTAGACCTCTGGCTCCTGACAGGACTAGACATCTGCTCCTGACAGGACTAGACATCTGGCTCCTGACAGGACTAGACATCTGGCTCCTGACAGGACTAGACCTCGGGCTCCTGACAGGACTAGATTTCTGGCTCCTGACAGGACTAGACATCTGCTCCTGACAGAACTAGACCTCTGGCTCCTGACAGAACTAGACCTCTGGCTCCTGACAGAACTAGACCTCTGGCTCCTGACAGAACTAGACATCTGGCTCCTGACAGGACTAGACCCCTGGCTCCTGACAGAACTAGACCTCTGGTTACTGACAGAACTAGAGCTCTGGTTACTGGCAGGTCTAGACTTCTGGCTCCTGACAGGACTAAACCTCTGGTTACTGACAGGACTAAACATCTGGTTACTGACAGGACTAGACATCTGGTTACTGACAGGACTAGACATCTGGTTACTGACAGGACTAGACATCTGGTTACTGACAGGACTAGACATCTGGTTACTGACAGGACTAGACATCTGGTTCCTGACAGGACTAGACCTCTGGCTCCTGACAGGACTAGACATCTGGCTCCTGACAGGACTAGACATCTGCTCCTGACAGGACTAGACATCTGGCTCCTGACAGAACTAGACCTCTGGCTCCTGACAGGACTAGACATCTGCACCTGACAGGACTAGACATCTGGCTCCTGACAGGACTAGATATCTGCTCCTGACAGAACTAGACATCTGGCTCCTGACAGAACTAGACCTCTGGCTCCTGACAGGACTAGACATCTGCTCCTGACAGGACTAGACATCTGCTCCTGACAGGACTAGACATCTGGCTCCTGACAGAACTAGACCTCTGGCTCCTGACAGGACTAGACATCTGCTCCTGACAGGACTAGACATCTGCTCCTGACAGAACTAGACATCTGGCTCCTGACAGGACTAGACATCTGCTCCTGACAGGACTAGACATCTGGCTCCTGACAGAACTAGACCTCTGGCTCCTGACAGGACTAGACATTTGCTCCTGACAAGGCTAGACATCTGCTCCTGACAGGACTAGACATCTGCTCCTGACAGAACTAGACCTCTGGCTCCTGACAGGACTAGACATCTGCTCCTGACAGAACTAGACCTCTGGCTCCTGACAGAACTAGACATCTGGCTCCTGACAGAACTAGACCTCTGGCTCCTGACAGGACTAGACATCTGGTTACTGGCAGGACTAGACCTCTGGTTACTGACAGGACTAGACCTCTGGCTCCTGACAGGACTAGACATCTGGCTCCTGACAGAACTAGACCTCTGGCTCCTGAAAGGACTAGACATCTGGCTGCTGACAGGACTAGACATCTGCTCCTGACAGAACTAGACCTCTGGCTCCTGACAGAACTAGACCTCTGGCTCCTGACAGAACTAGACATCTGGCTCCTGACAGAACTAGACCTCTGGCTCCTGACAGGACTAGACATCTGGCTCCTGACAGGACTAGACATCTGGTCTGGAGGAAGCCGCCAAGCACTGTCCACCCCCATTACCACACCTTATAACATTACTGGACCACATTACCACACCTTATAACATTACTAGACCACATTACCACACCTCTCTAACATTACTAGACCACATTACCACACCTCTTTAACATCTAGTACTGAAAGCGTTTGGCTCTATACATGTACAATGATTACATGCACCTGGTGTCACAGGAAGTACAAGAAGCTCATCAAGGACCTCAGCCACCCAAGTTCATCCTGCTACCATCTACAAGGTCGGAGACAGTACAGGTGTATCAAAGCCAGGACAGAAAAACTGAAAAACAGCTTCTATCTTCAGTCCACCAGACACTGTTGAACAGCAATCACAACCGGCCACCGCCTGGTACTCTGCTCTGCACCTTAGACACTGTCACTAGCCGACCACCGCCCGGTACTCTACCCTGCAGCTTAGAGACTGTCACTAGCCGACCACCGCCCGGTACTCTACCCTGCAGCTTAGAGACTGTCACTAGCCGACCACCGCCCGGTACTCTGCCCTGCACCTTAGACACTGTCACTAGCCGACCACCGCCTGATACTCTGCCCCTTAGACACTGTCACTAGCCGACCACCACCCGCTACTCTACCCTGCACCTTAGACACTGGCACTAGCAGACCACCGCCTGGTACTCTACTCTCCACCTTAGACAGTGTCACTAGCTGACCATCGATTGATACTCTGCCCCTTAGACACTGTCACTAACTGACCATCGATTGATACTCTGCCCCTTAGACACTGTCACTAGCCGACCACCGCCTGGTACTCTACTCTCCACCTTAGACCCTGTCACTAGATGACCATTGATTGATACTCTGCCCTGCACCTTAGACACTGTCACTAGCCGGCCACCACCTGGTACTCTGCCCTGCACCTTAGACACTGTCACTAGCCGACAATCGCCTGGTACTCTACCCTACACCTGAGACACTGTCACTAGCCGACCACCGCCTGGTACTCTGCCCTACACCTGAGACACTGTCACTAGCCGGCCACCGCCTGGTACTCTACCCTGCACCTGAGACACTGTCACTAGCCGACCACCACCTGGTACTCTGCCTTGCACCTGAGACACTGTCACTAGCCGACCACCGCCTGGTACTCTGCCTTGCACCTGAGACACTGTCACTAGCCGACCACCGCCTGGTACTCTGCCTTGCACCTGAGACACTGTCACTAGGCGGCTGGTGCCTGGTACTCTATCCTGCACCTTAGAGACTGCTGCACCATGTATATAGAGACATTGAACACTGGTCAATTTAATAATGTTTACATACTGTATTCTAGTCATGGCTCATCCTATATACAGTTGAAGTTGGAAGTTTACATACACCTTAGCCAAATACATTTAAACTCCGTTTTGCCACAATTCCTGACATATAATCATAGTAAAAAAAATCCCCTGTCTTAGGTCAGTTAGGCTCACCACTTTATTTTAAGAATGTGAAATGTCAGAATGATAGTAGAGAATTATTTATTTCAGCTTTTATTTCTTCCATCACATTCCCAGTGGGTCAGAAGTTTACATACACTCAATTAGTATTTGGTAGCATTGCCTTTAAATTGTTTAACTTGGGTCAAACGTTTTGGGTATCTTTCCACAAGCTTCCCACAATAAGTTGGGGGAATTTTGGCCCATTCCTCCTGACAGAGCTGGTGTAACTGAGTCAGGTTTGTAGGCCTCCTTGCTCACACATGCTTTTTCAGTTCTGCGCACAAATGTTTTATGGGATTGAGGTCAGGGCTTTGTGATGGCCACTCCAATAACTTGACTTTGTTGTCCTTAAGCCATTTTGCCACAACTTTGGAAGTATGCTTGGGGTCCTGACCCATTTGGAAGAACCATTTGCGACCAACCTTTAACTTCCTGACTGATGTCTTGAGATGTTGCTTCAATATATCCACATAAAAATTACCTGCCTCATGATGCCATCTATTTTGTGAAGTGCAGCAGTCTATCTTGCAGCAAAGCATCCCCACAACATGATGCTGCCACCCCCGTGCTTCACAGTTGGGATGGTGTTCTTCGGCTTGCAATCCTCCCCCTTTTTCCTCCAAACATAATGATGGTCATTATGGCCAAGTGGCGCAGTGGTCTAAGACGCTGCATCCCAGTGCAAGAGGTATCACTGCAGTACCTGGTTTGAATCCAGACTGCATCACATCCGGCCGTGATTGGGAGTCCCATAGGGCGGCGTACAATTGGCCCAGCGTCGTCCGGGTTTGGCCGGGGTAGGCCGTCATTGTAAATAAGAATTTGTTCTTAACTGACTTGCCTAGTTAAATAAAGGTTAAAAACAAATTAAGAACAGTTATATTTTTGTTTCATCAGACCAGAGGACATTTCTCCAAAAACTACGATCTTTGTCCTCATGTGCAGTTGCAAACCGTAGTCTGGCTTTCTTATGGCATTTTTGGAGCAGTGGCTTCTTCCTTGCTGACTGGCCTTTCGGGTTATGTCGATATACAACTTGTTTTTCTGTGGATATAGATAATTTTGTACCTGTTTCCTCCAGCAGCTTAACAAGGTCCTTTGCTGTTTTTCTGGGATTGATTTGCACTTTTCTCACCAAAGTACGTTCATCTCTCGGAGACAGAATGTGTCTCCCTCCTGAGCGATATGACGGCTGCGTGGTCCCATGGTGTTTATACTTGCGTACTATTGTATGTACAGATGAACGTGGTACCTTCAGGCATTTGGAAATTGCTCCCAAGGATGAACCAGACTTGTGGAGGTCCAGAATTGTTTTTCTGAGGTCTTGGCTGATTTCCTTTAATTTTCCTATGATGTCAAGCAAAGAGGCACTAAGTTTGGAGGAAGGCCTTGAAATACATCCAATGGACTCAAATTATGTCAATTAGGCAATCAGAAGCTTCTAAAGCCAGTCATTTTCTGGAATTTTCCAAGCTGTTTAAAGGCACAGTCAACTTAATGTATGTAAACTTCTGACCCACTGGAATTGTGATACAGTGAATTATAAGTGAAATAATCCGTCTGTAAACAATTGTTGGAAAAATGACTTGCGTAATTCACAAAGTAGATGTCCTATCCAACTTGCCAAAACTATAGTTTGTTAACAAGAAATGTGTGGAGTGGTTGAAAAGCGAGTTTTAATGACTCCAACCTAAGGTATGTAAACTTCCAACTTCAACTGTAACTACTGCTGTACACACCTTTTAAAATGTAACGTTTTATTGTCACGTGCACTGCTTTTTTTTTGCAAGCTCTTTCCCAACAATACAGCAATCAATATCAGTAGTACTAAAAACAACAACGTAGAAGAGAAGAACATGAGGAAGTAAGTAATATATACAGGTTTAGTGTGTTCTATTCCTACACTGTCTGCACGGTCTATACACACCATCTATATGTATATTCATATTCCGGACTCATTGCTCATTCTGATATTTCTAATATTTTTTTACTTTTGAGATAATGTGTTTATTGTTATTGTGTTGCTAGATAACGCTGAACTTTTGGATCTAGAAACATAAGCATTTCGCTGCACCTGCGATAACATCTGCAAATCGGTGTACGTGACCAATACATTTTGATTTGATTTGATTTGATTTGAAGGCCTGCTTTGTGGTCATTTACTTTTGCCATGCTGTGTTAGCATGGGTTCCATAAGGCAAAGTCAAAATGGGTTCCACGTTTCCACAAGTCATAA
Organism: Oncorhynchus keta; assembly: GCF_023373465.1. NCBI lineage: Eukaryota > Metazoa > Chordata > Actinopteri > Salmoniformes > Salmonidae > Oncorhynchus > Oncorhynchus keta. Next base: position 87,082,013 of record NC_068421.1, on the reverse strand, counting down.
TATATGCAAGAAGTATGCATGTGCATGCAGCGTGTGCCTATGCATGATATTGCATGTTTATATGCGTGTGGGAGGAATCTGTGCATGTGTTTTTGTGCACTGAATAAAATGTTGAATGTCTATAGGTATAAACGTCTATACACAACGAGTACATTCTGGTACTTTCTGTCAGATAAGTCAGGGCCTTGGTCGGGTGTTCCTAAAGCAGTGCCGGAGAGTGAGGAAGTGTTGTGGGGTTGTGATATTCCTCAGAGATGACCTGATTGACACCTCTGTCTGGGATGACGCCTGACCCCTGACCTTTAGTGATTGATGGTGGGACTCCTACATGCTTACCCTGGCTTGGTTTGGTTTGGGGCAGGGAAGGGAAAGGAAAGGAAGGGAAGGTAAACGCTGTGGGAGAGGATGGCAGATGAGAGCCATTATAGACTGGGGGAGTCCCGTCACGTCCTGGACGGACAGACTCCCGGACAGAGAGACAGCTTTGGAAAAATGTGAGAGGCCAGCTGAATGACTGCTGCTTTCAGTCTCTCTGTCCCTCTCTCTGTCTCTGTCTCTGTCTCTCTCTCTCCCTCTCTCTGTCTCTCTCTCTCTGTCTCTCTCTCTGTCTCTCTCTCTCTCTCTCTGTCTCTCTCTCTCTCTCTGTCTCTCTCTCTCTCTCTCTCTCTCTCTCTCTCTCTCTCTCTCTCTCTCTCTCTCTCTCTCTCCCTCTCTCTGTCTCTCTCTCTCTGTCTCTCAATCTCAATCTCTCTGTCTCTGTCTCTCCCTCTCTCTGTCTGTCTGTCTGTCTGTCTGTCTGTCTGTCTGTCTGTCTGTCTGTCTGTCTGTCTGTCTGTCTGTCTGTCTGTCTGTCTGTCTGTCTGTCTGTCTGTCTGTCTGTCTGTCTGTCTGTCTGTCTGTCTGCCTGCCTGTCTGTCTGTCTGTCTGTCTGTCTGTCTGTCTGTCTGTCTGTCTGTATCTCTCTCTCTCTCTCTCTCTCTCTCTCTCTCTCTCTCTCTCTCTCTCTCTCTCTCTCTCTCTCTCTCTCTCTCTCTCTCTCTCTCTCGCTCTCTCTTTCTGGCTCTGTCAATGAGGAAGATAATATACAAAAGTGAAATAAAAAATAAAAATTAACAGTAAACATTACACATACAGAAGTTTCAAAACAATAAAGACATTACAAATGTCATATTATACATATATATACAGTGTTGTAACAATGTACAAATGGTTAAAGTACACAAGGGAAAATAAATAAGCATAAATATGGGTTGTGTTTGTTCTTCACTGGTTGCCCTTTTCTTGTGGCAACAGGTCACAAATCTTGCTACTGTGATGGCACACTGTGGAATTTCACCCAGTAGAGAGTTTATCAAAATTGGGTTTTCAAATTCTTTGTTGATCTGTGTAATCTGAGGGAAATATGTGTCTCTAATATGGTCATACATTGGGCAGGAGGTTAGGAAGTGCAGCTCAGTTTCCACCTCATTTTATGTGCAGTGTGCACATAGCCTGTCTTCTCTTGAGAGCCATGTCTGCCTACGGCGGCCTTTCTCAATAGACTGAGTCTGTACATAGTCAAAGCTTTACTTAAGTTTGGGTCAGTCATAGTGGTCAGGTATTCTGCCATTGTGTACTCTCTGTTTAGGGCAAAATAGCATTCTAGTTTGGTCTGTTTTTTGTTAATTCTTTCCAATGTGTCAAGTAATTATCTTTTTGTTTTCTCATGATTTGGTTGGGTCTAATTGTGCTGCTGTCCTGGGGCTCTGTGGGGTGTGTTTGTGAACAGAGCCCCAGGACCAGCTTGCTTAGGGGACTCTTCTCCAGGTTCATCGGTCTGTAGGTGATGGCTTTGTTGTGGAAGATTTGGGAATCGCTTCCTTTTAGGTGGTTGTAGAATTTAACGGCTCTTTTCTGGATTTTGATAATTAGTGGGTAATTCTTCTCTGCATGCATTATTTGGTGTTTTACGTTGCACACGGAGGATATTTTTTGCAGAATTCTGCATGCAGAGTCTCAATTTGGTGTTTGTCCCATTTTGTGAAATCTTGGTTGGTGAGCAGACCCGAGACCTCACAACCATAAAGGGCAATGGGCTCTATGACTGATTCAAGTATTTTTAGCCAGATCCTAATTGGTATGTTGAATTTTATGTTCCTTTTGATGGCATAGAATGCCCTTCTTGCCTTGTCTCTCAGATCGTTCACAGCTTTGTGGAAGTTGATGTTTAGGCCAAGGTATGTATAGTTTTTTGTGTGCTCTAGGGCAACAGTGTCTAGATGGAATTTGTATTTGTGGTCCTGGCGACTGGACCTTTTTTGGAACACCATTATTTTGGTCTTACTGAGATTTACTGTCAGGGCCCAGGTCTGGCAGAATCTGTGCAGAATATCTAGGTGCTGCTGTAGGCCCTCCTTGGTTGGTGACAGAAGAACCAGATCATCAGCAAACAGTAGACATTTGACTTCAATTTCTAGTAGGTTGAGGACGGGTGCTGCAGACTTTTCTAGTGCCCACGCCAATTCGTTGATATGTGCTCACATGCACCACCACCCCCAACTCAACACACAACTCGCCAACAGTCACCACCCGAGCTCAACCCCCCATGCCAACCCCAACCCAGGCCAGGCCAAACCACCCAAGACCAAACCACCCCAGACCAGACCACTCCAGCCCAGACCACCGCAGCCCACCCCAGGCCAGACCACCCAAGCCCACCCCAGACCACCCCAGACCAGACCACCCCAGCCCAGCCCTGGCCAGACCAGCCCACCCCAGACAAAACCACCCCAGACCAAACCACCCCGGACCAGACCACCCCAGACCAGCCCATTACCCCCCCCCTATCATTTACATTCCCCCCATCAATCTACATTACCCCCTCACCTACATTACCTCCACCCACTCACCTACATTACCCCCACTCACCTACATTACCCCCTTCTCACCTACATTACCCCATCTCAACTACATCCCCCCTCCCACTAACCTACATTACCCCTCACCTACATTACCTCCCCCGCTCTTCTACATTACCCACCCCACCTGCATTACCTCACCCCACCCTCCTACATTACCCCCCCCACACACCTACATTACCCCCCATTCTCATCTACATTACCCACCCCTCTCATCTACATTTCCCCCACTAACCTACATTACCCCTCTCACCTACATTACCCCCCTCACCTACATTACCCCCTTCTCACCTACATTACCCCCCTCTCATCTACATCCCCACACTAACTATATTATCCCCTCACCTACATTGCATCCGTTGCCTGGTTGCCTGCCAAGAGGGGAGAAACCAACCGCACCACCATTCCTTTACCAGGTACATGTCATTCTGCACACTGCACACTGCCAGCATTACGGACTCACTGAAGCCTTAGACATGTTTTCATTCAATTGTACTGTACATGAATGGCTTACAAGGTAGAGGGAAAAATGTGATTCTGGGAAAAACAAACCTGATGTCGCGTCATCCCAAACCATGGGAATGATCATTAGCCTTTGGCACGGACAGAGAGTATATCTAATATCCTCCAAATGAGCTTTCCAGACTGGATCCAAACTATGATTTAAAACACAATATAATAAAATTAATCTGTACCAAAATCGTGCGTAAATAACCTTTTCCCTAATAACGAGCGTCTAGACGATCTTTTAGTGTAATAGGTTCTAATTTGACTGTTAGCAAGCTGAGTTTGGAAAGCTCTGATAGGGTTAGTGTGTTCATCCAGGGGTCCTTGCCTGTTATTACGGATCTCTGCATGCAACAGGATTTTTTATTTTTTATTTTATTTAACTAGGCAAGTCTGTTAAAAACAAATTCTTATTTACAATGACGGCCTACCGGGGAACAGTGGGTTGACTGCCTTGTTCAGGGGCAGAACAACAGATTTATACCTTGTCAGCTCGGAGATTCAATACAGCAACCTTTCAGTTACTGGCCCAAAACTCTAACCACTAGGCTACCTTCCTAGGGGTTGAGTTGAGTACCACAGTGCTTGGCAACTAGATGTCTCTTCTCATTCTGTGGCACTGCCAAGGTCTGAGGGGATGGCCTAGAACAGAGAATACATGCTACAATTCATTCAATTCTTTAATCATTCATCCATTTTCCAACAGGGAGACGATATAACAGTCATCCTTCCTGTAGCAATGACTCTCCTATCTAGGGTCATCAGACAGAATACAGTGCAGTGTGGTTCTGCAACCTCACTGACTGAGTTCACCCTGAGTTCAACCTCACCCTGCTGGGGAAAAAACAGATTAGTCCAGCATAAATTTCAAGCTGGTCCATGCTGGTCTAGCTAGTTAGGCTGGCTCAGTAGCTGGTCATGCCTCAGCTGGCTCGAGAGGCTCTCATGCTCCCATGCCTCAGCTGGCTCAAGAGGCTCCCATGCCTCAGCTGGCTCAATAGGCTCCCATGCCTCAGCTGGCTCGAGAGGCTCCCGTGCCTCAGCTTGCCTCAGCTGTCTCGATAGGATCCCATGCCTCAGCTGGATCGATAGGCTCCCATGCCTCAGCTGGCTCGAGAGGCTCCCATACCTCAACTGGCTCGAAAGGCTCCCATGCCTCAGCTGGCTCAAGAGGCTCCCGTGCCTCGACCAAGGCAACCCGGGGAGGTCTCAGCCGGCTCATCAGGCTCCCGCGCTGAGGAGGAGATACTGTCACGTATGCTCTCTCCCCGGCCTCTAGGTCACCAGGCTGCTCGTTATGGCGCACACCTGTCACCATCGTTACGCACATGACATTATGCATTATGCATTATGACACTAACCTGGACTCCATCACCTCATTGATTACCTGCCCTATATATGTCACTCCCTTTGGTTCCTTCCCCAGGTGTCATTGTTTCTGTTTCATGTTTGTGCGCTGTTCGTGTTTCTTGCTTTGTTCATTTGTTTATTAAATGATACGCTCCCTGAACTTGCTTCCCGACTCTCAGCGCACATCTATCTATCTATCTCCCTATCTCTCTATCTATCTCCCTATCTAACCACGCCCGTCATTATATTTCTCAGCATGCTCAGTTGCAATTCTACAGTTTGTTTTAATATCTGTGTTTTTGATTGATTCATAAATCTTATGCTACACAAAGATAAATAACATACATTTTCCTAAACTAATCCAATCTTAGTTGGACTTGTTGCACCCCTTACTGTTTAGGTGGTTTAGGTAGTCTTATTTATTCATCTTTCTAACCCTGGCAGTCCTTTTGAATGAAGATTGAGGGTGAATACAAGTTCAAATTGTTGGACATCCCCACTCTCTGGCTGGATTTCAATAGGAATAAAATATCACTTTACAAGCCAGCATAATGTGACTTGCAGGCCTGATGTGGCCACTGTATTAGAGGAAAACTAGGCCCTCAAAGTAAGGCCTTGTGATTTCTGTATTCTATTGTCTTAAATAATTAAACACTGGTTTTGCTGGTGATCAACAAATGCTGGTACGCTGGTCACTAGCATACCAGCATCACTAGCATACCAGCATAAACTGGTCACCAGCATACCAGCATCACTAGCATACCAGCATAAACTGGTCACCAGCATACCAGCATCACTAGCATACCAGCATAAACTGGTCACGAGCATACCAGCATCACTAGCATACCAGCATAAACTGGTCACCAGCATACCAGCATCACTAGCATACCAGCATAAACTGGTCACCAGCATACCAGCATAAACTGGTCACCAGCATACCAGCATCACTAGCATACCAGCATAAACTGGTCACCAGCATACCAGCATCACTAGCATACCAGCATAAACTGGTCACGAGCATACCAGCATCACTAGCATACCAGCATAAACTGGTCACGAGCATACCAGCATCACTAGCATACCAGCATAAACTGGTCACCAGCATACCAGCATCACTAGCATACCAGCATAAACTGGTCACCAGCATACCAGCATCACTAGCATACCAGCATAAACTGGTCACCAGCATACCAGCATCACTAGCATACCAGCATAAACTGGTCACGAGCATACCAGCATCACTAGCATACCAGCATAAACTGGTCACCAGCATACCAGCATCACTAGCATACCAGCATAAACTGGTCACCAGCATACCAGCATCACTAGCATACCAGCATAAACTGGTCACCAGCATACCAGCATCACTAGCATACCAGCATCACTAGCATACCAGCATAAACTGGTCACGAGCATATCAGCATCACTAGCATACCAGCATAAACTGGTCACCAGCATACCAGCATCACTAGCATACCAGCATAAACTGGTCACCAGCATACCAGCATCACTAGCATACCAGCATAAACTGGTCACCAGCATACCAGCATCACTAGCATACCAGCATAAACTGGTCACCAGCATACCAGCATCACTAGCATACCAGCATCACTAGCATACCAGCATAAACTGGTCACGAGCATATCAGCATCACTAGCATACCAGCATAAACTGGTCACGAGCATACCAGCATCACTAGCATACCAGCATAAACTGGTCACCAGCATACCAGCATCACTAGCATACCAGCATAAACTGGTCACCAGCATACCAGCATCACTAGCATACCAGCATAAACTGGTCACGAGCATATCAGCATCACTAGCATACCAGCATAAACTGGTCACCAGCATACCAGCATCACTAGCATACCAGCATAAACTAGTCACGAGCATATCAGCATCACTAGCATACCAGCATAAACTAGTCACGAGCATATCAGCATCACTAGCATACCAGCATAAACTGGTCACCAGCATACCAGCATCACTAGCATACCAGCATAAACTGGTCACCAGCATACCAGCATCACTAGCATACCAGCATAAACTGGTCACCAGCATACCAGCATCACTAGCATACCAGCATAAACTGGTCACGAGCATATCAGCATCACTAGCATACCAGCATAAACTGGTCACCAGCATACCAGCATCACTAGCATACCAGCATAAACTAGTCACGAGCATATCAGCATCACTAGCATACCAGCATAAACTAGTCACGAGCATATCAGCATCACTAGCATACCAGCATAAACTGGTCATGAGCATATCAGCATCACTAGCATACCAGCATAAACTGGTCACGAGCATATCAGCATCACTAGCATACCAGCATAAACTGGTCACGAGCATAACAGCATCACCAGCCTACCAGCCTATAAGGTGGTCACCAGCGTAACAGCATCAACGTTTCCAAAACACAACGGTCTGGTGTATACAGGTTTTTTTCAGCAGTGTAGGCATGCCAAGACAGTTAGTTAACACAACTGACCTCACAGCCCTCAGACAAGCAGCAAAACATGCCTTTATGCAACACAATTCCTGTTTCGTCAAAAGAAGGCAGAGTTCGAGGGTTGGATTCCTCTGACGTCACGTTCAAAGGCTCACTTTTAAGCTCACCTTGTCACATCTAAGTCACACATCAATACAGCTGTTTGGGTGTATCTGGATTAACTCGTTGACAGGAACAGGAAAAGGTGAACACCGAACCAAGAGGAAGTTGATCAAGGAGCAATGAGGTGAAACTACAGCTACTATCTTTCATGGGTTTATGATTATTCTGCTTTTCTTGTAGATTTTTTTGTATACCCTTTTTTATTTAGCCAGGTTCTCCCACTAATGTCAGCAGACCTCTTTCACAAGGGAGACCTGGCTAAAGGCATCAGCATGCTTTCATTGATTTTAGGAGAACTCAAGAAATCTGTCATTAATTTTGACGTTTTTGCCGAGGAGATCTAGCAATTTGACCTCTAACTAGGATCTTTGGTGCAGTATTTCTCAATGAAAAAATGTGAATTAAAACGAGACGTCTCTCATTGAATGACAACAAAAAACGTATTGAAGAATCCCTAATGTGAACCAATCACAGATGAAGGGGTGTAGACTTCGGCTTCAAATCAAATCAAATCCAAGTTTATTTGTCACGTGCGCCGAATACAACAGGTGTAAACCTTACAGGGAAATGCTGACTTACAGGCTCTAACCAATGGTGCCAAAAAAAGGGTATGTGTGTGTGTGTGTGTGTGTGTGTGTGTGTGTGTGTGTGTGTGTGTGTGTGTGTGTGTGTGTGTGTGTGTGTGTGTGTGTGTGTGTGTGTGTGTGTGTGTGTGTGTGTGTGTGTGTGTGTGTGTGTGTGTGTGTGTGTGTGTGTGTGTAGGTAAGTAAAGAAATAAAACAACAGTAGAAAGGCATTTGAAAAAAGAGTAGCGAGTCTATATACAGACACCGGTTAGTCAGGCTTATTGAGGTAGTATGTACATGTAGGTATCGTTAAAGTGACTGTGCATATATGATGAACAGAGAGTAGCAGAAGCATAAACAGAGGGGTTGGCGTGTGGTGGGACACAATGCAGATAGCCTGGTCAGCCAATGTGCGGGAGCACTGGTTGGTCGGCCCAATTGATATATAAGATAGACAGAGAGTAGCAGCAGCGTAAAAGAGGGGTTGGGAACACAATGCAAATAGTCCGGGTAACCATTTGGTTACCTGTTCAGGAGTCTTATGGCCTGGGGGTAAAAACTGTTAAGATCCTTTTTGTCCTAGACGTGGCACTCCGGTACCGCTTGCCATGCGGTAGTAGAGAGAACAGTCTATGACTGGGGTGGCTGGGGTCTTTGACAATTTTCAGGGCCTTCCTCTGATACCGCCTGGTGTAGAGGTCCTGGATGGCAGGCAGCTTTGTCTAAGTAATGTACTGGGCCGTAAGCACTACCCTCTGAAGTGCCTTGCGGTCGGAGGCCGGGCAATTGCAGTACCAGGCAGTGATGCAACTCTCAATGTTGCAGCTGTAGAACCTTTTGAGGATCTCAGGACCCATGCCAAATCTTTTTAGTTTCCTGAGGGGGAATAGGCTTTGTCGTGCCCTCTTCACGACTGTCTTGGTGTGTTTGGACCAATCTAGTTTGTTGTTGATGTGGACACCAAGGAATTTGAAGCTCTCAACCTGCTCCACTACAGCCCCGTTGATGAGAATGGGGGCGTGCTCGGTGCTCCTTTTCCTGTAGTCCACAATTATCTCCTTAGTCTTGGTTACGTTGAGGGATGGGTTGTTATTCTGGCACCACCCGGCCAGGTCTCTGACCTCCTCCCTATAGGCTGTCTCGTCGTTGTCGGTGATCAGGCCTACCATTGTTGTGTCGTCAGCAAACTTAATGATGGTGTTGGAGTTGTGCCTGGCCATGCAGTCATGGGTGAACAGGGAGTACAGGAGGGGACTGAGCATGCACCCCTGGGGAACTCCAGTGTTGAGGATCAGAGTGGCAGATGTGTTGCTACCTACCCTCACCACCTGGGGGCGGCCCATCAGGAAGTCCAGGATACAGTTGCAGAGGGAGGTGTTTAGTCCCAGGACCCTTAGCTTTTTGATGAGCTTTGAGGGTACTATGGTGTTGAACACTGAGCTGCAGTCAATGAACAGCATTCTCAGGTGTTTCTTTTGTCCAGGTGGGAAAGGGCAGTGTGGAGTGCAATAGCGATTGCATTATCTGTGGATCTGTTTAGGCGGTATGCAAATTGGAGTGGGTCTAGTATTTCTGGGATAATGGTGTTGATGTGAGCCATTACCAGCCACTTAATGGCTACGGACGTGAGTGCTACGGGTCTGTAGTCATTTAGGCAGATTGCCTTTGTGTTCTTGGGCACAGGGACTATGGTGGTCTGCTTGAAGCATGTTGGTATTACAGACTTAATCAGGGACATGTTGAAAATGTCAGTGAAGACACCTGCCAGTTGGTCAGCACATGCCCGGAGCACACGTCCTGGTAATCCGTTTGGCCCCTCAGCCTTGTGTATGTTGACCTGTTTAAAGGTCTTACTCATGTTGGCTTCGGAGATTGTGATCACACAGTCGTCTGGAACAGCTGATGCTCTCATGCATGCCTCAGTGTTGCTTGCCTCGAAGCGAGCATAGAAGTGATTCAGCTCGTCTGATAGGCTCGTGTCACTGTGCTTCCCTTTGTAGTCTGTTATAGTTTGCAAGCCCTGCCACATCCGACGAGCATCGGAGCCGGTGTAGTATGATTCAATCTTACAACTGTATTGACGCTTTGCCTGTTTGATGGTTCGTCGCAGGGCATAGCGGGATTTTTTGTAAGCATCTGGGTTCGAGTCCCGCACCTTGAAAGCGGCAGCTCTATCCTTTAGCTCAGTGCGAATGTTGCTTGTAATCCATGGCTTCTGGTTGGGGTATGTACGTACAGTCACTGTGGGGATGACGTCCTCGATGTACTTATTGATAAAGCCAGTAACTGATGTGGTGTACTCCTCAATGCCATCAGAAGAATCCCGGAACATGTTCCAGTTTGTTCTAGTTTGTTTGACCCGAGTCACTGGTGCATCCTGCTTTAAGCAGGAATCAGGAGGATAGAGTTGTGGTCGGATTTACCAAATGGATGGCGAGGGAGAGCTTTGTACGTGTCTCTGTGTGTGGAGTACAGGTGATCTAGAATTGTTTTCCCTATGGTTGCACATTTAACATGTTGATGGAAATCTGGTAGAACTGATTTAAGTTTCCCTGCATTAAAGTCTCCGGCCACTAGGAGCGCCGCCTCTGGGTAAGTGGTTTCCTGTTTGCTTATTTCCTTATACAGCTGACTGAGTGAGGTCTTAGTGCCAGCATCCGTCTGTGGTGGTAAATAAACAGCCACGAAAAGTATAGCTGAGAACTCTCTAGGCAAGTACTGTGGCCTGCAGTTTATCACAATATACTCAACTTCAGGCGAGCAAAATCTTGAGACTTCCTTAGATTTCGTGCACCAGCTGTTGTTTACAAATATGCACAGACCGCCCCCCTCATTTTACGACTTGTGCTGTTCTATCTTGCCGGTGCAGCGTGTATCCTTCTAGCTGAATATCCATGTCATCATTCAGCCACGATTCCGTGAAGCATAGGATATTACAGTTTTTATGTCCCGTTGGTAGGATATTCGTGACCGTACCTCGTCTAGTTTATTGTCCAATGATTGCACGTTGGCGAGTAATATTGACGGTAACGGCAGCTTTCCTAGTTGTCTTCTGCAGGTCCGGACGAGGCATCCGGCTCTTCGTCCTCTCCGTCGCTTCCTTTTGCCAATGATTGGGATGTCTGCCCTGTGGGTTGTTAGGAGAATATCGTGTGAGTCCTGCTTGCTGCTGTTGTTCTTGTTGGCTTGACTCCAGAAAAAAATGCGTGTGCCCGCAACAGCCGGAAAAATCCACACTGGTGTCCAAAATATCATCACAAAAATGTTTTGTCACAATATATGCATAAACTCTTCCGAACTGTTCCGGCTGGGAAGCAGGACGCCTTAAGACGGCAGGCCATTTGGGTTACAACAAAACCTCACTACTATTAACCTAAAGATTAGCATGGCTGAAAGTGGCTGGAAATGGCTAAAATGGTTGGAACATGGACTGGAAATTATTTTCCAATGTTGGGTCCAGTAAGCCTGTTCAACCTGTAATCAACCTCCCTGTAAGCAGAGCATCATTGTGTAGCTAAATGTCTCTACCTATTTGATCTCTATTTTCTCCCTCTACAAGAAACTTGAAAATCACTGCCAGACAAGGATACCCCCCCCCCCTCGGCTGGCACCACCGTATCAAGTCCAGGCCTTCTTTCACACAGACAGTGACATGAGGGAGGCTGTGACATCACAAATCTGCACCGGTCACCAGAGGTCAGATGATATCCCATTATCCAATCATTACAAAGCAGAGAGCACAGACAGACAGAGAGTGGAATTACCCGCCAGGTCACAATCAGGACAGACCAACTCTCAGAAGCTCCAGATGAGACAGAGGCTATGTCCCAAATGGAACCGTATAACCTATGGAATATGGTGCGATTTGGGACACAGCCGGAGAGTATACAGCCCAGGTTGCAGGAGAAAACACAGAGACCGTGAGGATGGAGACATGGCTGGTTTATGTAGAAAACACAACAAGTCTGCATGATGTTCCAATGTGACATTAAACTTAGACCAGTGTAAACCTATCTAGACTACAGCTCTTGGTCTACAAACTGCTGAAACAGTAACACAAATGGAGGTGTTCTTTAGAAGTGCTTCCAAACAAGCCCTGAGGTATTCTAAACTTTCCCAGATGAAAGCCCAGGGGGAAACCCTGTAGGAAAACTACAAAGACGCTAAGTGGAGTTTTAAACTATTGCTCTCACAACTCCTGAGGTATAGAGAAAAAATGTGCACGAGTCAAGCACTCCTAAAAATGAAAGGCTATTTTCATATTCCAGGCAGGTCGTTACAAAGATGAAACAGGAGAGGAGAACTGTCCCCTGCCACACTCCTCCTCGACTGCCTCACTACCACTTTCAACCTCAAACCCCCTCCAACCCCTCACCTCGGAATTCCTGCTTAGTGGCATCATTATTGACTCTGTCCAGCAACATGCATAGACGCTTGTAATCTCACACGGGCGGGGCGGTTTTCAGACAGAAAATGATGCCACTCCAACAAAGAAAAAGGAGAAGAAAAAGTTGTGAGAGGAGAAAAAGGGGATGGAAACTACTTTACAAAGGAGTCCCCAGCACCAGCTGATGCTCTTTCATCTACACCATCATCACCTCTCTGATGATTCCACCACCAGCTGGCAGCATCAGAGCAGCAGTCCAGCACCCAACTACAGGAAACACAGGGTCCAGCACCCAACTACAGGAAACACAGGGTCCAGCACCCAACTACAGGAAACACAGGGTCCAGCACCCAACTACAGGAAACACAGGGTCCAGCACCCAACTACAGGAAACACAGGGTCCAGCACCCAACTACAGGAAACACAGGGTCCAGCACCCAACTACAGGAAACACAGGGTCCAGCACACAACTACAGGAAACACAGGGTCCAGCACCCAACTACAGGAAACACAGGGTCCAGCACCCAACTACAGGAAACACAGGGTCCAGCACCCAACTACAGGAAACACAGGGTCCAGCACCCAACTACAGGAAACACAGGGTCCAGCACCCAACTACAGGAAACACAGGGTCCAGCACCCAACTACAGGAAAGACAGGGTCCAGCACCCAACTACAGGAAACACAGGGTCCAGCACCCAACTACAGGAAACACAGGGTCCAGCACCCAACTACAGGAAACACAGGGTCCAGCACCCAACTACAGGAGACACAGGGTCCAGCACCCAACTACAGGAAACACAGGGTCCAGCACCCAACTACAGGAAACACAGGGTCCAGCACCCAACTACAGGAAAGACTGGGTCCAGCACCCAACTACAGGAAACACAGGGTCCAGCACCCAACTACAGGAAACACAGGGTCCAGCACCCAACTACAGGAAACACAGGGTCCAGCACCCAACTACAGGAAACACAGGGTCCAGCACCCAACTACAGGAAACACAGGGTCCAGCACCCAACTACAGGAAAGACTGGGTCCAGCACCCAACTACAGGAAACACAGGGTCCAGCACCCAACTACAGGGAACACAGGGTCCAGCACCCAACTACAGGTACACAGGGTCCAGCACCCAACTACAGGAAACACAGGGTCCAGCACCCAACTACAGGAAAGACTGGGTCCAGCACCCAACTACAGGAAACACAGGGTCCAGCACCCAACTACAGGAAACACAGGGTCCAGCACCCAACTACAGGCAACACAGGGTCCAGCACCCAACTACAGGAAACACAGGGTCCAGCAACACAGGGTCCAGCACCCACCCACAGGCAACACAGGGTCCAGCACCTACAGGCATCACAGGGTCCAGCACCCACCTACAGGAAACACAGGGCCCAGCACCTACAGGCAACACAGGGTCCAGCACCCAACTACAGGCAACACAGGGCCCAGCACCCTGTTCACATTATAGACCTGTAGATCTCTGGTCATCACAACACCTAATACACACTCACACACACACACACACACAGAGGAACGTCCTGTATCTGTTCCGTATACTATTGTATGTTTCCTCCGTATCACTGTAAGTGAGCCTCATTGGCACCTTGTTTTGAAAGAGTCCACTGCCAGAGTGGAAGTGTCGAAGTGGTAATGCAACAATGAATCTCTGACACAAGCCTTCCGCCACTGTACTGTATCAGCAGCATTCTAACAGTGGAAACAGCTCTCTCCTAAGGCCTGTATAAACACAACCCCTCTGCTTCAGTCAAATGACTTGAAAAGTATGTTCTGTCTCCCTGTCGCTCCGTCCCGTCTCTCTCGTTCTCTTCCTTCCTCTCTCTCTCTCTCTCTCTCTCTCTCTCTCTCTCTCTCTCTCTCTCTCTCTCTCTCTCTCTGTCTCTCTCTCTCTCTCTCTCTCTCTCTCTCTCTCTCTCTCTCTCTCTCTCTCTCTCTCTCTCTCTCGCTCTTCCTCTCTCTCTCTCTCTCTCTCTCTCTCTCTCAATTCAATTCAATTCAATTCAAGGGCTTTATTGGCATGGGAAACATGTGTTAACATTGCCAAAGCAAGTGAGGTAGACAAACATACAAAGTGAATATATAAAGTGAAAAAAACAACAAAAATTAACAGTAAACATTACACATACAACAGTTTCAAAACAGTAAAGACATTACAAATGTCATATTTATATATATATATATATATATACACATATATACATATATATATATATATATATATATATATATATATATATATATATATATATATATATATATATATATACACAATGTACAAATAATTAAAGGACACAAGATAAAATAAATAAGCATAAATATGGGTTGTATTTACAATGGTGTTTGTTCTTCACTGGTTGCCCTTTTCTCGTGGCAACAGGTCACAAATCTTGCTGCTGTGATGGCACACTGTGGAATTTCACCCAGTAGATATGGGAGTTTTTCAAAATTGATTTGTTTTGGAATTCTTTGTGGATCTGTGTGATCTGGGGGAAATATGTATCTCTAATATGGTCATACATTGGGCAGGAGGTTAGGAAGTGCAGCTCAGTTTCCACTCATTTTGTGGGCAGTGAGCACATAGCCTGTCTTCTCTTGAGAGCCATGTCTGCCTACGGCGGCCTTTCTCACTAGCAAGGCTATGCTCACTGAGTCTGTACATAGTCAAAGCTTCCTTAATTTTGGGTCAGTCACAGTGGTCAGGTATTCTGCCGCTGTGTACTCTCTGTGTAGGGCCAAATAGCATTCTAGTTTGCTCTGTTTTTTTGTTAATTCTTTCCAATGTGTTAAGTAATTATCTTTTTGTTTTCTCATGATTTGGTTGGGTCTAATTGTGCTGTTGTCCTGGGGCTCTGTAGGGTGTGTTTGTGTTTGTGAACAGAGCCCCAGGACCAGCTTGCTTAGGGGACTCTTCTCCAGGTTCATCTCTCTGTAGGTGATGGCTTTGTTATGGAAGGTTTGTGAATCGCTTCCTTTTAGGTGGTTGTAGAATTTAATGGCTCTTTTCTGGATTTTGATAATTAGTGGGTATCGGCCTAATTCTGCTCTGCATGCATTATTTGGTGTTTTACGTTGTACACGGAGGATATTTTTGCAGAATTCTGCGTGCAGAGTCTCAATTTGGTGTTTGTCCCATTTTGTGAAGTCTTGGTTGGTGAGCGGCAGACCTCACAACCATAAAGGGCAATGGGCTCTATGACTGATTCAAGTATTTTTAGCCAAACTAATTGGTATGTTGAAATGTATGTTTCTTTTGATGGCATAGAATGCCCTTCTTGCCTTGTCTCTCAGATCGTTCACACCTTTGTGGAAGTTACCTGTGGCGCTGATGTTTAGGCCAAGGTATGTATAGTTTTTGTGTGCTCTAGGGCAACAGTGTCGAGATGGAATTTGTATTTGTGGTCCTGGTGACTCAACCTTTTTTGGAACACCATTATTTTGGTCTTACTGAGATTTACTGTCAGGGCCCAGGTCTGACAGAATCTGTGCATAAGATCTAGGTGCTGCTGTAGGAACCCTCCTTGGTTGGTGACAGAAGCACCAGATCATCAGCAAACAGCAGACATTTGACTTCGGATTCTAGCAGGGGAGGCCGGGTGCTGCAGACTTTCTAGTGCCCGCGCCAGTTCGTTGATATATATGTTGAAGAGGGTGGGGCTTAAGCTGCATCCCTGTCTAACCCTTCGACCCTGTGTGAAGAAATGTGTGTGTTTTTTGCCAATTTTAACCTCACACTTGTTGTTTGTGAAAACATGGATTTTATAATGTCGTATGTTTTACCCCAACACCACTTTCCATCAGTTTGTATAGCAGACCCTCATGCCAAATTGAGTCGAAGGTTTTTTTTTTTGAAATCAACAAAGCATGAGAAGACTTTGCCTTTGTTTTGGTTTGTTTGGTTGTCAATTAAGGTGTGCAGGGTGAATACATGGTCTGTTGTACGGTAATTTGGTAAAAAGCCAATTTGACATTTGCTCAGTACATTGTTTTCATTGAGGAAATGTACGAGTCTGCTGTTAATAAAATGCAGAGGATTTTCCCAAGGTTACTGTTGACACATATTCCACGGTAGTTATTGGGGTCTTCCACTTTTGTGGATTGGGGTGATCAGTCCTTGGTTCCAAATATTGGGGAAGATGCCAGAGCTAAGTATGATGTTAAAGAGTTTTAGTATAGCCAGTTGGAATTTGTTGTCTGTATATTTGATCATTTCATTGAGGATACCATCGACACCACAGGCCTTTTTGGGTTGGAGGGTTTTTATTTTGTCCTGTAACTCATTCAATGTAATTGGAGAATCCAGTGGGTTCTGGTAGTCTTTAATAGTTGATTCTAAGATCTGTAGTTGATCATGTATATGTTTTTGCTCTTTGTTCTTTGTTATAGAAACAGAAAAAGATTGGAGAAGTGGTTTACCCAGACATCTCCATTTTGGATAGATAATTCTTCGTGTTGTTGTTTGTTTAGTGTTTTCCAATTTTCCCAGAAGTGGTTAGAGTCTATGGAAATTGCATTGAGCTGATTTCTGACATGCTGTTCCTTCTTTTCCGTAGTGTGTTTCTGTATTGTTTTAGTGATGGAAAAGGTTTTCCGGGTCTCTATGTTTTTGGTTGGACAGGTTTCTCAAAGATTTTTGCATTCCTCATCAAACCATTTGTCATTATTGTTAATTTTCATCGGTTTTCTATTTGAGATTTTTAGATTTGATAGGGAAGCTGAGAACAAATATACTGTTAAGATTTTCTACTGCCAAGTTTACACCTTCACTATTACAGTGCGTTTTACCCAGGAAATTGTCTAAAAGGGATTGAACTAATTGTTTTTTGGTAGGTTTCCAAACTGCATTCCTTATAGCATTTCTTAATCCACTCTGGAACCTTCCTCTCTCTCTCACTCTATCTCTCTCCCCCTGGTCTCGTCTCTCTCTCTCTCTCTCTCTCTCTCTCTCTCTCTCTCTCTCTCTCTCTCTCTCTGCAGGGTGGAATAAAGGGGGGCTTCCTGAGTGTTCTTCACACACAAATCTGACCCCAATATCTCAGCACCCCCACCACACACCCTCCAGTCCCATGTTTACTGTGGCAGATTGCACTGTAAATAGTGGGGGCTCTGGGCTCCGATTCAAAGACAGCCAAATCAAACAGGAGGCACTCCCTTATCAGCGAGTATGATGGAAAACAAAGAAAATGTATGCACATCCACCTGGAACCACTTCCTTATCAGCGAGTAGGATGGAAAACAGA